>NC_038255.2:36606644-36944806 GCF_000004515.6 Glycine max | reverse complement strand
TATATCACTTAATGTCAAGTGGTATTTTGTTATATTGATAGATCTTTCTTTTATCTTTACTTCATTTGTTATGTCAATTTTTTTATATCATGCTCATTATCATGTTTTGACCCTATCTTTTTATACTATTAAAAAAATATTTGGAGTAGTCATGTATTGCTTCTGTTAGTTTTTTTTTATCTATTGAGTTTTATCTTCTTTTTTAAGTTTTATCTTTTTATATCTATACAAATTTGACTCTATAGATTTGAAAATTGGTTTGCATGTTATGTTCGTGAATAATTTCAGAAAATATCATATTGCTTAAGGTTCCTTATCCATGAAGCTTGGACCTGGACATTCTATAATCAAGTATAATAATTTCTCCTTTTTTTATATAGCATTTTATTCCCTTCTAATATGTTGTTATACTAGTAGAATTCATGAATTATATATCTAACAACATATGTAACACTATATGTTTCTTTCTTTTTATTTTTTTTTGTTAGTCAACTTATTTATTAATTATATTATTTAATTTCTTTCTTTTCTTTCTTGTTGGGAACAAAAATTCTTGAAGTTACTTGCACACAAAAGGAGGTAAATTGCACAAAAAGGTTCAAGACTTTAGGGATTGTTCAAATTGCATATGCTATTTTGCAAAAAAAAAAATGAAAAGTAGAAGAATAAAAATGTTATGCGGGGAAGGAATGAAAATAAAAAAATGAATTTGGAACACTCAATGGTGGGTTTCGAAAGCTTGACACTTCTAAATGTAGTGCCTAAGCACTTGCTAATAAGCTACTCCCTAGAGCTTATTAAAAATTTAAAATAAGCTCAAAAAATATCATGGATTAGTCATAAGATCTTTTTATAAATCCTCTCAAACACTCATATAAGCACTTATAGCATAAAATGAGTCTCAATAAGCTGTTAATATGCTCTTACAAATGGGGCCTTAAATTGTTTTGGCATTTAAAAAACTTTCTTATTACAATTACAATTTTATATTTTTTAACCTAATAAAAAAATTTAAATCAAATTCTTGAGATGAACTTTTTTATTAAATTAAGTAAAAAAAATTATACTTAACTTCTGAGAAGGAACAATTTACCGAAAACTACATTAACAATTAAATTATTAGAGTGAAACTACTTTTTTTTAAAAAAAAAAAAACTTAATGTTATTGTACTTTTAGTATAAATAGAAATTTTTTTACTTAATAATATGAGACTTAACTAATTTATTGAATATGTTATTTTATCTAACATGAGATGAATATTTTCTTATGAGATACAATAACAAAATTTATAAAAGCATAGATTTGATACATGATTTATTGTGAAACTTCACATTATCTTAGAAATTTGGGCAAGAAGCTTTTAATTAAGATATTGATTTGTTTTGGCTTTTAAAAAGTATTTTTTTATTACAATTGTAATTTTTATTTTTTTTAATCTGATAAAAAAAACTATATTTTTGAGTCAGACTGTTGGGACGGACATTTTTTTATTAAATCATGTTGGGAAATTTACACTTAACTCATGGGAAAGGAATAATTTACCTAAAACTACATTAACAATTAAGAGTATTAGGTGAAACTCTTTTTTAATTTATTTCTATTGCACTTGTAATATAAATAGGATTTTTTTTGCTTACTAACATTAATTTATTGAATATGTTATTTTATCTAACTTGAAATGAGTGTTTTCTTATGAGATGGAATAGGAAAATTTATAAACGCATAGACTTAATGCATAATTTATTGTAAACGTTTATATTATCTTACACATTTGGGCAATAAGCTTTTTCATAAGTATTTAAAATATTTTGGAATTTTAAAATATCTATTATTGCAATTACAATTCCATAAATTTATAAAAGCGTAAGCTTGAGGCATGATTTATTACAATTTTAAGATAAAATAATTATTACAAGGAATATTATTTAAGTGCATATTTTTTTTAAAATTTAAAAATATTTTAATTTTGTATATATATATTCAAAAATTAAAAATGATTTGTATTTTATTGAATCATATACATAATAATGACCAAAATAATATACCTCATGCATGACATGGGTACAAAAATTAATTTTATACATTTTTCACTTTTTTAAAAGTATATTTGTTTTACCATAATTTTATTTTATTTTTTCAAATTATTATTTAGACTCATGGATCAGTTTATTTATCTATGGGCTTTTTGCGAATCCGATACAAACCTTGGAAAAAATATTATTTATTTTGCGGATTAGACTTATTTAGCCTATCCTCTAAAATGTGTATACCCATCCCTACAAAATAAACACTTCAATTATAGGATCTATTTTATATGGTGCATTGTTTGATAGGTAATGGATGGTACGAACAAAATAATATAAAAATAATACAATGCTATTTTTAATTTCATTTATCTTAATATTATTTAATTTATCTTCATACTACAATAATGGTGGTAGAGCTAATAGTAATAATAGCAACAACAATAATTATAACAATGATAATAATAGTGGTGATAATAATTATGATGATGGTAAAAGTGACAACGATAGTAAGTGTGGTGATGATGATGAAAGTGACAATGTCGATGGTGATATCGATAATAGAGGTGATGTAAAGGTGACAATAACATTGATAGTGATAGTAGCAATGGTAATGATAGTGACAATAATGTCGAAAACAACAACAATAATGAGTGAGAAACAAAAGAGAAAATGTAATTATTAAGATGAAGAAAAAATTAGTTATTTTATCTTTTAAGTATTTTGTAATTTAAGACAAAAGTTGTTATCAGAACACAATTTGAATTTGAATTATGATCGGTCTACAGGCTACTACCCTAACATGGCAAATCTTAACTATGTCTAGCATTATACTAAGACATGCGTAATGTTGGTGTACTAAACATATATACCAAAGAAGTTTCTACCAAAATTTTGGCAAAGTCTATCCTAAAAACATGGACTTCTCAAATTTGTTTAAAAGCATGTAAAATCACAAAATACCAATTAAACCATTATAGGCATATTACATTGGCCAAACAAAATAGTCAAGCTACTAAAAATTCATAATGCAATGCAACAGAGCCACCACTAGTGGAATTTTACAATAATAATTAATGACATAAGAACGAAATAACTCAAATCATTATGAACCCTTAAACACAAAAGGGCTACTGAAAAAAACATACTATAGACTTCTAGTGGAGGATTTAAATTCAACTAGAGTCTGACTATCTAAAATGGAATAGAGAAATTATGTGCGTTACCACTCAATCAGAAAATAATAAAATATATAACTAGCGAGACATTGTAATACCCAATTTAAAATAGAGTGAAAATTTCAAAACTCAATTTTATCAAATACAATAATCATAAAATCAATGACTCCTAAGTGAGGTATTACTTAAATAGAACTACGATCAGCTCTCTGCTTGAGTATAATGAAAGATAATAATAAAGATAATTGAAACAATCGACTAAACCAAACCATTGATTATGAATGATTCATGATGATACTTAATGTAATATTCTTTATAGAAATTGAGCTTGTTGCTTAAGTAATGTTTCTTCTTGTCTTAAATGTAAGAAAAAAATATCGCTTTGTATTGATTTAAAATATCAAAGAAATTCAACTAATTTTATATTATTTAATATTGTTATTTTTAAAATATCATTAATTTAATTAGGGTCTTAGTTTCAATGACTTTTTTTATTCCTTAAGTATCTGTGTGATTTTAGTATTTACTATGAAGGATGAATAGAGGTCGATGAGGTTCATATTTAAAGAGATGAGAATAAGACCCTTAAGTTTGGTGCTCGTGATGCTAGTTGTGTCCTTTGCACTTGTTGAGACATTAAGTTCCATCCTTTTAAGTTTTATGTTTTTCAAGACAAACAAGTGGATGCTTTTGGAAGGAGTTGGAATTGTACGCTGAAGGGTGTTTTGTTTTATGGCATATGCTTTGTCTTTTATGTTTTGATGTACTTGTATGCGCCAAGAGTAAGATATTTATTGGAACATGTATCTTTCTTTGGGATTGCACATAAGAAGTTATCATTCCTCTAATTGTAATATTAATTTGGTGGTATGTGTTTAAGTTCATATACCCTGATGATGTCTTTGTTGCTTATAAACTTTCTTGCTATAGAGATCTATGTATAAGTCATGGTAATATGTAACAATTTCTCTTAAATTATTTTAAAGCTTTATATATGGCATGGTGAGGATATTTTGTAGATATAATGCATTCTTTTTATATAATTAAAATTTTCCCCTAGTTGAAAAAAATAGAGGTATTTATTAGGGGATAAATTTTGTTTCATGGAAATTTTAGATTGAAAAAGTTGGTTTCTGGTATCTACTTTAAAAAATAACATTTTTTGGTAGTGAGGTTTTTTGGGAAATATTTTTAGCTAGTTTTCCATAAAAAAAATTCATGAAAGAGGTGAGAATCTAACTTTCTCGAGTTAAATATTTTTTTAATTGTAGTTAAAATATCACATTACTTTTATTAGATTATTTAATGTGATAAAATAATTAAAGTAATAATTATAACACTCTTAATTGTTAATTTTTCGATCACTTACACTCTACAATATTTCAAATAATACTTTACATCAACTTTTTTATTAGTCACAACTCTTCGTAAGTAGTTACTTTTTATACCTTGACAAACTAATTGCTTTTAAGATTAATGATTATTCCCATAAATCAAGACAAATTTGTAAAGTCTCAAAAATGGTTACCTAGAAAAAGTTTTGATAGGTAGAAAGTTCTGACCAATAATAAAGTTGAGTAGAGTATCTGAAATGTCATAGAATGTGGAGGTCAAGATATCAATAATCAAGAGTATTACAATAACAATATCATGTAACTCTTCAATTATTAGAAAACTTATATAAATATTTCTAAAAACATTTATGACCAATCAAACATATTTTATTTATTCATAATAATCATAATTCTTGAACATAAAAAATCTTTTTTCCTATCAAACTCTTTAAATTCTCACCTTCCCATCAAAAAGTTAGAAATCTAAGTAAAAACATTCATGTGAAACATACTTTCTTAGAAATGTTTATTTTATTTTTAGAATACATATCAAATATGAGAAGTCTAAGATTTTTTATCTATGGTTCTCAACAAACCAAAAACTTTTTTCCCTAGCACATACCTACTCAAAGATAGTAGTAATTTATATAAATTTTAGATTCAGACTTTATTGATATTATTATAAAAATAGAATAAACAAATGAAAGCCACCGAAAAATATCAATAATAAATATAAAATCCAAATGATATGGCATCATAATTTTTTTTAATTTCATTAGTGAGAAAAATATATTAAAATTAGAAAAGTAAATATGTGATATTTTGAATTATTTAATTTAATTACAGTGCCAATAATTGGATTATACTTTATATTTACTATTTTCTACATATTACTATTTACAACCATATTTTATGAATTATTACTACTTTAATATTAATATATTTCAAATATTGTTAAATATTTTTAAAAATAAATTTTATTTATATATATAAAACCGTCTTGAACTGGAAAAGGAAATATATTCATCCTTTTTCCGGGTAAATAAAATATATCAATTTTATTTTACGATAAATATAGGAAAAAATAGTTATACACTAATATAAAATATTTTACACTATCATTCTATCACAACCACCTGATAAGTTTGTTAAATAATTTAAACAATAATTTATAATTAAATAATAATATAAACTTATTTTACACATTCAATATATATACATTAAACTCATGAATATATTCATCTTTGATTCAAAGTGTTTGGTATATTAGTTAATAAACTAACTAAATAGCTGATAAGTATACAAATATATAAAAATATATTTAGTTATTTAATATTAAAAAATTCAAATAAGTTAGTCAAGGTAAAAAACAAAAAACAAATAAGTTAGTAGCCTTTAAATTTGTTTATTTTCATAAGTTAGTTAAAGTACCTTATAAAAATAAGTTAAAAGCTATTAAAATTAGTTTATGTATCAAATATATTTTTATTTTATTTAAGAAAAATATTTTTTAAAAAGAATTTGATCTAATCTAATTCAAAGAATTTTTAAATAATTTTAAATTAACCTAATCTAATTTAAATTATAATGGATCCAAATAATTTGACCAATCTAATTTAAAAACCTATTAAACTAAACCAAAAATATTTTGATCCAAAATCATTGGTTGCTTTTTGTTTTAAAAAAAAATCTTAATCTTAATAGATAAAAAAATAAAAACCAATAGGATATTTTTTTTAAAATGATTTAATCTAGAACATGTTTGAAAAATAGTAATCTTGAAAAAGTAATGATAACAATTCCCCCCGAAAATTCTACTATTAAAAATTAGAAAAATATAAATATAAATATTTCTTCAACATTCAATGAAAAAAAACATCTTCAACATTTTTTAGTCGAAAATTAACACACCTAGTATTTTTGCTAACACCGAAGAGGCATACCAAGTAAGCAACCTTTTTTTTTTTTTGTTATACTAATATAAATAGTTACACAGGTTCTTAAATCTCCCTCTTCTCTCTCTTTCTCTGTGTCTCAAACCCAAAGAACACGGAGTTGGCGGCGACCCTTTCTCTCTCTGATTTCGATCATGGCAGCTGTTGCTCCTTCTTCTGACAGTATCCTTTTCTCATCAACCCTCTTTTCTTTTTTCGTTTCTGTGGTTCCCGTTACCTAAAGTTTCAATCTTTTTTTCTTCAATCTCTGTGCTATGCTAGGTTCCCCATGTGGGTTTTCTTTTTACATCTTGTGTGTAATTCCCTGACAATGGTTTCTATGCTTTCTATCTGTAATCACAGTTATGCACCATTCGTTGGTTTTGAGATGTTTAGGTCATTACTGAAACATGGTGGTCAATTGCTTTAAAGTCAAAACCCTCTTTTTATTTTTATTTCTTCTTTTTGCAAACAACTTATACACACTCTAGAGTATATGCTCCAAAAAGCAAAAAACTAGTAGGATTATGTTAAGAGATATTTTTCTGAGAGGATTTTACAGTGGTGTATTATAATTTTTAATTGCTCAAACTTTCTTCTTTTTTGCTGTTTATCCTAAGTGTTTTTTTTTTATAATTTTTTTTCTTGTGTTTGTGAATTATGATGCTAGATTAGAGTAAATGGTTTTCCTTTACCATACTATGTAGAAACTGCAGATTTATTGCAGAATTTGACTCTGGACTCTGAGTCCAAAGCCATTGGAGTTGCTGAGCCTGCGAAGAAGGCACTTCACTGCTTTTCATTTCATTGCTTCGTGTCTTTTTTTTGTTGGTTTGTGAACTATATAAAACACTAGAGTATTTGGCGTTGTGCTATTTGTGTACAGAATGGACCTGCTTTTTCCAATGGGGCAGCTAAAGGGAGGGCCAAGCCATTCAATCCAAATTCATGCTTTGTTCCAAATGGATACCCATCTGCGTATTATTATGGAGGTAAGGTAAGCTGCCATGGCTTCTGTGGAAAGATATGTTGATCGATTACACAATGGGTGCAAAGCTTGTTTGATAAATATTTGAATGGCCTTTATTATTCTTTTTGGGGAAATCACATGCTGTTAAGTGTTTTTTCAGGTTATGATGGGCAAGGTGATTGGAATGCTTATTCCAGATATATGAACCTTGATGGAGGGATGGCTCAAGTAAGAACCTTGTTCTCTGGTTTCCGGACCTGTGATGATTGTGTCTTTTTATACTGTCATTGAATATCAATTGTTAATTTGTAGTCTGATGAGCATGTAATTGCATCCTTCTTCTGTCTTTCTAAGAAGTGACACCTCGTGTCCATTTTTTGTATTGTTTTTATCCTTCTGTGTTATGATCTGTTTCTTATCATTTTTGTATGATAAAATATAGATTTCAGAAGAAAAGGGGAAGCCTATAACCATCTAATGAAGATTTTATTTGTTGGATCTAATGTCAGGGTGTTTATGGGGATAGCTGCTCTTACATGTACCATCAAGGTTATGGTTATACACCATATGGAACATATGCACCGCCCAATTCGTCTTCTCCAATGATTCAACAAGATGGCCAGCATTATGGGCTGCAACAGTACCAGTATCCTTGTTCTTATTACAAATCTCCAGCTTCTGCTGATGTGTCATTTACTCCAAACAAAATCAGTGTTCCACAAGGAGAAATATCAACTGCTGTTGATGCTGATCGTGTTGCTTCATCAAATGTTATGAATAAAGGACACACTGTTAACATGGCCAATAGTGATTTTACTAATAAAAATGGGTTTAATCCATTTTTAACTAGTTCCCAGCACACATCTTTGAATACAAATGATTCTTATCAAGGGACTAGCTTGCCAGCTTATGCTTCTTTGTCAGGCTATCAGGGTCCAAGAAGCACCCATGGTACACAGCTGCCAGTCCCTTCAGATGTGTCCTTAGTATCTGATAGACAGTCCAAACATGGAGCCAAGGTTGGCTTATCTTCATCAGTAGTGCCTGTGAAAGATTTTACATCTCAAAGGAATCAAAGACTTCCTCAGCCACTTCCACAATACGTGGTATGTTGGAATGGTCATCCCTTTTCCTGATTGCAATTTTCCATTCAGGCAAAGTGAACTTGAATTAATTGAGTTCTTTTTTTTTTCTCTCTCACCACTAAAACCTTTAACCTAAGCCTGTATTCTGTATTTTCTTAATTGAAAATGCTCTAAAAAATTAATTTTATGTTCATCAATCAACTTGGTATTTATATTGTTTTTGTCATTAGTGTTGCTGTTGTGATACATGTTTTAATTGTTTCTGCATTCCAGTGATGCCTTATCATAATCTCGTGTAAATGCTGCATGTCATGCAGAAGATGCAGTAGACCTCTCTATGTTCAATACTGTGGCTTATGCTTGTGGAATCAATTCAAAATTCAACTTAAATATGATTTCTTACTTGCAGAGCATGAGTGGTTCCAGACATCCATCTGGACTTGACCTGGTTTCTGGATTCATGAATGGGATGTATCCAAGCAACAGGATGTACAGCCAATATGGAAACACATTTAGGCCTGATTCTCGTTTTGGATCTGCTGGGTATGGATCTAGAATGGGTTCTTTCGATAGCAAATTTAATGGCACAGGGTATGGCTGCGGTTTAAAAAAAAGCATGGATGGTTTCAGCGAGCTAAATAAGGGACCCAGAGCTGCCAAGAGTTCTGATAATAAAAATATCAAAAGTCTTGGACCTGTCACATTATTACTCAAAGGACAGAACCTTCCAGTGAAGAGTGATAACAAAGAAGTTCCTCCAGTTCCTGACAAGGAACAGTACAATGGGAAAGATTTTGCTGAGAATTATTCTGATGCAAAGTTTTTTGTCATCAAATCCTATAGTGAGGATGATATTCATAAAAGCATAAAATATAGCGCATGGGCAAGCACCCCTAACGGCAATAAAAAGCTGGATGCAGCATATCAGGAAGCCAAGGAGAAGCCCGGTGGCTGTCCCATATTTTTGTTATTTTCGGTTAGTGTCATAGGCAGCATTTAATTGGAAAATTCTTAGATTTTCTTGGTTTCTCTAATATGCTGGTTTCTTCTCATTCATTTTTTGCTACAGGTCAACACTAGTGGGCAGTTTGTTGGTTTAGCAGAGATGTTGGGTCCTGTTGATTTTGGTAAAACTGTAGATTATTGGCAGCAGGACAGGTGGACTGGTTGTTTTTCTGTGAAGTGGCACGTCATAAAGGATATTCCAAATAGCGTGTTGAGGCACATAACGCTTGAAAACAATGAAAACAAACCTGTAACAAATAGCAGGGATACTCAGGAGGTATTTTTCTTAGTGGCTTGTTTCATGATAGCCCATTGAACTCCACCTACTCTACCAAATGCTTATACATGTCCTTCTGCAGGTTAAGTTTGAGAAGGGTGTTCAAATTGCCAAAATTTTCAAGGAGCATTCAAGCCAAACATGCATCTTGGATGATTTTGGGTTCTATGAGGCTCGTGAAAAGGCGACTCAGGAGAAAAAGTCCAAGGAACAGCAGTTACCAAAACAGGTAATATAATGTTTTCACATCTTTTAGTACAAATTCTCAAACTTGACATGTATAAATTTTTCAGTGCCGTCTTTTATCAATTTCCTCCTTTTATACGTCAGCTAAATTGAGTTCGTTCAAAACAGGTCAGCAAGCCCAGTGATTTCACATTTGGGACAGTTACATTTCCAAAGTCTCTTGATGCAACCTTGATGAATGAAGCTGCTACTGCAAATGCAGCAGAGGGAAGAATGAATGCAGAAGGGCTGGTAGAAGGGAATGGATCGACCCCAACACTTGGAGATTCTTCCAAGAGCTGTTAAACCAATGATAGTCATTTGCTGATTTTTGTTTTTGTTTGTTTATTCCCTTTTGCTTTAGTCAGGTAGTGTGAGTTGTGGTGTTTTTTGAGTTTCAAGTTACTTCGCTTATGTGATCTTGGTCTGGAGTGGAGTCTCTGATTTTAGCGTTTTTCTTTTGTTTCGTTTAATAAAATGTGTTTGTTTTTAGTAGTCATAATTTCATATGGATAGGTCAAATGAATTTTAAACTAAAATATATTAGCAAATGCTAATCAGTGTTCTCGGGTGTTGGTTAAGAAATTAAAAGGAGAAATTTTTTAACAGGAATGTGCAAAATTCTGTTCGTGATTTTTTTTATGTTTTCTTGTGATTTCCAGTTTTTTATAAGAAATCATTTTTCTTTTAATTTCTTAACCAATGTCTCTGAAAGTCTCTGATTAAAAAGAGCCAAATATATTTGGTAATTGTAGTAATTAAGTACTTTTTAAAGTATTTTATCATAATGATGTCTAATTAAGTTAATGGGCGTCTTTACATTGCAAGGATGTTATAGTATTTTCTTGAGTAGGAAAATATTAAATTAAAAAAGGCATTCATATAAGTAATGATTATAGGTTAAAATGTATTTTGTTTTTATAAAATACCTAAAATTTGTTTTAGTACCTGGAATTAAACTTAGAGCATCTCCAATGGAGGGTGCATTCATGATTTATTAGGTTAAGGAACGGTTTCTTGTAAATTCTTCTGTATTGAAGTATAATGACGTGGTAAAGTGGATTCCTTGGTTGCTCAGGATAGTTTCTTATATAAAAAACTCTAATCTTTGAATTTCTTATAGTTTCTTAGGATTTCTTGTATTGAAGTAAAATTTTACATGAGTTTTTTATGAATGATATGACACTGCGAGGAATGGTATGGGGATCACAAAAAGATGATTAAGAAACCTAAATGAGTTTCTTACATTGGAGATGCTCTTAGTTTTAGTCGAATCTACAGTGGTGGTGGATTGTGCACACATGTCATGGCTTTATCTCGGACAATCTCACATAGCTTTCTCTCTCCTGCTTCTCCCTCCATGCCCCTCTTTCACCGTTGCAGCGGTGAGGACGTTAAGATCCAAATCACAACTTTCTCTCGTTAGCGACACCAACATCATCGTCCTCGCCCTCTGAACCTCCAAGGACCCCGACATTTCCCCCTTCTCCAAACTCCCTCCGTACATTGCTTTCATGATTTTCTTTGGGCTAGCTCTTTGTCACGTTTTTTTCTTCTTTTTTTTTATTTTGTTACGTTTGGTTTGCATTATTCTTGGCTTAGTGATGCTGATTCAATTGGAGTAAAGGCCTGATCCGGTGACATCATCCTCGCGGCTAGGCCTTTGCATTTCATTGTTGTGCTTGTGTGTTTTTTCTGGATCTGAGAAGACGGGTTCCATTCTTGCATTTTTTTTTAAAAAAACTTTTTTTTTTTACAATTTTGTGAGGGTCTTTAACAGTAAGAAATTGTGTTTTTCTTTTTTTTACTTTTCATGCAATTAGTGGAGGGTTTTTAACCCCCCAAAATTGCATTTTAAAATGTAAATAAAAAAATGTTAAATAGCTAGTTTCAAGAAAAAAAAAATCAAACATTCTAATTTTGTAAGGATGAAAAATGGACAAATTTTTTTGCAAGGACAGAATGAAGACGAAAAATGTATTTTAATGATGATTAAATAATAATATCTTAAATGTTAGTTGCTACAATGGGTTGCTTGAATAAGTTGTGTATATAAGTAATCTTTGTTTAATTAATTATTAGTAAAAGAGAACATTTGTCTCAATTAAAAAATTTAATAACTTTAGTATTATAGTAAACTTTTGGGTAAAATTTTTAAATCTATGTAACATTATACTTGTGATGATATAAGACTATTTTTCTGTTTTAATATTTCTTCAAGGATGAACTCACAATTAAAATAAATCAGAAGGAGAGGGGAGGGGGTTAAAAGTATTCATGTTAAAGAGAAATGTGAAAAATAAGAAACCACCAACACTTGTGTACCACTTTTTCGTTTCTAGTGTGTTGGATTTGATTAACAACACAACAAAGTAAATTTAATAACTTGAAACTTCCCCGGCAGTAGCCAAATAAAGAAAAAGAAAAGAAAAGAAAAGTACACCCTTAGAATAAAAAAATAAAATAAAAAAGCCAAAATGGATAACAAGGGAGATTTGTGGCACTGCTGAGTTGCACTTCTTGTCCGTTTAGAAATCATTGGATTGACCCTTTCAGGCCAACAAGGGAGATTTGTGGCACTGCTTACTTGGCAACATAAAGCCCCCGTTTTAGAGTAAGCAAAAAGCCAACAAAAAGCGCTTTTTTTAAAAAAATATATCTAAAATAATAATCCAAAGACAATAGTTGTGTTGTGTTCAGTTAAGGGTGAGCCTTAGCAACAACATGCTCATCACTATTCTGTGTGGAACCTGTTAAATGTGCTATAGCTTATTTCAACTTCTCCATGGCTTCTTTTCTTTCCTTATCTCTTCCCAAATTAAACTTAATAAAGGCCTCTTCAGCAGCTAACACCAATACAACAACCACTCTTCCCACAGCTGAGACACTCAATGAGAAATTTGGCAGGAAAGGCATCAAGTTCTTGGAGTCTGATAACATTCCCATAGTTGAGCTAACAGTGAGAAATGGCAGCTCCTTGAGGCTGAGGATACCTGATGCTCATGTGACATCATACAAACCAAAAGTTAATTGGAAAGATGATGGCTTCCAGGAGGTTCTTTACACAATTCCTGCAACTGAAACTGGCCCTTACAAGGCCAAAGGTGGGGTTGGTTTGGTCATGAATGAATTGCTGCAACCTGGAGCCAAAGGGTTGCTCCCTTCCACTTTGGAGTGGACTGTAAATGATGTTGATTCTGATTCCATTGATGCTCTCCAGGTGCCCTTTGATATACCCCCTTTGCTTATGTGCTTCTGATTTATCTATCATTCACCTTACCGTATACCACAACGTGTATGTCTAGATTAAAGTTAGGAGAGCTCAAAAGTATTTTTACTTTAGAAATAACTTTTTTTTCCTCAATTCATTCATTGGAATGCACAATTTTACATTGACATTTGTAAAAGTACTTTTTTTACTTTAAACCAAACATAGTCATAATTAATGTATGTTTGGATATCAGATATCAAAGCTCATTCAGAAGTATTTTTACTTTTTAAGTGACGATTTTTTCTTTTTTCCTTTTTTATCTTGAAATTCAGGAATATGCATTGAAATTTTCAAAAAGCACATTCCTAACTTTTTACTCTCCTGACTGACATTCAAACAATACTTCCTTCATTTCAAAACTAAAGATATTTTAGCATTTTTAGTTTTGTTTCAAAACTATAAATTTTTTACAAATCCAAGACTAAATTCAAAACTTTTTTCCAACTATACACTTGTCCACTACATTACATTGTTTCTAGACTCTCCACTATCCAAATATTTATGCTTAATGATGATTCCAACAACATGATTAAATAGGAGTACTTTTGTCTAAAATTTTATCAATTAATATTTCTTAATGGATGTACACTACCCTTAAACATCTATAGTTTTGAAACTGGAGGAAGTACTAATTCAAAAGCATGTTCCCAACTTTTATCCAAACATACAATTAGTCTTCTTTTGTACCGTGAAGCACTGAAACTTGGGGTTTGCTTTTGTTGCTTTCTTCATTGCTTCTATTCTTTTTCTTGCAGCTTGAATTAAGCTGCACTAGTAGATTCTTTGACATCACATACATTGTGACCCTCTATCCTGTGAGCATGGCCACAGCAGTTGTAGCTAAGAACATAGGCCCCAAGCCTGCCACTCTAACCAATGCTATTCTAAGCCATTTTAGATTCAAGAAAAGAGGTGAAACAGCAATTCAAGGCCTCAGAAGCTGCTCATATATTCCACACGCTCCTCCATCTTCTCCCTTTCAAATCTTGACCCCATCAGAAGCTACCATATCTGAGCCTCCTAGATGGTTGTCCTTTGGTAATGAGCCTGAAGCCAAGCCCGGCACGTGGGGTCAGCAAGCTTTGTCTATTACCCTCCTTGAGAATAAGATGAGTAGAGTTTATGCTGCGCCTCCAAAGGAAAGATTAAAGGCATTCTATAACACCCCTCCCTCCAAGTATGAAACCATTGATCAGGTTAGAATGATTAACAAAGTGTACCCTCTAACCGAACATCCAAATTTTGTTGGGTAAAATATGTTTTCGGTACCAAAAAATATTTTGAAATTCAAGCTTAGTTAGTTATAAAAATTTAATAGTTTAGTCCTAACATTTGAGGGCAAGCAAAGTTGTGCTTGATTACTAGTTGGTCATGCGTTTGAATCTAGAAATACGTAAGGATAAGACTGTTAAAAATATTCGATTTATGTTAAAATGTAAGGACTAAAAACTTACTATATATAGGAACTAAATATAACATTTTGAAATATTTTGGGGGACAAACATATTCTATCCAAGAATTTATTTCATGCACCAAATTTAGTGAAAGTTTTTATTGAAAAGATTCTGTTGGATTTTCAGGGACGTGGGCTTTGCTTCAGGGTGATAAGAATGGGTTTTGAGGATATTTATTTATCAAGCCCTGGTTCCTTGTCAGAGAAATATGGAAAGGACTACTTCATCTGCACTGGCCCTGCTTCAATACTGGTGCCTGTGACTGTAAATCCTGGTGAAGAATGGAGAGGGGCACAAGTTATTGAGCATGATAATTTAACATGATTAGCTTGTTCAAAAATCCAATGAGAAGTAAGAAATCGAGTCTAAAGATGTGAAAAGTCATAATATAACTATTAGCTTCTCAGTAAAGATGAAAAAACACGTCTGAGACGTGGAACCAAACACGTTTTTACATCTAAAATCTTTCCCTTCTCTCTCTCTTTCTTTCTTTCTTCTTCCTGCTTCTCCTCCATTTTGATTTTTTTTTTAATTTTTTTTTTCTGGAGCAGGGTTTGTATTGTTCTTCCCTAAAACTATGTATATTTTGTTTATTTGATTTATGTCCAATAGTCAAATACTATATCAATAAAAGAGGTTACATAATGCTTGCTGATTTTTCGTTTCAATGGATCCCTTAAAGCTGGTGCCTAAATGATGAAAACTACTTCTCATAATGTATTTTACATCTGTGCCTGCTTGACATAAGATAAAACCTTGATCAAGAAGAACAAGATTGAAGTTTGCATATATTTTGGGTTCTTGTGGCTCTGCATTACTACACTTCCAACTAATAATAACGCAGTCACCCTCCTCCCTAAGGCATAGATTAAAACCAATTCCAGTGAAATCTCTTTTGTCATTTTTCCTTGCTCTACGGTTCAAACAAAAACTATATACTTTTCAATTTTCACACAATCGACTGCACTAAAATTGTGTCAAAGTTCTATGTTGTTAACTGTATTGAATCAAGATTAATCTAGGAAATATTGAGTTGAGAATATTTCTTTTTCAGGTTTAATAAAAAGTTGCAGATAATAATTTTTGGTACATTTTATTCCTAAGATAATTATGTTTTCATGTTGAGAGAGATTTTATTTTCTGTCCCACTAGAGGAGGGTGAAAAAGTTTAATCCCGAGATGGTTAGAAACTGAGAATACATTTTGTGGGATAAGAAGTTTCCCTTCATACCCTTGTGACTTGCCTTCATCCGGCATTTCCTAACAAGAAGCCTTCATTTCCTTATTTCAGAAGGCATTGGAACCGAACCAGGACTGTGTGGTGGCCAAACAAACAAAACTTTCTGTGAATCATATTGATTAATCTTGGACATTATGTCGGTCATTTACATCAAGAGGTTAGACCTTGATCATTTATCAGAGACCACGTCTATTATGAAAATTGTTCCATTAATCCTTAGTTACCTCCAAGATCCCCTCCATCAGTTGCTAAAAATCCAACTCTAATAATTTAAGCTAAAAAATCTAACGAACCCAACTCATTATGCATATTTATGGAGCATATATTTATTAATATTAAATATTGTTAAAATAAAATGTATCTAAACTATTATATAATATACTATAAACTGTTATACTACTTTTTAGTTTTTTTCATTTCATTTATCGTTTCATTTGTTATAGCTTGTTTACTATTACGGCATCATTTTTAATTTTAAAAGATTATATTTAAAGATTCAGTATTTTTAGATATCAAATTTATACCAATTAAAATTATAATATTATATATTTATTTGTTTATTTACTTATTTCAGCACCTTTCCTTTAGTTTAGTGAGTCTTATTCATTTAATCTACTAAAATAAATGAATGATAAATTCAACTATGCTGTTATGCCGTACAAACCAACACCAACAGTCACTTTAAGGGGTTATTTTTATTTTTCATAAATACACTATCTCTTTCTCAATTTACACTATTTTATAATTTAATTCTTAATATATACTGTTTTGAGACCTTCTCTCTTCTTTTTGTTTTTTTTTAATTTAAAATATTATAAAATATAAATATTATATTATATAATTTTTTAATTAGTTTTAAAATTACTTATTTATTAAATTAAATTTTATTTTATTTTTTAATTTTTTTAAAGAAAATGATTATATTTAATAAAAATTCAGATTTTAAATAAAAATATTCACCTAAAAATATGTTAAATAAATTAAATAATAAAACAAAAATAATTATATTTAATAATATCATTTTCTTTAAAAAAATAAAAAACAAAATTATAAAATTTAATTTAATAAATAAGTAATTTTAAAATCAATTAAAAAAATTACATAATATAATATTTATATTTTATAATATTTTAAATTAAAAAAAAAACAAAGAAAAAGTCCCAAATAATATATATTGGAAATTAAATTGTAAAGTAGTATAAATTAGGAAAAAGCAAAGAGAGAAAGTGTATTTAAAAAAAAAAAAAAAACCGTCACTTTAGCCGGTCAATATGGTTGTACCGTTCATACCTACTGAAGTGCATTGATCAAGAGCAATATCCTACGTGTTTCAATCCTCCTTACAAATCATAGAAAAAGTGAGGTAAAACTCCTAAAAACATAGAATTTACCAATGCCACAATAAAAAAACCAAAAGATTTTCATGACATCAACTCTTCATATGTGCATCACCCACCAGCCTCTATTTTAACTGAACATAACCAAAAGATCCACTTTTGTTTCCACTTCACTAGAAAGTAAAATTCTCAATAAGTTCTCGAATTGTTTACAGGAAAACAAAACATATAATACTCCTGCTATGCTGAATTTTCCAACACTGTTGGAATTAACAACTACTTTCACATAATAAGCATACCTAAAGTGCTCATAATTTTGAGGATGTTATGTTGGCACAAGATAATGACCTTCATCCTGACTATTGATCCAAAGCAATGGAGTGGCCACTGCAAGTAGAACACATGAAAGACCACAAACCAATTTATATGTAGTCTTAGCATTTCTGTTTACAGGAACCACTTCGGTATGCATCTGCTTATCGGCATCTGCAGGAATGTCATCTGTTGATGAGACTGACTCTGAGCTACCTTGGAACTCAACCTCAGCACAACCTTCAATTACTTCACTGTCACACTTGTTCGTGTCATCTGCAAAACCGTTTTGGTCGTATTTAGAAGCTGGACTCCACTCAATGTTGTCTGAGGATAGACTTCTATACCTTCTATTCTGCTTCCTAGAGCAACCCAAAGACACATCACTTGAATCTTGAAGAGAGTGGATGAGCTTCCTAGGGGTCTCAAAGATTTTTATGCTGTCAACAGTTGCCTGAGTGTGTGACCTCTGATTAACACGAGCAAAGACACAATGTGTGAACTCCATGAGTAAACAAGTAATTAAACCAGAAACATTGCAGCTTAGACAATCATTGAAATTTCAATTATACAACAAAAGCAAAAGCATGATTTGAAGTACTGCACCAAAAGTCTAAAATAGACACCTTTTAAAGGTGTCAAAAATTAAGTTTGCATAAAGATGTATGCACTCGGAGACTCTATTTAGGTGAATGGCACATAAAAAAGAAATATTATGCATTTTGGGTCAGGTGTTATCATTCTAACTTTCTCAGTGTAATGGAACATTGTCAAACATTAAATTCATAAACACTTGAGGGAATAAAAAAGTTAACCATTTCTCAATAAATAAATGGATGGTAAATCAAACTATTCAAATGTTAACCAACAACACTAAGAAAATTTGCTTCTGTTAGAATTTCCCTGAAAAAGCAAATTCTACAATTTGCAGTAAAAAAAAATGAATCCAGGAGGTTAAGACTTAAGAACTAAGATGAATTTGGGATGAAATAAAAGGACTCGTACTCCATGGTTCTATTGGTAATTGGTATGTTCTGTCCTGTAAACTGTTACCTTTTCTCTAATATGGGAAAAAAGAATGCAACATTCAACCATTTATTGTTGACAAGGGTGAATATGAAAACAAGGGGACAAAATATGACTTTAGGAAATGTCTCAAATATACAAATCATAGAAATATGACAGAAGGAGAAACTTACTAGTGGACTTGTGGTGGTACTTTTGGATACTCCATGCCTGGTATTTCTGCCCATGAAACCAGCAAACTCCTCTGTATAGTCTCCCTCTCCATTAGAAAACTCGTGAATCAATGAATGCTCTAACAAAGCACCTTCTTTTCCTACTTGTGAAAACAAGCCATCCTTCAGAGAAACATCAACCCCTCCGTTTTCATTACTCCAAAGCTTCCTAGTCACGCTTCTTTGTCCATAGTCTAAGTTGCTTGAAATAGGAGACCCAACAGATTCATATCCAGAGAAAAAGTCGAATGTACTCGATTCTGGTGTAAGAGAGGAAGGAGTATGTTCTCCTTCACCAGAAGAAGTATTCTCTCCCTCCATATAGTCTTCTTCTCTCCTACTAAAGTTTGATCCTGTCACTGAAGCAGGACTTTTAGCATATCTTGGTTTTTTATCACTTGCAATTCTCTTGGCAGTTTGCAAAGCCTCAAGTGCCGCACCTTGCACAAATGCCATTTTATCAGATTGGCACTTGTCCATCTCCTCAATTATCAATTCAATCTCTGAGAATATGCTTCTAGAGTCCAAACTTCTCATCAAGTAGTTGATCATCTGAATGGATGAAAGCCTTTTCTGAGAATTCCCCTCCACAAGGCCAGCATTCAGTATTCTTATTCCAGATTGTACTAGCAACCTTGCATACGCTTCAATGATCAAAGCATTGCGCTTGGCCAACGACATAACTAGGCCCATGTGTGAGTTGGTTTGACCAGACTTTCCATCTAATGCCACAGCAACATTCTGGCAAACCCTATTGACCAACTCATCTGAAGCAAACCTCCAATTTTCAGAATCCACCAGAGCCTTCAAGCAAAGAGCAGCACCCGAAGTAAGACTCTCCTGAGAACTCGAAAGGGAATCAGAAAGAGGCGTGCAAAGGGACTGAATAATGTGCCTCTTTTTATCTTCTGGGGTTGAGGGGTCAATTCCATATCTTGCAATTGCAGGAACCACCTTTGAGCAAGCCTGTTGGAGAGGGAAGGACCCTGCACTTGAAGCCAAAGTCTTGACTATAGTTCTCATGATGCTGTCTATCAAGGGAACAATTTTGACACCGTGAACCCGTGCAAGAACTTCATAGATTGAAATTGTGAACTCCCCTGAACAATTTTCCTTGCTCTCAGAAACCTTTGCAAGAAAGAAAGGAATGGCCTTATAATCCAAATCTTTCACATAGGATTTCAACGCCTTCATGGCGGATTTGCGGCTATCTTCATCTTTCTCAAGATTTGCCAGCTCTTGCCTCACCAAAGGGCTGAGACTCCTACCCATTTTTTGAACTACAACCAAACATACACCACCGTAAGCAATAATGAAAACGAAGTGAAATAATATATATATAAAAAAACACCAAGTGCAAACATTTCAAGGACATTGCAGTAAGAGAAATCAAAAGTTCAGAACTTTTCTAAACAGAAAAAAAAAAAAAAAAACAAATCGGTGAAAAAGCCACTAGACTGAAACCCTATTGCACCCTTCCCCTAACACTGAATCTGCAACCATTGAACATAAAAACATAATCTTTTGGGGCATTCAAGAGAAGGGTAAGCTCAGTTTTTTTTCTTTTTGCCTTCTTGAAAAGAAAACACGTACATTCAGTTATCCCAAGAAAGAAGAAAAATTACGAGAATTACACTAGTGGAGGGGCAAAACGGTTGAAAATTGAAGCTAGAAAACTCACCGTAGAGTAAAGAAGATGCAGAGATTTCGCAGCAGTTGAATGAAGGAAAGCAGAAAGAGATCTTAAGAAGAAGAAGCAGCAGTGAGACCAATATTCAAAAATTGTTCTTTCAAATTCCGCCGCTATCCCTCACTGTGGGCCCCACACAATTCAGAAAAATATGCTTCCGAAATTGCCCCTGATTCATGACTTTTTGAATTAGTAACTGGCCATAATAAAAGAGCTTTGACCAGCATATAATTAAGAGCTTTGACCAGCAAAATCCTACCAATTACAAAGGGTTCTTCAATATTTATAATTTATAACAGGGAGTTGCTAGGTGCACCCAACGTTTTTTCTGGTGTACCCAACATTTTTTGAAAATGGTAAAATTGTCCCTGCCTTTTCTCTCTTTTTAAAAGTTGTGTTTTTTTTTTAAAAAAAAACCAGAGCAGCCATTGCTGCACACTCTTCTTCTCGCTTTTTTCTCTTCGGTGTCGTATTTTCTTCGATTTCTTGGCAACAATTAGGTTCGATGAAGGTAAAGGTAGCGGTGTTCAGTGTTGCGGTGATCGTCATCGGCATACGAGGTATGCATTTTTGTTGCTTGTGCGTTCAAGTGTACAGTTGATCGTGCGGATCAAGTAGCTTTACGAATCAACTTGATCCGCAGAAGATTTGCGGAGAAGAAGAAGCGGCTGGGTGTTGGGTGTAGAGTTTTTAAATAAATTTGGCAGAGATATTAAAGTCTTTTTCACTTAAGTGTTGGGTGCACCTAGCATCTCCCTTTATAATATATTATTATTATTATTATTATTAAAAAAAATTATTATAAATCTATGAGATTTTATAAATTTTATTTTTCATTTGATGATATTCACCCATAATTTAGTAATTTTCATTAATTTTTAAAGTCCAACTTGAATAAATATATCCATACATATTTGTAAGAAATAAGAAGATAAATTAAAATATTTTTTATAAAAGAATTGATCCATTTTTTTAGTTTCTTTTACTATCGGTTCTTTTGGAGAATTATTTTATTTTAAAAAATTGGGATATATTTATTAATTGTAGGTTTAACTATTGTTTTAATTCTTGAATCTGGTATCCCTAAAATTTAAAAGTTTTTTTGTTCCTGAATTTTAAAAAATTACTTTTTGTAGTTCTGACATAATAAATTGATATTTTGTATCAATTTTTAAGCATTTTGTGAAGATTTTTTTTAGTATTTTGTGATAGTTTTTAAATGTAAATTCAAGTGGCTAAAAAATAAAAATTAACTTAAGACAGATAAAAAATTGTCATAAAATATCAATTTATTATATTAGTGACTAAAAAAATGCAATTTTCAAAATTTTGAAACTAAAAACAGTATTTTTAAATTTAAAGGATTAAAAAAAGTGATTGTTAATACAACAATTTTTGTTTTCATACGAAGCCAATAAATAAGATACAAAAGAAATATTGTTCTTTTATAAATATATGTTCTCGGTAGTAAAATGTATTTTAAAAAATACAGTAAATAAAATTTAAACCAAAATTTTCATGAGAAAGAATTAACCTTTTTTATCCATATTATTTAAGATTTTTTTTTTTACTTTTTTAATAACTTCTTACCTTCCGTAAAAAAAATATTATTCTTTATTTTATCTTTTGTATTATTTTTTCAAGTGAGAAAGAAATAATATTTTATTTTCTTCTTGTGTATTGTTTTTTCACTTCTAGTAAGAGAAAAAAAGATTCTTCAATTTTTTTCTTTAATAAGATGTTTGAGACCTTTTACAAAATATTTTAATTTTTTTTATTTGAAAGACATTACACAAATTTTTTAAAAATTCTTTGATAGAATCTCTCATGCTCTTAAATGATCAATTTTATAATTACATAATATTTTACTTAATATATTAGTAAAAATAATGAAATTAGAGAGAGAAAAAAATCTTACCTTTTGAGAGAATAACTTTTGCCAATTGAATCCTTTACATGACTTCTTGCAAGTTGCAATACTAGTTGTTGAAGACCTTGACAAGAAAAACAATTTTGTTAATAAGGTGTTAAATAAAACATAACTTGAAAAAGAAGAGTAGAGGAGTAGAGAGAAAAGCATAGAAGAGAAGAATTTAGAGAAAATAATAATTGTGTGTATTTTTTTAAAAGATAAGTAATTTTATTTATAGATACAAAAGATAATTGATCAACAAATAAGTGGAGTAGTTCGTTTGAATGGTCCTAAACTCGATCTTTTAGGCAAGATTTTGGAGTCAAATCTTTTTTATGAAAAAAACATGATTCAGAGAAGAAAAAAAACTCAAATAAAGGTAATTAATTATCACATGAATACTCCATGTCAATATCATGATGATAAAAAAAATAAAAATGAAAACAATTAAAACATTACAAGAGATAAATAAAAATAAGATCATAAAAAAAAAACTCTCGGGAAAAATAAACATTTACAGAATGAAGTTTCTGTCTTATTTTCTTTGATCAACTCCTTAGAATTAGTATTACTATTAGTGAGTTCAACCTTTTTTTTAAAAAAAAAATTAACTACAACACCGCACACTCAATAAACAGGCTCACAGGGATGCAAAAAAATGTAGATAAACATCCAAAAAAAGGGGCCGTTTGATCAGATTGCAGAAGACAATTAAATTGTTGTTCCAATGTAAATTTTTATCATTTTCAATTGTAGTTTACTTATCAGTCTGTTAATCACTTAAATTTTTTTAAAGCCAAAACCTTTTTTTTTTACCTGTTTGATGTATTAATAAAATCAAAATTATATAAAATTTGTTGGTGAATGAAAAAAAAAATTGATTAAGATGAAAAAATTCCATTAACGGTGATTATTCAATTTTTTTGATAAAAATTAATTATTAATCAAAGTGGATGAATATTTTGTAATAATTAAGAAAATCAAAATTATACACTCGATGATTACTCAATTATAGCCGAAAATGATGCCGAAATAATGCATGTATTTGAATGAACTTTTATAGGGATGTAAGAGGGTAATATCGTGAATCGGTTCTGAATTTGTCCTTGGGTCTTTGATTTTGTCTTGTTTGCTCCTAACCGCGTAGTCCTTTCTTCCGATTTTCATCAAAGCTTTTGGTAGGCCCGTTTCCCGCCTTTAAAATTTGTGTGTTAAAAGTAAAACTCTTAAAAAACGCGCCCTCTCTCTGTTAACCCATATACTGCTCCTGTTGGATATGCCATCTGCTTGGATAAGGTCATGGATTGGGCTGTGCAAGAAGACTGTTAGGTACCACTCATATTTACAGTAATTTTTTGTAGGGATATATAGACCGTTTTGTTATGAGGTCTACTCCGAGTATATGCCACCGGACAATCTTCTATCATAAAAACAAAAAATTGAATCTTAGGTAGTGTGAGCTTAATCAACTTTATTGGTTAGATTTTTAAAATTAAATGCATTTAGTATAGATGGAACTGTTGGTTTTTAATTCAATTTTAAAACAAGTTTACATTTATTATCAAAATCAAAAAATAATATTTCAGGAATTTGGTTTTTAATTTTAATAAACACATTCTAACCATCACTATTATCGTCACCGTCATTGCCGCTGTAACATCCCAAATTCTAGATCAAAACATTACTTGAAAAACTCTCGTTACTTCTTTTTATTCTTGAAATACATGTCAATAAATTAATACTTTCTTTAAAACTCGAGTGATATATTTTTTTCCTCAGAAGGATCATCTTCATCCTCTTTCTACGAAGACTCTAATTGTCACAATAACTATTTGTACTCCTGCAAGCATGAGATCATCGTGATCTCCTTTAACGTTGGTATCTGAAAGTTATTGGTTGTAGGGGTGAGTCCTCCGCTCCACAAACAACACACAAAGCATACAACTTACATAACTATGACATGATTTTTCTAGGCAAACAACACTTCTAATGCCCTAGAGCACATAATTATCACACTTGACATAAATGACTATAGTACTTAACACCGCTGACTGTCACTCTTAACATCATTGATAATCACACTGGACGCAACTGATTGTCACACTTGACACATAACAGGGCCTAACAATGCCACCAAGCCTCCCAAGTATTAGTGGTCTTACACAATCACATGGATGACAGTTGGGAGTGATCATCACATATGGGTACAACGTATACTGATCCCCAAGCTTCCAACTCCACAAAGTATAGTCTCAAACCCGTCATGAGTAGCAAAGTGATGTCTGTGAGTTTCCTGCGCCAAATGAGTGCACCAACTCTCGGGTAGTCACCATTCACTAATTCTCCCAGATTCTTCAAACCTCTCCGCCCACTATGTGATGCCCTCTACCCCTCACATATATGTATTAATAATAAAAGGAATAAGAAATCAAAATTAATTAAAAGTTTTGAAAACACATTTAAATACAAGCCTTTCAAAAGGGTAAAAAGGCTCACATTCACTTTTCTAACATCATAATAAAACTTGTCCAAATAAATAATAAGTCATCTCGACTCAAACACAAGGTCGTCCAAGACTTCATGCAATTAATATAAAAACCTATACCCCAATGTCACATCCTATCAAAGCATTATATTCCTGTGTCTTCTAGCATGAGGTTCTTTATAGTCATCCACCTAACCATCTGCTCCCACGAACACAAGGTTCAAGATAATCATAGAATCCAAACGCAAATAACACACGGGGAGTAAGTTTTCACATTCATAACTAATAGAGAGAAACAAAACAACACGTAGATATACATATCATATAAATGAAATATAACTTACTTAAACATAGTTCACGTCATTCCACCACTTTGTTGTGTAACATTACATCACAACACAACACGCCTCATTTATTTTCACATCATTCATGTACTCAAGGATCAAAACAAAATATCACTAAATCAATCAATATCAATCAATACACAAGCGTTATGCAATAGATACACTAAGACTCAATCCTATATGCAATATAGTACCATGTTAGTGAAAAACCTCGTCGGGGGCCTAGGAGTACATGACAAAACAAATCACGAACTAGTATGTCAGGTCACTTTCACTGGGTAAAATCATAGGGAGACTAGTCGGGGTCACGCTATTTTGGGAGAATGCTGCAACCATGTGGGATCGACACAGGCTTAAAGGAGTACTCAAATCGGGTGTATTTACCCCCAAGGTCTACTCCGAAGAGTTCGTCAGGGCCTCTCCCTCCTAATTTAAGTTCAACCCAGAAAACATTTTAACACGTAGACTCTATCTATGAATTGTACAAAACATATGACTCCTCAATTGTTCTCAAAATAATTTTATCTCGTCGTGTTTGTGATTAAACTTGTTGGATCCCCTCAATGGTTCCCATCACAATACTCGTCGCACATTAACTCGTCGTCCTTAAAGGGTCTTATTCTTATAGTCGTGTGATTTTACTATAATTCATAGCTCGCAACTCAATGCACACAACATCTCAATGCACATATATATTACAAGTCAATACATACTCAACTTATCACATACACTCGGTCTCAATCACAATGGTACAATCCCAATTAAACATGTTATCACACCTCATGAATCATATACACTTTACCTATGAACTATGCAATACACATGACTCCTTAATTGTTCTCAAAATAATTTTATCTCGTAGCGCTTGTGATTAAACTCATCGGGTCCCCTCAACGGATCCCATCACAATACTTGTCGCGCAAAAATTCATCACCCTTAAAGGGTCTTACAATTGTGTGATTTCACAATTAATAGCTCACAACTTAATACACACATCTCAATACACATGTATTTCGCCATTCATCACAGGTTCAATTTATCACTTACTCACAATATGAATCACAATTTCATAATCTTAATGTAACACTTTATACAAAATGTTTCTCACAACATGGGGAGTAAAATCCCTCAAACAATTCCACACAATCATATTAAAATCAGTGAATCAAATCATAGGTCAAAATATGAAAACACCAAGAGCACTTAAGTTTATCAACCAATTCGCATTAGGACATCAATTGGTCCATCAACACAACAATATCGTATTTATAATTGTAAAGAAAAATTATAATTCAATAAACATCCCAAAATAAATCTCAATTTGATCCCCTAAGAATTCCTACACATGTTCATTCTAATCCCAATTGCGATAAACTCATCCCTTACCTCTAAGCGGGCTCACATGTGTATTCTGACAGTGATAGCGACATCTCTATTGATTTGTTGAGATTCCTCGAGCTTTTCCTCTAATTTGCTCTGATAGGGTTTCCAAGCATTAGAGGAGAGAGTAAAACCTTTATTTTGTACTGTCTTTGTGTGATTTAATTTTCTCTCTCCATGAATATTATTTCAGAAATTACAACGGTGAAGTTGTGAAGAATTTCAGTGCGAACCTGGTGTCTAAATTTCACTATGATCCAACGGTTAACAAGTTTGGGATCGTAGTTTTACTGGATAGGTTTTGAGCTCCTGTGGGAAAAGAGAAAGCTGCAATGTGATGGACATTTATCTTATCTGTGACATTTTTTCACAATTTACAACTGTGAGAATGCTCTTAAGTGAGTTGTGAACCTGGTTCTGAAATATCACAATGATCCAACGGTTAACGAGGTCAAGATCATCCTTTTGCTAAGACGCATTTGAATGTATGCAAAAAAAAAAAACAAGGAAGGGTAAAAGAAAAAACAAAATTGAGAGGAAGAGAAGGCCTAAAGTCTATTGTCAGTACTGAAAACTGACCTAATATGTCTATTTATAGCTATGGTACTCACAATCTATTATTTACTCTATTTACTATCATTTTATAAAAAGAAACTCTATTTTATTTCCTATTAAATGAATAAATTGTTTTTTTTCCTTCAAACCATTATTTTAATACTGTTATTTTTCCTTATTTATTTAATTATAAAAACCTCACAATTTTCTAAAACTCTTTTTTTAACTAAAAAACCTTTTAAATTTATTTACGAAAGATGGAATGTTACACACTATACCTTAGTGTACCCTACAAATAATCAATTTCTCAACATAAAACTCACCATCTCATAAATGGAAAATAATAGTATACCTCAGCATCTTACAGATGAAACATAACCACATACCTCACCATCTCATAGATGGACCATAATCATATACCTCACCATCTTATAGATGGAATATAACCACATATCTCATGATGAATCCTGATAACAAAACACATCATCTCATAGATAGGATAAAACTAATGGTTTCTTACTCTCCCTTCAATCTTCTTGCATCTTTTCGTTGCATTGCGTGTGTAGCCCTCATGCCACGTACAACACACAAACAGAGATGAGGCTCAAGCCTATGTACTACTCTCAAGAAACCATCCTAAGTCCCTCAAGTGATAGAAATCACTTTTCACCTAAATCTAACAAAAATTTGACAACATAACAACTATATTTACAACATCCCAAAATTTATAACAAGCAATTTGCTAAGGGTTGGACACCTCCAAACTCAAAGCAAAATGCATACATGTGAATATCAATATATTGCAGAAATATAAATCACAGACTATATATACAAGTACCAAAGTTCACACTCTCTCACTCTTAGACATTCATAAGAAATAATAAAATTTCATCATTCATTTATATCTTAGCAATCACACTAGCAGACAATATATTCACTTAAAGCATAGAAATAGTCATTAGTCATGCATACAATTAATCTCAGTATTAAACATGACATTCACCTTATATCTCAACAATCATATTAATGATATCCATAACATTTTTAGGCATAACAATAACCATCAGAGATCAATTGCAAATAATTTCAGCATTGAACATACAATCTACAAATATTAAATGCAATATCAACTTACAAATTAGAGAATTAATACAAGATGGTACTCATGGGTTTAGTAATTTTGTTTATCTTAGCTTACAAGTTCATAATGGATCTTAGAGCAATTCTTAGGGTTCCCTAACACTTTTCTTAGGGTTTTCTTCATTATAAATTCATTTTTAGTCTTAGAGTTACCAAATTAAGTCATCTAATGTCCAGTATCAAGCTGTTGCCCTGTTTCACAAAGTTTCACTCTTAAACTTATCTTCAAAATTCTAAGTGTTTTGGAAATCAGTTTTTCATAAATTTTACATGCTACCCTATATTTTTAAATCTAAAAAACTCAATTTTAAGTCATATCTTTAAGAAAAATAGTCCATACAATCACAACATCCATTTTAATTCCGTGACAGATTTAATCCTACAAAATATCTTTAAACTAATTTTGTTCATAACTTTTACTAGAAAACTCTTATTTAAGTAAAATTTAAGGCTAACCCTAAGCTTTAACACTCAAAGGAATCATTTTTAACCTTAAAACTTTTAGAAAAACAGCATATCATCCATTTCCAGTCATGGTAGTAGATACAAAATTTTAAACATCACAACATCATGCAATGAAGCCTAGCTTTCAAAGACAACAAGGTTAGGGTTCAAGAAGTGGAAAGACCCCCCTTACCTCTTGTAGTCTCCACGCGAAAGAGTAGGGTCAAACCAAGAATGAAGTTCTCTTGAGTAAAAAACAAGCTTCAACAAAACTCAGGAACATGAGAGAAAAAGATTCAAGTGATTAAGAAGAATGAACAAGGCTAGAGTGAAGGATGAACTTGCTTACCAACACTTCTAGGCTTCAAGGTTTCTAGAACATCCCTCAAGAGCAAGAAGAAGAAGTTTTTCTGCTCTAAACTATCCTAGAAGCTGATTTGAAAACGAGAGGAAATAGCAAGGTTTTGGGTTTTTAGTGAAGCTTGCAAGTGTGCTTAAGGCTTTGGTCCAATGGATTAAGGTGTTGACTTATCTTAATCACTCAATTTTGACTCATGAATGACTGTTGGAAGCCCATGAAAATTGTGTACATCAAGCCCACAACTGGTATGGTTTCCTTTTGAATTTTCTACTAAAAATGATTAAATTAAAATTTTGCCAAAAAATGGGTATTTTTGCTTTTTACCAAAACTAGTAAATTTTATCCTAAACGCCTTAATTACTATGTTAATCTCCCTAGGATTACATGTAACTAGAGTAAACCTCACACAAAGATCACTCTCACATAGAGCTAAATTACATTGTCACTCAATGTACAATGCAATTTTGTTACAAATGGAATTTTCATTTAGGCAGTTCTCGTATCTCTGCCAAGCTAGACTAAACAAATTATTTACACAAAATATATTCATATATAGCACAAAAATTAATAATTAAAAACACATAATCATTGCAATTAAATACACACATGCACAGATGACACAACATAGAGTTTCCTCTATCAGCCTGAGTTATAATTTTTCAGGGTGTTACAACTCTAACATATTTTAATTATTCCATATATATAATCAGACACTAATTAAACTAAAATTCTATTTTTAAACTAGTCGTATGGTCATTTACAAAAATACTCTCAACTTTAAACTCTTAAGACTTAATTACCTATTTTCTAATTCTATGAAATCTAGATCACCATTAATCAACCTTAATTATCCCCACTTAATTTCTAACCTTACATTAATTACTAATTTTCTTCTTTCAAGCTTCTAATTTCTATTTCTAAAACAAATCCAATTATTAAAATCTAGGCCATTAATGAGTTGACCATTTATTGATCAAAGATTTTTCTTTGAATTATCCTTATTCTTTCTAGACTTTAGGTTAAAAATTTAAGAGTTTAACCATGCTTTGGTATCTTATGATAACATCTCATTTTCTATCATTTCAATAGTCTAAAAACTCTACCTAATCACACAACAAAGCAATAACATTGTCTACCATACACACATATAAAATTGGGATGTTAGAGCCGCCACCGCTGCTACCTCCATCGCCATTGCCACCACACCCCATTGTTGCTATACCACCACCGTTGTCTCTGCCTCCATCGTTATTGTCGTCATTGTTACCATTATTCCACCCCACCACATTGTTGTTGCCACAACCATCATTCCACTGCTACTATTGCAACCACCACCACCATTTTGCTGATTTCATCATCATTATCGTCGTCGTTGTCACTATTCCATCTCACAACTAACTATAATTTTAAAAATCGAAAGGGTGATTGGCTTGGTCAAGACATTAGGTCATTGGGTTAATGGTCGAACTGGTGGTCACTAATTGTCCCAGATGACCCGATCTTTATTAAAAAAATTAAAATTTTATATCCAACCTTAATTGACATGCATGACTCAACGTGCTTTCTCCCTTGGGCGTGACCTGACCCGGGTCAATGGGTCATCGTTTAACCACAAATCTGATCGGGTTGTATTGGGTTATGTCAGGTTAAATGCATGGTCGATTAAATGAGCAACTTGACTAGACCAAACCTTCGGGTCATGGTCAAACCAGTCCAATCAGCTGGGTTGATCTGGTTTTAAAATTAATTTATAATCCATAATAGATTTTGAGTTCAAATAACTCTAAATAATTTTTGTATTAAATTAGAATTTTATACTAAATTTCATTACTTAATTTTAAAAGAAATAGTCAAACATAAGTCACTTTACTTCAAATCCAATTTTAATTAGAATCAACTTCACAAAATTTTCTGGTTCGTGCTTGGTTTCATGTTATATTCTCTAGAATCACGTTTAACATCACATGTTCACTACTAATAATGTGTTTAGATAGCTATTAGGATTGACTTTGGCGTCCAAAATCATAGTAAAAAAATAAAAAATAAAATGGAAGCAACTATTGTTGCCTTGACTTTCAACATGAAATTGGAATTGATTCTAGGAAAAATAAATCTAATCCAAACACGTTAACTTGTCTTTATAATGAAAACATGTAAACATAAATCATATAATTTCAAAATTAAGTTTAATCAAAATCAATTTGACAATCATTTTTATTTAAAATCAATTTTGTCAATGAAATAAGAGTGTTTGGGTGAGTGGTTGCAAAATTCATTTTGAATTAAAAATTTAGGTTAACTTTCTTCTATGGTCTCCCTCTCTCACCTTGGAAGAGATTTCCAAACAAATATCTTCATTCTTATACAGCCACACGCGCCTATACTTCTGCATTTCACATGTAATTAATCTTCTCCAAAATTCAAATCTAGAATCATTTCTCTCAAATCTTAGAGGACTTTATACAAGTTCTGGTAGAGCCCACTTGGTTTCTTTGCCAAACACAAATGACCAAGCAATATAGAAGACAAATAATTCAAAACCGACATATTATGTATTCACTAAAAAGTGATAATTCTATTGAAACAGTGGTCATTTATGAATGTAGTTTAGTTCGTGCGAAGATTCATCGTTGACATTGTGGGAGTAATATGCAAGTAGGACAGTACCACTTTCCCTTGAATCTTGTCTCTTGCGTTAGCCCAACACATGAATAGTGGAACCATTCACCTCCTTGGCACTATCATGAAAAACATAGTAAAGCTCAGTCGAAATAACCATTGGGAGCAAACCAAAACGTCAATCACTGGAAAAGAACAATATCATAAAAAGAAGAATAAAAAACTAAACTAGAACGCAATAACCCAGAAATAATTTTTTTTTTTTTTTTGGAAAGTCCAGGTACAAACATTCATCAGTAATCTTATGGGAGAAATCTATATCTTGTTTATTGCAAATTTATAAATGGAGATGAACACCATATAGCAACTAAACTTGATGTGGGAAATCAAAATACAATATGCATTCTGCCAAGGCCAACTTCCCAGGAAATAAGAGGGGAAACATAGATAGCAGAAGAGAGAGATAACTAAAAAAGTACTTACATTTTCATTGTCACAAGCAATCATGTCTCCAAAAGATACCTGAATGATCAGAATAGAACTGTCTCAGTTTCTTACTTAAACATTTAAAGCAAAAACAAATGATAATATGTCATAATTGCTCACATGGAGATTTTAGAATTATGTGATATATTATGAGCAACTAATCTGAACCTGATGACAAACACAGTATGTAGGTTCATTTGGATCAATGGGTTGATCAACATCCATCGGGGTAGCATACTCCTTTTTATGACTTCCTGGTGGAGGCATTAGCTCGAAGTCCCTATCACGCTCCCTATCCCAATCTCTTTCCCTGTAATCAATTCTCTTTGATTGAGGAGTTATATATATGGGCTTGCGCTTTTCAGCTTTAGGGACTATAGGCAATGGGGGCAGAATTGCTGGTTCATCTGGTGCTATTTTACCCTCTGATAAAAATGAAGCAAAGGAAAAAGATTTTAAGAAAGCTCATGACTTGATAATGTACCAAAAAACAATTTTGTTTTGATAAACATAAATTTAGAAGAAAGCAGAGATATAAATTGCAAGAGGTCAAGAAATCCTCAAAAAAATATACCAAGAATGAAAGGTGAAGAAAACAAAACATGTAACCTAGCATACCAGTCTCTCTGTAGATCTACCAAAGACACCCCACCTAAAAAGATCATTAGCAGAATACCAAAAAGGTACTAAGTGAACTTCTGGATCTTAAATGAACTCAAGTGGCAACAATCAACCAATAAAAAATCTAGCATTTCTTTCCAACTAGAAACACCAAACACTGAAAAAATGTTTTAGTAAAAAAAAGACCCCTAAATTACAAAACAATATTCCCTTTTATTTTTTAACTTTTTTTCTAATATACAACATGTGATTTATACAAGTCCAAATACACTCCAATTATGTTCTATCCTACAGTCTTTTACCTCAAAAATTAAAATATTCTAACTGGCATCAATTAAAACAAAATATTTGTATATACTTCTGTGGAAATATTAGATAAAATTGTTGCTTTTAGTACAGGAGCATTGTCCCATTGATAATGGAGTGAAGACATAACTGCTTCCTTTATAAATATGCTTACCGCATCCTTGCACCTGATCCTTTTACTGGCAAACTTTTTAACCACAATCAATATAACAGTAAGAGTTGCATATGATAGTAAATTTATGGGTTAATTTTGAAAATATAACTTGTACATACTTGACACAAAATAAATCAAAAAGCAAATTACATGATTATTTTACCTTGCTTTAAATCTTCAGCAAAGTTGTTTAAATCCTCATCAAGTCGTTTTATATGGCTATCTATCTGAAGCAAATACAAAAAGATTGAAACTTGTAAGCTTTAGCAATGTTCCTTCTATGCATAAGAAGAACCAAAAAGCTAAAAATCCACATGGTTTCCTAGATAAGAGAAATGATCATTGAGTAAAGTGCACATTAGGATCAATGCAAAGCAACTTTTTCCTCAGTATCAGTATACAAGTGTATAGGATCAAAACTTAGAACCTTATTCCATACTGTCCGTCTTCAGTCATATTAATGTAAATAGACATAACAAACAAAAAAGAAGAATGCAGGAAGATTCCTAGAGAAGAACTGCAAGGGGCTATTAAATGATAGCATCTCATCAAAACAAAATAAAAACTACATAATGCACATATTATCTAAAATACAGAAGAACTTCTAGGAACTCAGTTATACTAGGTCAAGGAAAGGAAAATAGATTTGACAAAATCAGTACACTACGAATGGTTGGTTCCACTTCCAAACTTTCACTATATCAACCAGCCCAATGTTAAAGGGCTAAGATTCAAAGGCCGTAAAAAGTATTTTAAGGAAATACAGATTGTAAAGAATTATAAAAATTAGAAAATCTTTCACGGGTACAGCAAATTAGATTAGATGATATAACTATTTTGCAGAAGCTAATATAAAAAAGAAAAAGGAAATCTTTTAGAATACACCTCTAAAAGAAGCATAATATATAGAATTTGTTTGGCGCAATGGTTATACTTGTTATAATCTAGACAACATGGTTATTTCCAAAACAATTTAAGCACATTAAAATTAAAGCCTTCCCCTATAAAGTAGATATCATTCTATAAAAAATATTTTATTCACCAAATCTAAAGCATTTGTTCCCTCGCTTAAACCGGGATGTCAAGCTTCATCACCATTGAATCATTTGATCATTCTGTCTCAGGTTTTGTCCATTAGCCTGATATATAAGGTATACATTAAATTCTCTTTTCCAATCACACCACAAACTATAGTTATAGATACAGCAATGATTAAAAAACAAAAGAAACTCACCAAGTCATATGCTTGTCTTGCCAACAAAACCTTCTCAGTACAAAGACTCAATGCACTATCCTGATTCACCTCGATTTCTTTCCGCATTTTCTCAATAGCTGCATCATCGTCCTCATTCCCATAATTGTTATTATAACTGTGATTACCCTTCTTGGAGCCATGTGATGAGAACCCCATAGTGTACTTCGTCTGCTGCCTGGTCTGCGTTATCATAGCTTCCATCACACCACAACACAAAATTAAAATTAATATACGTTAAAAAAAATCAATTAATAGATACATTGATGTAAACATAAAAAAGAGTAAAAAATCACTTATCAACAAACAACATATAAAATATAAAATATAATTTCGAGAAAGCATTTACATTGGGATCGATCATCAAGTTCCCGGACAGTGTTGAGCAGTCTCTGAAGTTCAGCGGGTAATGTGCTCGCGTCTGTGGAAATGGAAAATTCAGAAACGAAAGCGAAACGAACTTCATAGGAAAAACAAAGAGAAAAAAAAGCGTTTACACTCCAAATAGTCGTCGACGTAGACTCCAGTGCGTGCAATTGCCATTTTGGGGAAAGATTATCGCAATTGGTTAGGGTTAGGGTTTCCGATTGCGAGCCTATGAGGAAAACTTGCTTGTTCAGACAAAAGGGGAAGAAAGAGCCGAAACGCTGTCGTATGGGCATGGGGTTCATTTTATATAAGGCAAAGAAGTTTTAACGAAACGAGCGGTACGGCGCAATGACCGTTGTTAGTTGTAAGGCGGGGGTTTTCTGTTTCCGTGGATTTTTTCCCCCACTATTATTAAAAAATGAAAACAAAAAAGTGTATGAAACCATTTTCATGAAAATATAAAAATATGAAAAAAATCCTCTTAAATTCACATTTATCTCTTTCAAAAGATAATTTAATTCAAATAGACTGAATATGTAAAAAAATTGTCTGAGAATTACGGTGCGACAGGTTTAGGAGTAATTATTTCCCACTCAATTAAGACAGGTTTAAAATTAGAACTCTTTGTCTCCCATTCAATTTTAAAATTTAAGGTTTAATTATCTTAGTCATTGTAGTTTAATGTTTTTTATCCTTATAATTTTTTTTATAAATTATGTTTATTTTGTTTTTAGTGGTTAAAACATTTTAAATAATACTTTGAATAATAACAAAAAAAAACTATCCAAATGAGACTATATGGATGAAAATTAAAATAAAGATAATTTATAAAACTTAAAAACAAAAAATACAATAATAAAAAACAAAATAAATTTAAATTATAAGAACTAAAAATATATTTAAATCAAAATTTAAATTTAATCTTATTCCACAGTGGAAAAGTAAATTTCTTTATTTATAGTGTCCAAAAAATAACGTCTTTACATTGATTTTATTTCATGATATTATAGTACCAAAAAATAACAGGTGACTGCATTGTTACTTAAACCAATGGAATCATTGGACAGTCCATCCCCATGGAACTGCTTTTGACCAATTCCTATTACCCTTTATTTAACTCTTTTCTTTTTCTCCCCGTATCTTTAGGATGTAGCTAGAGCCTGAACTTCATTATCATCATTTTAATCATATATTTTTTTTCACAAAGAACTTGCCATGAAATTTTTTGGTGAAAAGGGTGTAGGCAGCAGTAAAAAACTACACTATCTGCCAATCAATACCTATCTTTCTTATTAAAGAGTTGAACTCGAAACAACTTTCAAGGTATATCTTTCCTTTTTCATTTCTCTTTTTAATTTTTGAAAAATATGCATTTAGAGATAATCATAACTGAAGGTTCGATAATGCAATCCATAAACAGTTTTAAGTTTATCTCATGCTTTCTTTTCTGGCTTGAAATCATTGTGGAATCTGGGTTCTTTTAGTTCATGTTACTACTCATGCTTGGTTTTGTGATCGATTATTCAAATATGTATCATAGAGATAGTATTCTACTCATATTTCGACTGGGGAACTAGCTTTGTGTTAAACTTAAATGTTAGAATGATTAGTTATATACCATATTTTCCTTCCTTTTCTATTTGTATGTTTTAGGGAGAATAGTTGGTTGGACAACTGAACTTCATAAGCTAGAAGAGGTTGAGCGAGTGGAGATAAAGAACCTCCTAATTAAACAAATTTTTGAGATAAATTTTTAGTAAGTTGCGAAGGTAGTATATGTAAAATGAATTTTTACCCCAAAAATACAAAAAAATAAATATTTATCCAACCAATACAACCCAAAAAATATTTACCTCAATAATATATTTTACTTCCTAAACTGATTTCTCACTTGTTTTTTTTATATTTAGTTTAGAAATTGGTTCCTTGAGAATTAATTTCTAAATTACATTTTTATTTTTACATGTGTTACGAAATTGATTCTTGATTTTTTTTAAAACATGTTATGACATGAATCGATTTCATAATGTGTTTTTTAAGAGAAAGTTTTTTTTAAAGACAATTTCTTTTTAAAAAAATTTTAACTGTTTTTTTTATTTGTTTTAATTTTTGTATATTTTTTATTTTACTAATTTATATATTAATTTGTAGAAAATATAATTTATCTAGAATATCATTTTTGTAAAAAATAATTAATCCTTAAATGAAACGAAGTTTATCTAGATTGAAGTAAACAAAAAAAATACATAGATAAATAAAGAAAGTTTATCTAGAATAGGTCACTAAGATAAATAAATAATTATTTATGTGTATGATGTTTTATCGACCGAATGTTAGTGTAATCCTCAAATATAAATTGTGGGTTAAATACAAATTTTATTAAGAACAAATAAATTTTAATATTTTATAGAAAGATTAAAATATTTTTTTAGAAAAATGGAATGAAAAGAAAATGGAAAAGATTTACATAGTATTAATAGTTTTAATTTTTTTCAATTTTATTTTCATTTAAAAAAAATTGTGGATGTATTACTATTTTGCATGATTGAAGAAGAAGAAAAACAACTTAGGTAAACATCATAATTCTCTGGGACTAACACGATTAGAGTAAAAAATCTTTAAAAAAAAGTAACAACAGGGTTTCAATGATGAATTATAAGTTTATTCTAAAAATGTAATAACAACTAGTTTGCGTAATGTTTACCTAGATTCATCATGCATCAAAGCAATTATCTCATCAACTGTTCTTGATTTCCTTAGTTTGTGTAGCAGGGCAAGGATCTTGATCGTTCAACATGCGTTGCTCTAATCTGTGATATCTAAGATGTTCATTTTGTTGGTGAGATCTTGACCATTCTTTTTGAAGTGTATGTGATAAGCCATTAAACATTATAAATATAGTATGCACTGTGCCAGTTTGATCCATCACCCCAATCAAAAACCTTATTGATACTCTAAACCCTAAACCATGACTTCCTCATTAGTCAATGCGATTGTGTATTACAATGACATCATCATAACAACTAAACATGATTCAATGTTTGTTAGCGGTTCACCAAGGGACGTTAAACTTAAAACAGAATGTCACTTGATGCCTTGAAATAAGTTATTGGAGACAAGATTAGTCTACCAAATGGTAAAGTGGTAAAAGATATACATTTTCTATTACTTGTATTATTGAGTTGTTGTCATGTGTGTTGATGCCAAAAGTTTGAAGTATGAATTATTTATTTGAAGTTTTAGTAATTTTTTCTTGTTTTTGGCTACTTCATTAATGCATTTGAGGGCCGAATTGAGACTCAAAAGTTATCATAATGGCTTCATTGACATGAAAATTATGAGAATGAAACATTATTATAACATAAAATAACTGATACAAATAAAAATCTAAGTGCCTAAAGTTACCCTTACGGGTTGAAATCTTAAAGTTTTAGTAATTTTTTCTTGTATTTGACCACTTTGTTAATGCGTTTGAGGGTCGAATCAAGACCTATAAATTGTTTTAATGGTTTCATTGACATGAAAAATACGGAAAATAAATATTATTTTAACCAAAATAACTATACACATAACAATATAAGTGCCAAAAGTTGTCCTCATGGATTGAAATCTTGAAGTTTTAGTAATTTTTTCTTATTTTTGGCCATTAAACCTACCCCTGTCACTCATTATGGACCTCGGTCCATATGTCTATCGAACAAATCTTAATCCTAGTATATCAACTAATCCATGGACAATAATCTTAACCCTAACACTAACACTAACTCTAACCCCAGGTCAGAGATACTTTTGCTTGACGCTAGTGTATTAGAGATACTTTTGTTTTTTGTCGGTGCGTTAAAGATACTTTTGATTTACGTCAGAGAATTTAATGCGTCAAACCCTAACCCTAATCCTAGGTTGTAAACCCTTAACCCTGACCCCTATATATAGAATTCATATTCACTTTCGCTTAACACATCTACATAACACTTTTTTTCTTTGTTACTTTCTGCAACTATGCAAACACAAAACCTCTGTCATATTTCTTTCTCTATTCTTTCTCTGTTACACAACATATCTTCCTCATCTATCAATTGGTTAGTGCACTACAATGGGCAAATAATCAAAACAGATGAAAGAGATATGTTTTAATGTCCCAACCCGATGTTCTTTCAAACAAAGCGAAGCCTCACACTTGAAGCCTTGAAAAGAAGTACAACATGAAAGCAAAGGAGTTAACAAAAAAAGAAGTACAACATGCTTTGAAGCAGTATCATATGAGCAAAAAACCTAACTATAAGACAACTATCAACCCCACAAAGCTAATTGACCTTTGTGATGGTGATAGTTGTGCTTGGAGGTGCATGACAACATACATCCTTGCAAGAAAGCAATGGGAAATAAGAAAGTCTTGTGAGCCCTAAACATGTTCAGATCCATCAATCTCACAAGATCATGCAATGTTGTCGTATCTGCTCATTACTAGAAGCATCCACACGTTGATTGAAAATGATTCATCAACTTTAGTGCCAACCTTGATAGCGCACATCAAAAGCCCTAAAATATACACTACCACGTACTAGAAAGCGTGATTGACAAAGCAAAAGGCCATTTACTGAAATTGTTGCAAGCTATGCAACAATTTCTTCTTAGTATGATCTTGGAGTAGGAGACACTGCCAATGTCACCACAATGAGGTCAAACAGTAGAGGGTTTTGTGAAATTCCTTCATCTTTTTTGGAGTTTCAAACCATGTATCGATGAATTTCAATATTGCAGGCCTCTGGTTCAGGTCGATGAAACATGGTTGTATGGTAAGTACAAGGGGACCCTCCTTGTGGAAGTTGCACAAGATGACAACAATAAAATCCTTCCAATAGAATTTACCGTTGTCGAGGGTGAAACAACGGAAGCATGACTCTTCTTCCTCCAAAATTTAAAAAGGTATGTCACCCCACAACATGGTCTACGTTTGATTTTAGTCAGACACAAGTAAATAAAAATTTTCTACTCAAGACGTGATAGTGGGTGGACAACACACAACTGTGTGCACATGTTCTACATTTGACACATTGTACAAAATTACATGAAGAGGTTCAAGAATAATGACATCAAAAAACTAAATATCAATATGGGTGAGTGTCAAACTAATTTTGTATTTTTCACAATATTGATATTGCATGTTTATAACTACTCAACATATGTAAGGATAGAGCCTACGTTCAATCACTATTACCACAATCTGAGGGAGGAAGCAAATGGTAATTGAGCAATTAATTGGCTCAGCAAGATTCTATGAGAAAAGTGAACTTTCGCATGAGATGATGGTCGACGATGGGGACACATGATCACCAATCTTGCCGAGTCGATTTTTTTGGTACTCAAGAAATCATGAAATTTGCCAACAAGTGCGCTAGTAAAACCAACATATATAAAGTGTAATGCTTATTCAGCAAAAGAGGGACAAAAGTCGCAACAATGCAGACATCTGGCTAAATTTATAGGCAAGTAGTAAACAAGACCATCAAAGATGCATAGAGAAAGACAAACACTCACATTGTTCTTGAGTTTGATTGATGCGATACACGGTTCTTGGTCCATGAGACAATAAACCCGAGAGAGGTTGAACCTGCTGAAAATTTCACGGTCATGCTCGATAAAAGGTGGTGTGACTGTGACAAATTCCGAAAATTGCACATGTCTTGTTCTTATGATGTTGCTACTTGTAAGCATACTCACCATGAGTACAGGAATTACATATATCTTGTGTATACACTTGAAAGTGTCTCCAATGTACACAGAGAACTATTTGGAGAATTGAAGTTCAACCAACAAGATTAAGTTTGTCATATTCTTTGTATTTTTAAATTTTTTTTGTATTGTTTCAAATTTAAATATATTTTTTTTTGTTGTTGGTAATATATATATATATATATATATATATATATATATATATATATATATATATATATATATATTGTAATCTAAATATTTTAGTTGAATTCAACTTATTCTATTGTTACATTTTTTTTGTTTAATTTCAAATATGTATTTTAATAGTCAAATAAAATTAAAATACAAAGGAATAAAATCAGTGTATTTAAACTAAAAAATAGAAATAGACAATATTTAAAAAAAAATAAAATTGTATATATAATTATTGTACATGAAATGTATGTTAGGGTGAGCTGTTGTCTAATCTTTTTTGTTTTAAAAATGTAAAAGTAATGAAATACTAAATATTACTATTTTTTAACTAAACAATTTTTAAATTAACTTTATTTCATTTTAGTAAAATCTTTTTAAAATGAATCTATTTAGTAATTGGAATATGAATTAGAAAATAAAATATAAGAAAGAATGTGTTCAACAGGATATGTTTAAGTGTTTGTGATATTTATAAGAAAATGTTATAGTTTATCATCTCATTGTGTCATGTTAAATATTTAATTTTATTTCATTCATGTGTTTCTTTATCTTCTAAATACATGAGTATAAATCTATCGGTATATATGATATTTCTATTTCCAAATTGTTATCACAAACTCAATGAGTTTTCAAACAATAAAGTGTTCACACTTTTAAAAAAAGATTTCAATGATACAAAAATAAAATTATTTTCAGTATAAATAAATTAAACATAAATGTAGATAATTAAAAAGGAAACAAATAAATATTCAAAATATATATTTTTTAAAATAAATTAAAAAAATAAAAAAAACATTAAAAAAACCACGTTATGAAATCGGTTCCTTGGGTTTAAATATAAAAAAACATAAAAAATAAATTATTGTATAGGAAATATTTATATATTTCGTTCTCGTATTTTTCAAGTCAATAAAGTCATTAATTCAAATTTCAGGTCTTGATTCAGCCTTCGAACGCATGAACAAGTGGCAAAACATAGGACAAAATTATTAAAATTTGAAGATTTCAATCCATGAGGGCAATTTTGGGCACTTAGATGCTTATTTGTATTGGCTATTTTGGTTAAAATAATACTTCATTCCCATAGTTTTCATGTAAATAAATCCATTAATTCAACTTTCGGGTCTTGATTCGGCTTTCAAATGCATGAACCAAGTGATAAAAGATAAGAAAAAATTACTAAGACTTGATATGAATCCATGAGGGACATTTTAGGCACATATATTCTTATTTGTATAAGGTGTTTTAGTTAAAAAAATCTTTGATTCCCATAGTTTTCATGTTAATAAAACCACTAAGACAATTTACAGGTCTTGATTCGACCCTCAATCGTATGAACCAAGTGGCAAAAATAAGAAAAAATTACTAAGACTTGAAGATATGAGTCCCAGAGGGCAACTTTGGGAACTTAGATTCTTATTTGTATCAGGTGTTTTGGTTGAAATAATGATTCATTTTTATATTTTTCATGTCAATAAAACCATTAAGACAAATTTTAGGTCTTGATTCGTCCCCCACGCACAAGAACCGAGTGGCAAAAAAAACAACGAAAAGTTACTAACAATTGAACATTTGAATCCACGAGGGCAACTTTGGGCACTTAGATTTTAATTTGTATAAGCTATTTTGGTTAAAATAATGTTTCATCCCCTTAGTTTTGACATCAACAAAGCCATTAACACAAATTTCAAGTATTGATTCGGTTCTTGAATGCATTCAACAAATAGAGCAATATGAAGAAAAAAATACCAATACTTGAAGATTCCGATCGATACTCAAATCTTTTGGCATTAACACACAAATGACAAAAACTCAAAAGCACACAATGAAAAACACTCATATAAGTCCTACAAATCATTAAATAATAAAATAGCAATCTAATAAATTTGGGGAGGGGGCTTCTTCAAAACTCGATTATAGGTTCATTGCTTGAGCAAGGCATTCATCCAAACTCTCAAAATTGAAAGAGCTGCTAGAAATTGGTGATGGATGTGCACATGTTTGTGTGGGCGAGTCCGCAGTTTTAATTTACAACTCTAGGCATGTGAGCTTGGAGATGCCTACAAACATGGAAAACATAGTCATTACATCCTCATCCTCGAGCAACATACATGTCGTGTACTCACCAACAAATGATATAGGAAATAAAAAAATGTATATCCTTCACCACTTCACCATTTGGTAGACTAATGTTATTTCCAATAACCCGCTTTAAGGCATCAAATGACATTTTGTTGTCAAGTTGAACGATCTTTGGTGAATCACTTACAAACATCGAATCATGTTTAGTTGTTCTGATCGTGCCATCATAATAAATCATCACATTGACTGATGACAAAACCATGGTTTAGGGTTTAGGTGTTACATTTTAGGGTATAGGGTTGTAGAAAGGTTCTTGGTTGAGGTGATGGATCACACTGCCTTATTGCGAACCGTATTTATAATATTTAGTGGCTTGTCACATACACTTCAAAATGAACGGTCAAGATGCCACCGACAAAATAAACGACCTAGACATCACCGATTGAGCTATGTTATTGTTAGATTTTCCCTATAAATACATTGCATGTATTGTCATCATATACACTAGCTCATAAACTCAATTTATCTTGTTCTCATATATCCCTCTTTAAGTTATTCTTGATGTTAGCACCAAAGCCTAAACAATGGCATCTACTACTGGTCCTCTTCTTTAGAAACAACTCCTTCATAGATCTAAAGAAGTATGTAATACATTCTATTTAATTGAATGTTAATCATGTTATGAGGCAGAAATGATGATGTTGTTATTATTTTCATTTCTTCAGGTAACAAACGATGTAATCCAGTTATATGCTCAGGTAATGCCCTCTCTAGATCCCAAAATTGAACATTTGTTGGTTCAACCTAGGTTTTAAGATGTTGCCAAGATCGGACAAGTTAAAATCGACGATGTTTTAGTGACTGCTTTGGTTGAAAGGTGGAGACCTGAGTCACACACGTTTCATCCCTGTTGGTGAATGCACAATTACCTTGGAAGATGTTGCTCTACAACTAGGTTTATGCGTTGATGGCCCAACATATTTTGATTAGGAACAAATGTGCGCAAAATATATAGGTGTTGTTCCCCTACAAAATGCACTGGTGAGATCAACACTTAAACTAAAGTGGTTAAAAGAATACATGTTGACTCTCCCAACAGAACCCATATCACAACAACTAGCATACCTTTGTAGAGCATACATTTTAGGACTCATTAGTGGGGTGTTGATGCCAGACAAGTTAGAGAATAGAGTTCACTTGATGTATCTATGCATGTTAGCATATTTTGATCGGGTTGGCTGGTACATTTGGGATTCAACATGTTTAGCACATTTGTGCAGAGAAAAATGTAGAGCTATTTATCCCACATCTATAAAAATGGGAGGATGTACAATGTTGCTACAGTCTTGGGCATGGTATCACATGTCATTCATTCATCCAAGGGTTGAGCGACAATCGTCATATCCACTTACAAATAGGTAAACAAAAAATTCTAACTCAAACAAATGTCATTTTTCAGTGATGTATTTGACACTAACATATCACATTAACCCAAATAGAGTAGTAGAGACCTATGGTTTTCTGGAATCCCACGCGGAGGTTGAACCCTTTGTTTTTTGATTTATTTATTCAAACATCAATTTCATTGTTTTTAAAATTACGCAAATTAATATTTCATTTCCTTTGGATGCCTTATAGAGGTTTTAATTCATTTATGCGAGGAAATGCATACAAGGATTCCAAAATATGAAGTGCTTGTGTACCTTTAATATGTTTTCCAATGGTAGTATGACATCAAACTGACAGGGTGATGCTCTGATTTGGACTTTGTTAAGATATACCAAATCCACCACATAATCTTGACAAAGTCCATTGTACTGACATGAAAGGACATAGTGACATAAATTGGGCAGAGGAACATCAATGGTGGATTGCAATTTGGAAGGAAAGACGCAAATATGTGTTAATCGGCCAACCTATTTTGGGAAAGATTGAACATATGAGTCACTACATGAATTGGTACCGAGAAAATTATAAAATTTGCCTTACACAATTTGAAACTTATCCAAACGTTGGAGCGACGTCTCATTAAGCTTTAGACATAAAAACTGAACAACATCTTCTACAACAAAGTCCACCAGTACCTGCCAACATACATAATGAAGGACTACCACCACATGCTCAATTATATGAATTCACGCCACAACTTCATAATCATTAACATGATTATGGGTAAAAGTCACAATTCTTCAATGCAAGTGGAGAAAACTTTATGAGCAATCTCATGGGTATAGATCTTTGCTCACCAGAGTCTGCTTATGCATACATGCAAAGTATGCCTATACTTTCGTTTGCATCCTACCATGAAAGTATTGTCGACAATTCTTCCACTAATGACTTCGTGCAAGAAGAACCAATTGTTGTTCCCGATGAAAAAATTGAATCACAACAACATGGTTGAGTACATCAACAGCCGACAAGAAATAGGTAGCCACCTAGATGTGGCAATGGTGGACAAAGATGACATTAATTGTTTGTCCTTGTTAATTATGTCTTATTATGTTCATTCTCAGTTTACCCTTGTTGCTTTAATGAACAGTAAACAATGCATTAATTCACTGAGCAGTGCATTTTTCTCATATGAATTGCTTGAACAATTATTTCTTTGAGACAATTTGACCCCACATTGCTTTTTTTGAGACGATATAACTACACAATACTTTCTATGAGACAATTTGACTAAACACTATTTTTTTTTTCGAATTTTGCAAACCAAACATAATTAATTAATTGTCAGTTCGATCTCAGTCGTTGGTATGAGTCACGAGAGAACTATAGATCACTTAATATATATATAGACGTTGGAGGTTAGATGCAACTCAACACATTTGCTTGAAACCTGGACAATGTATCTGCTCTTGTGTATTACAATGATGACATGATTCCTACAGATAAAGGGATCGTGTTTGAATGCCTTACTGATCCAAAAGTCATCCTAATAACCGAGGACATGTTGTTTGCTGCCTTAAGGAAAGCAATTTTTGATGCCAAACGGAGGTTGCAAAATTTTAATAAGTGTTTTTTACTGTCAACCAAACTACGTAAGTGATGATTGTGTTGCATACAACTGTATGAAGGTCAAACACGAAGATGATGTCAGAAAAATGTTTTTCATTTATTTAGAATATAATAGCAAAGGTCCAATTGAGTTGAATGCAACTTTTGGGCATTCTCGAGAGGAAATCCTTGCCTAGCTACGCAAACCAAGAACAACTGATGAGATCATTGTTTGATGCATGATGAATTTGTGTAGTCATTACGCAAAGTACTTGTTGTCACTTTTTTAGAATAAACTTGCAATTCATAATTAGAATTCTATTGTTGCTTTCTTTTTAAACATTATCTACTTTAATCGTGTTAGTCATAGAGGATTATGATGCCTACCTAAGTTTCATCATTGGAATTCATCATGCGTCTTCTTCAAACTAGATAAATTTGGTTTCGTTTAAGGATTAATTATTTTAAAAGAAATACTATTTAAGTAATAATAGTTTTACATGAATTAATGCATACTATTAAAATTGAAAATGTTTTATTTATTTAATTTGTTTAGGTAAAATACTTAGATTACTTAAATATATATTTTTGAAAAATATTTAACTAAATTATATTTATATCGAGTATTCAAATATATGCAGTTTTCTATAAAAACAAATTTGACATAAATTATACTTTGTTATAAATAAATATATATCAACCAAAAAAATAAAAAATTTAAAACAAAGTGTCCAAAAACAAGACAAAATTAGTAACACTTGCAGATTTTACTTGTTAGGAATCCTACATAGCTTTGTTCTCTGTGCCAGAAAATGAGTGGCCGAGATTACACCGACAACAATCAACGACCCATAATGTTTTCACGTAAATTGGGTTACTGTTCTTTGGTCAGGAGTCCTATAGAGCTTTGTCCTCTGGGCTAGAAAAGTAGTGGTCAAAATAACATCGACAACAATCAATAACCCATAATGCATTCAAGTAAATAATGTCAATGTTCACCTAGTCCTGCATAGCTTTGTCCTATGTGCCAGAAAATGAGTGATCAAGATTGCACTGACGACAATCAACGACCCATATTGCATTCACGTAAATGAGGTTATTGTTTACCCGTCAGGAATCATGCATAGCTTTGTCCTCTATTCCAAAAAAGGAGTGCCCGAGATTGCACCAACGATAATCAACGGCCCACAATGCATTCACCCGTTAGGAATCCTACACAGTTTTGTGCCAGAAAAATGATGTGACCACACATTGCTTTTTCCCATACAATTTTTACGTCACATTGCTTGTTTCAAGATGGTGCGACTGGGTAATACTTTCTACGAGACGATTATGCTAAACATTGATTTTTTTTAATAGCGCAAACCAATCGTAATTAATTAAGACTCAATCTAAATCGTTTATATTGTCAATGCGATCTTAGTTGTTACTATCAGTCACGTGAAAACAATACATCACCTATTAGATATAGAGTAGAGGGGTTAACTGCAACTCAACACCTTTGTCTGGTACTCACCCTATCTCATCATCCTCAAACCATTTATTTTTCTCATAAAGTATAATTCATAATGGACCACAATCCATAGGAGCTTCTCAACATTGATGACTCAGACCTCCTATTCTTTGTTTGCCCAACTAATCAGTCATCCTCCAATTCAACAAGACTTATTCATGGTCTGGCTGGGGCCATACAAGCTGCCATGATAAATTGATAATCTAAGGAGCCAATCCCAACTCAAGAATTCATAATGCACGCCCACTAAGTAACCCAATGTGAATTTAACATAAATCCATGTTATATGCTTTAGATTTTTTTCACTTACAAGACCAGCTACCGTAAAACATTTATTGTATCTGATACACCTAAACATTCAATTGATTGTTGAATTCATATAATTGTAGGATTGGTAAATGCTGATGACATACCTCACGTGACACCGTTAGGGTTCATTGATTATACTTTTGATTGTGTACCTTTAACAATCATCATTGTCAAAAGTTGTACCCCCCAACGGTTTTGGCAACATGAGAGTTATGCTCAAGGTAGTTGACTTTAATTCTCTCTTTAACGATTACATTGCTATTTTTCAGATATTCATTCATGAGAGTTTTTATTTCCAAATCCTATGGGGACTATTGATGCCACCATGAAACGAACAATCATAGAAGGTCAAGATTGTAGCCAATATATGATGAACATTCACGTTGATTCTATCTTAGTTCTACGAGATGTAAGTTTGTTACTCTTGTTAATTTCTTACTTTCTGTGTCTATGGATTTTATTTTTTATTGAACTAAATGGTTTACTCTACAGGTGATTGTGTTTTGTCCCTTTTTTTCTCACTCCAAATGTTATTTGAATATTACACTGCACAATATTGTGAAGGTAATGTTCTTGCATTTTAGGTTAATAATAATTTTTGTTTTCACAAATTTGCATTGTATACTCCTATGTTGTTGATATTTGACGTAGGTGTTTTTGAATAAGAATCAACCTATTGTCAAGCAATCTGTGTTTTGTGCGTATAACATGTTATCAAGTGGGTTTCATCAATGACTTATCGTTTATGTTTCTTTTTATGTGTGATTTTGTTTTATTTCGTGGGTGTAATGTTGTTTCATTTTATAAATTATCGTTTATGTACTAAGGATTTGGAAAAATAAATATTGATAAAGATGACACATTAGTAAAATTGACTGATTTCATTTAAGAATTAATTATTTTTTTAAATAACTATTGTAAATTAATTCATATTAAAGTACTCATAGTTTTACACCAATGCAAACTATCTAAACTGAACAAGTTTCATTTATTTAATTTGTTTTGGAAAAATAATTACATCACTTAAATATATGGATTTTTCTTAAATGCTATTCTACATAAATTCTATTTTTAATAATTTAATATATATAAATTAGTGAACTTAGAAAATTAAAACAAATAAAACCAAAAATAAACCGTTCATTTTTAAATGAAAAACCAAACAAAATAAAAAAATATTTCAGATAAAAAATCTCAACTAAATAATTTTAAAAAAACAGTTCATTTTTAAATAAAAAACCAAACAAAATAAAAAAATTAAATAAACAAAAAAAACTGAACTAAATAATTAAAAAAACAGTTCATTTTTAAATAAAAAAAACAAAAAAACTCAACTAAATAATTTGAAAAAAACAGTTCATTTTTAAATAAAAAAACCCAAAACAATATTAAAAAAAACAAACGCATATTTTTTTTTTTAAAAAACAAGGGGTAAAAAAAATTAGAAAACTATTTTTTTTAAAAAAACAAAACTGAAATAAATAACAATTTTAAAAAACTCAAATAAATAAATTAAAAAAAGGAAAAAAAAACACATTCTGACCTACCTTTTAAAAAAATGGTAAGGTGATTTCAGAAAAAAAAAGACTTTAAAAAGTTGATTTTTCAGAAATTAATTTCTTAATGCGAAAACGAAAAAAAAAAGTGAGAAATCGATTTTGATTTATCACCTATATATAATGATTTATATCATGAATATAAATAATTATAAACTTCTATCATTTGCATAAATATTTATTTTATTTGGATTATTTGATTAAAAAAATCCCAAACAATTGACAATAAAATTATATTAAACATAGCCGTAACCTTATTATTAATGTTGCTGCTTGCTTTGACTTTAAAATAGTGTGAAATTTTGTTTTGTTCAATACTCCTTTCTTTCTTATTTATAAGGCATAATTGATTAAATTATATTTATTAAAAAATTAAAATTTAGGTCTTAGTATTAAATTTCTCTTTTTAATTGTAATATTTTTCAAATTCACCAAACTTATTTATCTTTTTCAATTTTTATAAGAAAAAAATAATAATAATTCAAAGTAAAATTTAATTATAAATCAAAATAAATAAAAATATTTTAATAAAAGTATAACTAATACACAAGAGATAAAATAAAATGTTGCACAGATTTTTGTTTGTTGACAATGGCATTATATATATAGGGACAGAGTCAGAAGGAGTACTTCAATTAATCAAATCTATGATCTAATTTTAAATGGCATATTCGTAAATTCCGACCAAAGCACAGAGGATATTAGGGACACACAGGATAACGTGTGGTAAAGAATATTTCCGTGGCACAAACAAATTTTTTAGCATTTTTTGTTTTTTTCCTGCAAAGATCAATGTCTTCAGCATTTCTAGTTTCTCTCCCACCAATAATGGAGTCCTGTTGTTGAATGATCGACCAATAAAAACATCCCTGTGTTCGAAGGTTTCAGAAGAAAAGTGCAAGCTTTGCAAGTTTGAAGGGTATTATTATTATGGCACAGTTCACCACGCAGGGTCGCCTGAAGCTGCTCTTGAATGGGGAGGGTGTGTCTTCTGTTTTGGAGCACAAGGACCCTTTTCTCTACAAGTGCAGATCAGTTCAGACCCACAAGAGAAGAACAAGGTACGCAGGTTCTTCTGCCAGAATTTACTATGCATCAACATCATCTCTGAGTAGCAAAAGCCACCGTTGTAATGCGGAGGCACGTCACACTTCTGGCAATGGGAGTGTTCATGATGAATATGATGACATTGATGATGATGAGGATGAGGATGATGAGGAGGAGGAGGAGGAGGATGTGTTTGACCGAGATGGCTTGTCTTGTTTCCGGGGTTTGGTGTTGGACATAGCTTACAGGTCACTTTATTCTTTTAAAAAATTGTATCTTTTTTAACTATTGCCATGCATGCACAGCAATAATATGATGTAACTTTTTCCCCCTTAATTTGTGCTCTTTACATTTTACAGGGATTGAGAAAGTTCATTTAGGGTTTTACACTTCAGGGTGGTCTTATGCTTTTATAATTACTTTTTCTGTGCTACTTTGTTGATTCTGAACCTTTCCAGCTGGTTTTATAGCAAGTTTTTTGGTAGGTTGTAGTATCACTCTAGGAAGACTGAATGACTTGGTGTGGTGCTTTGGGAGTTTCATGATAAGGTATTGATTGTGATGCATTGTGCTATTTGGAGTGATGGTAATAATTCCTTTGTTAGGGAATTTCATTGAAAAATTATGAGAAACACTGTTTTGTTAAATAGCGGCCATGGAGGAATGGCGTGGCGGATTTTTTACCAACCCGTAGGCAATTTGTGAAGGGAGGCTCGCCATGGCGGCGCCGTAAGGTGCAATGGCATGTTTATAAGGCTGAATTTCGTCCTTCCACCATGAACCGCCATCTTCCATTGATAACACTGAAACAGTTGGTTTGATTAACTAATAATTACCAAAAGATGGTTCTTGAAGCCTGGTGTCGTATAATTGCATACTTTTGCTATCAATGGTAGATGCATAAGTTAGTCCATGAGGTGAGGATTCAATGTGGGATCTCCACAAACTCACCTCCAATGTGAGGCCGATGATAGGTTTTCATGCCTTATTGAGTTTGGACTGGGACTTAATTTAACACCAAAAAGTTAACTCATGAGGTGAGGATTACCTAAGCCTTTATAGACTCTACTTTGGTTATATCTATAGTCAATGTGGATCTCAATGTGTATTTTATCTTTGAGTACTCTACTTTGGTTATATCTATAGTTGATGTGGGATCAATGTGTGTGTTTTATCTGAGTGACTATTTTATGACATATTTGTTGTTTGCTTTGGGAAATTCAAGATCACCATCCAGGTGAATTTGCATTATTTGTGATGTGGGTTCTACACACATGCATGTTTATACTTCTCACTTTATTATTTATTGTCTTTTCAATTGAGATAGGATAAATGTAAGAACCAAAATTGATAACGGGTTGTTGGCTATGCATGCTTTTAAAAAAACTATGTGGTGTCATTGCTTCCTACCAGTTATTATCAAATTTTCAGAGATGAAATAGTGTATATACTTTATAGCCTCAGTGTTTAATGTGTGTCAATAGTATGAAATTGTGACGATTTATTTTCTCTTGTATAGTCACCAATATCAAGACACCTGCTCAGTTGTTTGCTTATGGTTCTGACTGCTGTCATCCTACTCCAGGCCAGTAAATGTCGTAGGCTGGAAACGTGCTATATGTTTGGAGTTTATGGAGAAGGTCAGATATCTTTGCTCAACTTTTTCATTTGTTATGGTAATTATTGTCTGCAATTAGACTATTTCAAGTAATTTATCGTTTTGTGATTGACATGAATATACAAAACCTTGGTACTTGATACTTGATTAAGTCATGCCATAGCATTTGCTTAATGTATTGGTGCAATTTCTTAATGCATATGTCATTTCCAGAAGTAGAGTGTATTTTCAGAAGTTAGCTTCCATTTATTCGCTTTTTGGTTCAGGGTGTAATCTAAACCTGTTTTGTTCCCCAGGCCTAATGGTCAATTTGCACATACCTAGACACAGACACAAATACTGATTCCAGCAACAAATTTTGACTTTCTATTTCTTTTTCTTTTTAAGCAAATACTGACATATGGTTATTATGCTTTGAAATCTTGCATTTCCAGGCAGATGTACTGGAGTATTATGCTAAGACAGTGAATTCCCCCAGTGGATCTTTCTATATACCAGCTGTCTTAAGGGTATGTGCACAGTAATGCTTTTGGTTTATTAATATTTCTGGTGCTTGGCCACTATTGTAGTAAAACCAGTGACTGTACTTTACTATCAGCACGTATACTTTTTTATTTTATTATAATGTAAATGAGTATTAAGCAAACGGTTATTGCTGAAAATTTTCTTGTTAATTGTCTGCTCCAATAAAGATGAGCTCAACTTAATCTTCTTTTGGTTATTGGTACAGGTTCCTCATTTACTTCAGGTTGTTAAAAGAAGAATAATCAAGAACAATCTTAGTCGGAAAAATATACTATTTCGGGACAATTACACCTGTCAGTAAGTGTTCTATATTGAAGTTTGATTTTTAATAAATGCAAATATGTTTAGTTTCTATTCAACACAACAAACAGAAACTCCTTTTTTCATAGTCAGTCCCAATCCTGGGTTAAAGAGGAGGGTTGTGTTAGGCACTGGGCAGCCAACATAAAACTCACCAATATACCGAACATGACAGTAGACCAGGTTGAATAATCAATCAGGATTATCACTGCTGAAGGAAATTTAGGGTCTTTCATATATTTCTGTATACAGAACCAGTACTTAAAAGATTCAACCATGTGTTAGGAGTTAGGAAAGAATGGTAGTTGCTTGGAAGATTAAAGGTAAAAGAAAAGTAAACAAGTTGGTTAAGACTGATAGTTAGAGGGTATTGGTTAAATAGATGAATTGGGGGAAGCAAGTGTTGGGAGAGAATTCAGGGAAATGAATTTGGACAGAACCCAACAAGGGCTTGCTCAATTGTGAAAGGGGAAACTAATGGTGGAGAGATCTTTCTCCTTGTTCTGTTTGCTTTAAGTCAAGCAATAAAATCATGTTTTTCTTTTCTATTTTTCCATTTTGGGTTCCTAACATCATGTATAGATCATCAGAATTGCAAATAGAACATTATATTATGTGGATGGATGATATCCATGGTGTTAAGTATTAACAATTTAGTGCATACTTCTGGTAAAAGCCCAACTGGCCATGCTTTAAGTTGTGCTATTTAAGTTTATGCTCCCATCCCACTATCGCAGTAAGGAAATCCTAGAAGTTGTTTTTCTTTTTTCCTATTAAAAGGAATAATTCTCCATCTATGGGTTGTGGGAGACTTGAGACCTAGAAAAGAATTCCCTCCTCCTTAACTTTTGGGTTTAAAAATAAAACTATTGAACTGAGCATCAATTTACAGAACTATAACCTTAATCCAGCTGAATTTTACCTTTGGTTGGGGTGGTTTCAAATTCAAATATGAAATCCCTAACCATGTCCCCCAATCTCTAGTTTGACACAACAAAATTCATTCACATAGCTGAAGGTTACCCCCTACTTATATATATTATTTTGGCGCTATCTCTATTCAATATGAGACTTGGTTTTTCCCAATACACCCCTTCACACCTATACATTATTAGGCTTGATGTATAGATAATATGGTAGGTGGCCCAATAGCGGATATGGGTTAGGCTCTGATACTATCTTAGAGTAGGGATTTATGCCTAGCTCAACCCCTAAAAGCTTTTTATGAAATTACCAAGAGAAAAAGGATGCAGTGGTGATCTTGCACTTTTAACTAATTAGGTTAGTTGAGATACAAGTCCTTGCACTGAAATGATATTTACCTTACCAACAGGTATTGCTCTTCGCACGAGAATTTGACCATTGATCATGTTGTGCCTGCTGCACTAGGTGGAGAATGGACATGGGAAAATCTAGTAAGATAATCTTTTATGCATGTAGAAAATACTGTTGGAAACTTCATAATAATAAACATATTCTTTTTTCTAAGTTGCCAAGATTCATTATAACTTAAAGAACAGAGTTACAATTGTTAGCCTAATTAATCTTTCTTGTAAATTGTATCTTGTATTTGTTTTTTCCATGTAATTATTCTGTAAATATATCCCTAGGCTGAGTGTGTTTTTCACTCAAGCAAATTTCAGACTAGTATTTTCTCAAATATTTTCTCCTTCCTTAGAGTTTTAAGTTGGTATCAGACTGGCTGACTGGGTTAATCCCATCACTCCTGCGGATCCAGTCTTTGCCAAGGCTGAATCTCAGTCCCACGTTCATTGTTCCTCGGACTTGGCCTTATTTGCTGTTTCTCCTGGGAATTTATGGCCAACCTTTGAAGTCTCATCACCAGAATTCATCTTTGTTGTTTTCTTTGTTCCAAAAAGTTTTGTGGAAGCACTGTTCACAGTACTGTTTGTTCATACTGTTCAAAGGGTGCTTTCCAGAGACTGTTTTTCTCCGCCTGTTCTCTGACAATGTTTGCTTCGATTTGGACAGTGGGTTATTGTACTCATTATTGTTGAAGTCTTGGCTGTTCATGTTTGTCATCGTTTACCCCTATTATGCTGCTCCTATTTCGTTACATTCGTTAAATACATCTTAACGGCTTTTGGACCAACCTTTGATTCCTCCAACATTCTGTTAGATAATGAATACAAGGAATACTTTCAATATAAAGCAGCCCAATGAAGATCATCTTCAAATGTTGGATCCTTGATGTTGGATTCTAGTGCTTTTGATCACATTGCTAGTAATCCTTCTGTTTTCTCAAATTTTTCATCCACCAAATCTCCTCATTTCATTACCCTTGGTGATGGTTCAAAGGCTAAAGCCATTGGAATTGATCAAGCTGTACCTCTTCTTTCATTAACTTTGGATTCAGTTCCTTTTATATTTAGGTGCCCTTAACTTTAATTCCATAAGTTAGCACTCTTTATTGTTCCCTAACTTTTTTACCGAGTCTTTTTCATATGCAGAATTGGAGAAGTAGAAATTGTAACCGGCATAGGCTTTGAATCACAAGGACTCTACTATCTTTCATCCTTCATCATCTACCATAGGTGCTATTTTAGCATCCCCTAACCTTCACTGTTGTTTAGGTCACCTAAAGTATACAATTTAAAAAGATGATTCCTCATCTCTCTCATTTACAATCTTTTGAATGCGAGTTTTGCCAGCTTGGGAAACATGTTGGGGCTACTTTCCAAATAAAGGATAATAGTCAGTTTGATCCTCTCTCTTTGATATTGTTCATTCAAATGTTTGGGGTTCTAGTCCTGTTAGTTATCCGAGGTTATAGGTATTTTGTTTCTTTCATTGATGATTTCTCAAGATGCACTTGGATATTTTTAATGAAAAATCATCCTAAAATGTTTGTTTTTTCTTTCTAAATTTGTGTTCTAATATTCGTACTACATCTGGGCAAACTACCTGTATTTTACGTAGTGACAATTGAAGAGTATTTTTCTCCACTCTTTAATTCTTTTACATCTTCCTATGGTATGATCCATCAGTCTAGTTGTCCTAATTCCCACAACAAAATGGAATTGCAGAAAGAAAATACTGTCACCTTCTTGGCATTCCTGGGGAAAGGAGGTTTCTATTCTTATAGCAAGTTATTTAATAAACTGCATGTCATCTTCGGTTTATGTAACCAAGTTCCTCATTCTCTCTTGTTAATAAACTGCATGTCATCTTCTTGGTATTTGGTTGTACTTGTTTTGTGCATGATATTTCTCTCGGTATAATATATTATTTGCTTGTGCTATCAAATGCATCTTTTTTTGAACTATCCCAATTGTTAATCTTCATATTTTGAATCCTCAAGAATCAATCTTCCCAACCACAATAGTTTTTTCCTTGCTCACTCATTACTTATCAGCTTCGTCCTTGACATATGGCTCTAGAACTCATATACAGTATTTTCCGATGACAGGTGACTGCTTGTGCCAAATGCAACTGCAAAAAGGGTAGAAAAACTTTAGAGGAAGCAAAAATGAAGTTGATTAAGCCCCCAAAGGTACCACCTACTTAACTAACTACAGCATATATGCTTTCTTCCTACGATGGCTTGATTGCTACTAAGAAGGGGTTGCCAATGTTAAATTCCAACTTTCAATTACGTTGTTTAATTGAAACATACTACCTGTTTCAACATATTCATGCATTTTAATGTTTCCTCTTTCATGATTAAGTAGTAGAATGTTACTCTTGTAATTCAGGTTCCAAAGGACTATGACATTCTTGCCATACCTCTAACTGCTGCAGCTCTAAGGATGCTGACAATAAGAAAGGGAACACCTGAAGAATGGCGTCAGTATCTAAGGTCTCCTTGAGTTAAACTTCAGTGGTAGTTGTATAGTCCTGTATGTCACGTCATTCACACTAAATTTATCCTTGACTAGTGCAACCATCTCATTCTAAATTTGAATTATTCACCCCAAAAAATTTAGAACGGATTATCTTGCTTCCAAAATATAGTAATGGGGCCACATTGTATTGTCTTTAGTGCACCCACATTCAATTTCACATTTGATGAGAATGCAGAGTTGGTGCAAGATCCGTACTAGCATGTAATGCATGCCCTGAGCAAAAACTAAACAACATACACGCAAACGGTTGATACTACTTTAGTAAGAGTAATGCTGCTTACAGAAGTTTAAATTCAAATGCAATCAATCTTGGTATTAGTAGATATTTCCATTTGATACTAAAACTAAAACGACTAATATCCAATCATGTTAAGCAAATGTTGCTATGTAGGCATTCTTCGTATGAGAATCCAAGTTATTTAATTATCTTAATGCAGGAGGTTTTGTAGAAGGCCTGACAAATGAATTATCAAAACCATGATATATATGTTTAACAACATGGAAATGTAGAGTTCTGATGCATCTTTCGTTCTCATGCTATAGTACCATGTTCAGTCTTTTCAAAGTTTGAGAATGGTATTTTTAGACATAATAAATGTCCTCTAAATGTTTTATGGTTGCTTAGTAGGAATTTTCTCTTTTTGCACTTCAGACTCTTTACCTTGACATACATATAATTAAGAAAAACATAAAAATATGTAATTTAATTAAATCGATTTTATTTAAATCATGTAAACAAATCCACGTGGATAAAATGATCACATTAGTTTCAGTATTATCAAATAAAACTTATTAAAAACATTTCTGGTTTAAAACAAGATCGTTTAAGTTTACAAAAGAACTTAAGTTAAGTAGCATAATAAAATAAAGTAAGATAACATGTTCAGAACATCATGCAATTGAAATAGAAATTTATGCTCTAATGTCACATCCTATCAGAGCATTGTGTCTTAGCGTCCTTTAGCATAAGGTTCTTTAAAGTCATCTGCTCCCACGAATATAAGGTTCGAGATCATCACAAGATCCAAATACAAACAATATATAGGGAGTGAGTTATCACATTTCTAAATAAAATATAGATAAACAAAAACATAAGTAAAATACATTATAGAAATATTTATCACATAACTTAACTTAATACAATTCACGTCACTTGATTATTTTATCATTTAAAATTCATTTTTCAATCACCAATTGCATTATACATGAATCACACACCTGACTCAAGACGTAACAACACTCACAAATTTCATAATAAGCAATTCACAGGTGTTATGCAACAACTATACTAAAACTCAAACCTATATGAAATGTGGTACCATGTAAATGAAAAATAACACCAAGGCGCTTATGAGTATATAGCAAGGCATGCCACATAATGGGTATGTTAGGTCACTCTCACTAAGTAAAATCATAAGGTGATTAGTAAGAGTCACTCTATTTTACGAGAATGCTCTAACCATATGGGATCAACATAGGCTTAAAGGAGTCCTCAAACCGAGTGTATTTACCCCCAAGGCCCAGACTCCGAAGAATCCGTTAGGATCTCACCTTCCTGATTCAGGCTCAACCCTTAAAACAACTTTTGTGTGCAGATAAATTATACAATACTCACAACCTCACACTTGTTTTCAAACATGTTTATCACATTGTGCTACAATTTAACATCAGAGGTTCCTAACTTGAAATCCTACACTTTCCTTTTAACACCTTGCGCATTGCGCTACAATTTAACACCTCAAGTTCCTAACTTTAAACCCTACACTTTCCTTTTAGCACCTCACGCATAAACACTTTTCTCTTTTCTCAAAGTAAACACCAGTCGAGTTATTGTATAATTCACAACTCACAACACAAGTAATATCACATCAAGTAAACTCTATTTTACTCCCAATCAAATGAATAAATAAAACATCTTATTTTTTAAAGACACATTTATTTTATTTACCTTAAAAAATTATTTTAATTAATAAAAATATTTATCTTTATTTATTTAATTACAAAAACCTCATTATTTTTCTAAAACTATATTTAGTTTTAAATAAAATCTTCCTTAATTTATTTTATAAAAAATAGATATTACACACATGGTTGTGTGTTTCAATGGAGCAACTTGTGTTGATATGCAAACAGCACGATTATTATGCAATGGTTCAGAAATGGACCTAACACATGACATGTAGTTATGCCACTATCATATTTATGCCATAGAAGTTTTAACATTGGACAAAACTTATGTAATTTGTTAGGTGTTTTTAGTGTTCTTCAATTAAAATTGGAGTTTCAGCTCGATAACCCGATAATAAAGGTACTCAATAACATTAATGGTCAACATTGATTATTAAGGTAAAACTTCAATTACGATGAGAGAAGTATTTATGTTTTGTACTTTGAATTATAATTAAAATGTGTATTAAATAAATATTTTTAATATAAAAATTATATTTTGAATTTAGGATTTCTGATATAAGATTATTTTTAAGTTTTAACTATTGATAATTTATTTTTTAAAAAATATTGAAATCTAATTTAAAAATTATACGAAAATTATAGGATAAAAAGATACATAATCAAGAAAATCAAGTATGTAGATAAAGTAAAAGAAAAATATTTGAGACGGTAGAATATAATTTTTTTAAAATTCGTTGTACCAAATTGAATTTGAAATTAAAATTAAAAAGTAAATTAAATGTTCAATATATGATATTAGAATAAGATATTTGACTCAATAGTGATAACAACTCCTAAAGACAGTTTCAGTTAATATAAAGATTCAAAATTAATATTACATATGGATAGATATATTATATTATATTGAAAATAGATATTTAATTAAAGCCAATTTAATGGCATTCACAAATTATTTAAATAATAAATTGTAAATTAGTTTCTTTATCAATTTAATTATCAATGTAATTTTAAAAATATTGCATAGGAGTGAGACAATATTTTCTTTAGATACAAATCACATATATATTTTTTGAGAGATAATTTTATTCGAATTACATAAAATTATAAAATTACTTTGAGTGACACAATTTTCTTTCAAATATTTAATATAATTATATATCAGCAACTTAAATACAAAATTATTGATGAAACTAAAACGACTCCGCACTAATTAATTTACACATTCCGTGCAAACATGAAGGATTCTGCAAGTAACGTTATTCATACTATTAATCATTTGGTATCTTGCGTGGGAAAAATGACAAGGGAAAATAATTTCACACACCACTTTGTGCATCCTACAATGGTGTAAAAAAATCTAAAAGGTGGGCTTGGTGTGGATATAATTAAACTGTGTTGGTGTAAAAGTGACGTGGATTGCAAATAGCAGATATCAAGGAAAAAAGGGGTGAATTTGAAAGTTGCATGTGGCACAGCTGCACAGGTCGTTGGAGCAGATTGATGGATATGAAAAGAATCCATCCTAATTCCAACATATCCAATTATCCAATGGGTGGGGACAGTTTCCTATGCTACATTATTATTGTTTAAGAGGGATGATGTTCATATGATATTTTATAGTATATTATTTTAGCAAACTTTCTGTCAAGTTAAGGTTATATACTCACTGTAAATTTTTTTTATATTATTAATTAATAAAAATATTATTAATATAAGTTTTAAGTAATTATTGTAAAATTGACTAACTTACATATATTTTGGTTTGTGATTGAATATTTTAAATTGTTAATGTATAACTTATATTCTTCTTTTCATTATTAACTAGAATCCTACATTAAAGCTTACAAAATAATACTATTGATGAATTTCACATGTAATTTTATGAGTTTGAATAAATTTGATCCAATTACAATAGGATGTTACTTAATCAATGAGCATGTGACTTCATTAACATAAAATTATTCTAATTTAATTAATGATTACAAATTTGAGTATGTAAATATCAATTAATTGTGATAAAGATCTTATTAATCTATCTTTTTAGACTATCAATTAAAGAATTAAGAGAATTTTTTTTATTAGAAATCATATAAGAGCATATTTAGAAATAATAAGAAACACATTTTGTCACATTCTAATAAAAAATTTAATTGTTTTATTTCTTTAATCATTGTACTTAAGATATTTGTTAGTATTTATCTTGTGTTAAATATATGAAAAGAAAACATTTTTTATTCATAAGAAACGAATATAAATTTCAAAAGATTTATACTAATTTATATATTTTATTTAATTAATTGAATTAGATTTTATTATTTGAAAACTTTACTTTTTATGTTAGGGTCTTCTACCAATAAAGAGTGTGTTACCTAACAGTTTTCATTTATTTATTCCAATGCTTTCGTTGAATTCCTGTCACCTCTCACCTCTCACCTCTCACCTCTCACGCCTCATTTGATGAAATTATTGCTTGCGGTGCCTCTCATTTGTACAGTCAAGAGTCATGATTCATGAGACCACATCTCCAATCAAACTAGGGAATAGTGCTCCCTTCATTGTTTTAATTTCTTCCAACCCAGGACAGTAGTCATAGACATCATTACATCAAGTTAAAACTTAAAACTCCCAGCCATGACCATGAGAGAGAGAATATGTACCCAAGTCAAAGTTTAATAAGAAAGAGGTCACTTACTGAACACTTTTAAATGCAGTTTGATGGCTGTGTAGTGTGTACTGCCATGTGTATGTCTGGTCAGTCACAGTCACAGAAAACAAGGCTAATTCATGCTTCATTTTCAATCCCTTGTTGGGTGGTGGCTACTTGTTCAAACCGAACTATGTTTGTTTCAAGCTCAGCATTTATGGGGCCCACTACTAGTCTTGTGAGTTGTGACCATGACCAAGATGCATGAATCATCAATCAATAGGTGATAATACAAGAATGGGTATATATTATTGTGGTTGATAGGAAGATTGAACCTTTTATTTAGACAGCATAGCCTGGGGAGATTTTGGACTGGAAGAGACCAGGGGCCCATTTGTTGTTATGTGCAAGGCCACGAGATGAGAGGAATAAGAGCTAGTGAAATTATTCACATTCAGTTCGTTATGTAACACTCTAGGATCCGTTTCAAGCTGTTTCTTTCAAAGATCATTCATTTTCAATTAATTACTCATCCAACTTTGGACCCACCATAAATAATAATTCATCATGCACATATTGGTGGTGGATTTTCGTTTTGTTTTAATTCTTTAGTTGTCAAGCAATCAATCGGAAACCATGTTGTAATTGGGGTTTCGCGGTATTGGATTCAGTGATCAAATTCAAATATGCATTCATTCATGAGTTTGTAAGATCAAATGTGAAACCTTGCCATTTCCTTTTATTTACTTCTGAAGTTAGTTTTTGGTTATTTTATAATTTTACATAATGCTTTAAAATTGCAGCTGTATATGTTAAAATACATTTCTTGGGAAGTCAAGTCAATTTAAAGAATTGGGACAACTTTTTTAGGTACATAGCATATTGGGATAGTTTACACATTGACCACTGACAGCAGGTTTAGGTTGAATTTTATTTAAACATTTCAAGTTTAATTTACTACAAACTCTTCCAAATTGGATAAAAAGGAAATCAAGGAATTCCATAAAATAATGGATAAAAGCAATTCACAAATCACAATCCTTTGTTGGTTGGATTGGAAGAAATTTTGCCGCAGCAAGTCTTGGTGAATAAAACACCACTTACTTTTCGGTGGAATGTGGACATATTAATCCTAATCATCATAAATGAGTGTAGTTTTAATTTTAGAAAGATAGAAATATAGTAATTCTTTTTTTTTTTTTATATAAGGAACCTCTTATGATTAGGATAGTTAGATTGTACATCATATATATGATGGATTCATAAAAAGAAAAACGTTGTTGGTAGATTCAGAGACGAACATATATTTTTTTTTAAACATGCAATATCACTATAATGATATAAAGGTTATATTGGATGGTAACTTTTTTTTAATGATGACACGTAAGAAGGACGGCTTGAGAAATCCTATTTTTTTTAAAAAAATTTGATATTTGTAATATTTTTAAGATAAAATATGTTTTTGTCTCTCTAAAATTATTAAAGTGTGGATTTTTTTTGTGTTAAAGATTGTATAAGTATAAATACAGTTAATTGGGTTTGTGTCTCTTAAATCTGAAATGTATCACCTTTTATAAGGTTTTGTTTGGTAGGGGGAGAAAAAATAGAGGGAGAGTAGGTATTTGAGAAAAAGAAAGAAGAGAAATATGTAAGAAATGAAAAGAAATAAAGATTGTTTAATAGAAGAAAAATAAAATGAAAATAAAAGAGAAATGTTTAAATTAAAGTGATTTGGTATGTAAAATAAAAAAACAATGAAAATACATGAATATTCTTCTGTGGGCATGGGAGACCCATGAGGGTGAAAGGGTAACATAGTAACTTAGTTTCAACGGTGCAACTTCCACTCTCTTCTCACCAACTGAGAGGGAAATTACTATACGCAAGACCCACTGAAATTTACAAATATTTCATAGTTATTTTGGCACTTGCAAACCAGTGAAATTTTTTGAAGTTTGTAACTTTCACATTCTTCTTTTCTCTTCTGAAACACTTCAGTGCTTCTAAACTCAATCTAAAAGTATTTTAGATAATGTTTTATATAAGCATAAAAATGATTTATGCAGCGCTTAAAATGAATAATTTACATTTCAAAACTAGAGAAACTAGAAACAGACCAAAAAATTTAGAAGCAATAAAATCAAACTTTAGTAATTTTAGAGAGGCCAAAAATATATTTTATCATTTTTTATAAGAATAATAATAATGTTTGAACTTAAAATTCTGTGCAAACTATCTAACCACCCACAAGCGATTATAATCAATCATATTTATGCTTACGAGCATATATTATTACCGTTACATTTGAAAAATAAAATTACAGTTTTGCACTTTAGCCATAATTTATTGTATTGCTGGAAAATGAAATTTATGTGTGAAAAGTAAAACATAATTAGGTTAAATATATCATGTTAAATTGTAATTTATCGTTAATTTTATGATTTTCAGTACAAATCCTTAATTTTATGTTAACATAGGTCAAAAGGTGTAATTTTTAAAAGTTATATTAATTCATACAATAATTTTTTATGACATTTAATTTTATATATAATTAATTTTTTCTCTTTTTATATTAATAATATTTTTATATATTTCTCTTTCTTCTCGTTTTATTTCTCTTTTTGTTGTACAATTTTTTTATTTTTTTGTTTTTGTAAAATATTGCATAAGTATAAATACAATGTAAAGAGTTTAATGATCATGTATTGACAATGTAAACCAATTTTACTTTATTATCAATCATAAATTATTATTAATATTACTTTTAAGATAGTTATTGTAAAAGTCAATGAACCTACCGTATACGATAAATTGTGATTGAATGATGATATAAAATTGTGGATAAATAGTCATTTTTGTCCTTAAATGTATAAATTGTTGATAAATTCATCTCGATTAAAATTCAAAATTTAGTCCCTGAAAGTATAAAAAGTGTGATAAATTTATTCGATTGTTTCATCAGATACTGTTAATAAAATAGCTTATATGACATAGAAGGACGGATTTGTCACAAAATTGATGGTTAACGTGGTCATGCTGAATAGATTGGATGAAAATGTCAATAAATTATTATTATTGGACCTAAATGTCAATAATTTTTTGTTGGATGAAAATGTCAATCATTTTTATTTTGGACCAAAATGTCAGTATATTTTTATTGGACAAAAAATGTCAATAAGTTACCATTATTAGGCCAAAATGTCAATAATTTTCTATTGTATCAAAATGTTAGTAATTTTTTTGTTGAATTTAAATATCGGTATGTTTCTATTAAACTAATTTATTAAACCCAAAATATTTATTAGTAAAACAAATATACTAATATAATTATATAAAACGTTCAAAAAATTAACACAAAACTGAAATATGATACAATATTAAATATTAAATAAGAGACTTCTTCTAATAAAATTTCAATTAATGTCATCAAACACTTTTCTTTGGGTATTTTATATTATTGTAAATTTTGAAACAAATTAAATAATATATGCACAAATATTAAAACTAAATATCTAAAAAAACCACTCTTTTTAAATAAAGCTATATATATATATATATAATATTCCAAATGAAAGTATAATAAACTTAAGATGAAATAAATTCATAAAGTAATTGTATATTAAATTTTATAATTTTTTAACTATTATTTTAGTTTACCTAAAATAAATGAGCATGTTTACAATCTAAAGGATAATAAACGTAAATTTGTTAAAACTATTTGTTTTTTTTTGTTTTGTTAGGCAATTTTTTTTATGCACACATATATCTTCTTTCTTAAAAAATAACCCTTACAATCCTGCTTAAAATATAGTCATAATTAAGATTTTTTATTCCTTCCTAAGTTTGTTTAGTGTATATCATATCAGTTTCATAAATTCAAGCTGAATGAGTCACACCTTTTGAGTTACCAATAAAAAAAAGATAAATAATCATTTTTTGTTCACGAATGTGTAAATCGATGATAAATTTGTCCTTAAAAGATTAAAATTCAAAATTTGGGGAAAGTTTATCCTAAAATTATATTTTATCGTTAAATGAAATGAAATTTGGAGTCTAACAAATTAGTTTAATAGAAACATACTAATATTTAGGTTCAATAAAAAATCACTGACATTTATGTCCAATAAAAAATTACTGACATTTTGATACAATAAAAAATTATAGACATTTTGGTCCAATGAACACGTACCGACTTTGGTCCAAAATAAAAGTTACTAACATTTTCTTCTAACTAAAAATTATTGACATTTAGGTCCAATAATGATAATTTGATATTTTCATCTAATTTATTCAGCATGATTACGCTGGTAATCAATTTTGTGGCGAATTCCTCTCTCTGTGTCACGTATGGTACTTTATTAACGGTAACGAACGAAAGTCAACGGTCGAATAAATTTATCGCACTTTTTACGCTTTCGATGACTAAATTTTGAATTTTAATCTTTTAGGAACAAATCTATTAATGATTTATACATTCAGAGACAGAAATAATTAGTTACCTTAAGATTTCCTTAGATGGTGTATATTCTATTTTCTCATTTTTAATCAAAATTTAATAATAGCAGTTGCTGAACAACTCAACAACGGTAAGACTTATTGAACACGTATCTCATAAAACCAATTTTTCTTTTTAATCTAGAACCACCTATATTTAGATATCACATTGAGCACTAAAGTAATCCAAGTCGAGTATGATAAGTTGACTATAAATAGTTATATTAATAACTTCCTTTCTATATTTTTAATTCATCAGCGTCCTTAACAACAAAACAACTCAAACTCAATGGTTATAAAACTAACATTGATGTCATGATTCTTTTATGCATATTATTACCGATTAGTTTGATCAAAATAAAATGTTGCACTTTCATCAGAATTTTGAAAGTTATGCTTGTGTTAGATTAACAGAATTCGACACAGTTGATAAATTGTTAGGTTTGTAATAAGATAAATCAAAATTTAATTTCCCACCGTATATATAAAGAAAGACAGTATATTATATAACTTGTCTTTGCTTATTGGTTGGAAAATATACCTCGTGTACCTATAAAAAAAAGGATGTGTTAGAAAATAAAATCTATATATGACAATTAAAAGCAGATTAGTTAAATTGTAATTTGCCCTTAATGTTATGTTAAGTATACCATTATGCGTATTCATAAACTTTCCCTCCCCTCCCCATTATAGGACCACAATATGTCAATATTGAAGTCACTCAAACTTGCCAAAAGTTAAAAGATTTTGGAAGAATCTGAATGTTAAACATTTAAAATGAATCTATGAAACTGGCAGAACCAGTCTGTGTGCCCTGCCCTCTTGGACTTTTCCAATGCATCTTTTGAGATGTTGTTTAGCAAAGCAAAAGTGAAAGCGGGGCATCTAATAGTTACTTCTGCCTGCAAAGCTAACTGCACTATTCATATTTTACCCTAAAAAACAAAGGGAAATTCCCATAAAGAAATTAATAACTTTATTTTACTTCATGGAGAAAAAAAAGACTTATAGTTTATTCTATTTACATGCCAAAGCAGAAAAAAAGAAATGGATGAACATAAGAGAGGGAAAATATGTATAGTAAGTAACAAATATATATATATATATATATATATATATATATATATATATATATATAAATAAATAAATAAATAAATAAATAAATAAATGATGTTTTGTGGTAAACAAGGTTAATGTAATAAGATGAGACATGGTGATTGGTTTGTGTCTGCATGAGATAGTGATGTGAGCTTTCTCACCGATTAATTTGGTTTGTTTTCTTTTTTGCTTTTTTAACCTTTTATCTGCCGACAAAATACCAATGGCCATATTAATAAAGGGTGCCCTGAGACAAAGGTTGAGTTGGAATACCAATTTTGGCGCTCTCTCTGTATTTCTCTTCCTTCTCTTTCATTTCCCCTCTCTTGTTGGTTCAAAATTATACTCTCTCTAAGTTTTAACCTTATGAATATGGATATGTGCCAAAATGTATCAGTTTCCGGTGAGTGCCAACAAGTGCAGGTTTTTGCCCCTTCTTGCTCAAGCAGCCTTGATGACCTCTTCTCTGCTCAGAACACGGTCAGTGTGTCACTTTAATGTTCATTTTTACCTTATCTCTTTCTGCTTTTGTGACTGTTATAGACTTCTAGCTTAATTCCCTTGTTCCTCATAGTTTTTTTGCAAGTTCTACTATATCGTGTTCTCTTTCTTGGTTTGAGAAAGTGGTTGTTTTTGTTTTGGCTAAGGCTAACTATAATACTATTTCTTTACCAAGTTTGTAGCTTTAGTGTTATACCACATATTCTATGCTTTCGTGGTGTATTTAAATGTTATATAGTCCTTTGTTGTTATATTATTCATGCTAAATTTTGGATTCTTTCACCAAAACATGTGTAGGAAGTGGATGTTGAGTTGGAGTGGCTTTCAGAGTTTGTTGAAGACTGTTTTTCAAGCCCTCCAAGCTGTGTCTTGGTACCTATTGGTGTCAAGACTACAAGCACAAGCACCAACCTTTCTTCAGGCACATTGAAGAGACCCCAACAACAAAATGAGTCACCTTTGCAAAACTTTGCTGTGCCAGGGAAGGCAAGGAGCAAAAGGAAGAGGCTTTCAGCCCCAAGAACCAACAAAGACCCTCTAAACATATGGTCACACCATTTGAATCCTCAAAATGAGTCCTTGTGTTCTGACCCTCCTCTTCTCAAACAGGCTTATTGGTTAGCTGACAGTGAGCTCATCATGCCAAAGCCAAAGGATGAGGAGCAAGAAGAGGTGGTGACCAAAGAGGATGAAAAAGTGATTAATGTGATGAGCAAGGAAAGCTTTGGGGACTCTGAGCTTGAGGAGGGTAGCAATGGTCAACAACCAATGCCAACAAGGAGGTGCAGCCATTGCTTGGCTCAGAGGACCCCGCAGTGGAGGGCAGGACCATTAGGTCCAAAGACACTATGCAATGCATGTGGAGTGAGGTACAAGTCTGGTAGGTTGCTACCAGAGTATAGGCCAGCCAAGAGTCCTACTTTTGTTAGCTACTTGCACTCCAATTCCCACAAGAAAGTCATGGAGATGAGGATGGCTGTTTTCTCCACCATTTCTAGTGAGCAGTAGTAGTGGTTGTTACTTATTAGAGGTATATTTCTATGTAAAAAAAAAAAATCAAACTTCAAATTTTAGGAACAAAAAACTATTTGGCAAACAGAGAGATACTGTTAAGGGGAGAGTGCTTAATGCTATGATTGATTATAGGCACATTTATTTATATGACTTATTATCCAGTTTCATTTGGTCCTTCTCTTCCTTTGAGCTATTTGCTTTGCACTTTTACATATACTAAAAGTTTGTTTGGATACAAAGGTAGAAATATTTTTTTAGAGTTTTTTAAAGCTTTCCCTACTGTAAAAAATTATATATTTTTAATAGAGAAGTTGTTAAAAATACTTAAGACATATATTCAAACAAGCTCTTAGTGTTTATTTTCATATAGAATACTACCAATACACTCTTGAGTATATTCTTTCTCATGCACTTTTTATGGGTTAATATTTATTGAAAATTATGTATATAAGAGTGAAACTCATTTAATAAAAAATGCGACCTATAGAAGTTTGTGATATCTAATAAATTTTAATCAAGAAAAAAAATGTTAGAAAAAAATGTCAATGGTATTTATCCATTTCTATTTTCTACCATAAGATTAGGATAGAAGTAGAACTAGAAAGCAACCATATAACTAAAAGTAAATGAATACAGATAGTTAATAGAACCACCAACACCAAGGGTATGTATGTCATTGTCAATGATGAAGGCTTTGCCTATGAGTAATGGCACTTCCTTGACTTTGCCCTTCTTCCCCATCTTCCTCTGGCCATTTTTTCCTTTGAATATTTCTTTAAAACAACAACGACGTGAATTTTGTTCCACTGGGTATCGTATTCTGTCAGTATAAGCATGTGGGAGTGCTCGTAAATTTATTTATATATACTTGGCAGTTGGCATGCACTACCATAGAGAAGATAAGGTCATCATCCATTACGATATATGCACATGCACGTGACTTTCAAATTCTCAGGACTCTTATCAAAGGTAAACAAAATGGAAGAAAGAAGAATTTCCTCAAATTTCAATATTTTATTCTTCTTAATTAGTATGCTTTGATTCTATTTCTGAAAATGGGGCATATACGGGAAGCAGTTTTTTCAAGAAATTCTTGACGTGGTGTCCCTCTCCAACCCATTATATTCGATGCTCTTTGAAGGGGAAACACCTAACTGAAACATCAGATAATGAGAGAACTATACATTTCTTTGGATTATTTTATTATAAAATGAAAGTTTTTTATAGAGCTTTAGAAAAAAATAATTCAAAATGATCATATAGCAAATCTATAATCTATAATCAATATCTATATAATAAAAGAGAAGGAAATTGAAAGTACTGAAATACCCATGGCTGAGAGGTTGACAGCTATCCAAAATTTTGGTTTTTTGATCAAAATACCCATAGCTGAGAGCTTGACACCTGTCCAATTTTTTGTTTTTTTGATCATTTTATAGCCCTCCAGCTTTGCTTTGGTTTTGTGCCACCTGTTGCTTAGCTTTGCTTTGGTTTTGTGCCACCTGTTGCTTTGTTTTATGCCACCTGCCTGCTGTGTTGCCTTTTTTCAGCCACGTTGAGATGTTTCCTCTCTCTTCATCTCTTCTCTTCTTTACACAAAGTCTGAGCATTTTCTGTTTTTGCTTCTCTTCTCATCTTCATTCTATTTTTTTTAGCCCAATTGCATTTCTCTCTCTATTTCTCCCGTAGAGTTGGTTGTCTCTTCCCTCCTTTCTTTCTCTTCCTTCCTTCCTTTCTTTCGTCTTCTATTTTCTTCCTTTCTTCTCATCTTCATTTTCTTTGTGCTGTGCATGTTGCATTTTCTGTTTTTAATATGATTCTCTTCTCATCTTCATTATATTCTTTGGTCTGATTTTTTGTGGTTTGATTTTTGGGACAAACTACAGTAACAACGGCGGTGCTGAAGGTCAGGACGATGTTGAATAATAAAGGTGCCATTTTGAACTATTTTCCCCCTTTTTTGGGGTTGTTATTTGTCTCTATTTATTTTTTGTTACTGATTTTTCAACTGTGTTTTTGGTTCCTTTTTATTTTCCCGGGCTATCGACGAAGAAGCATTCAGCAGGCAAGTTGTTTCTATTTGGAAGGTTTTAATTTTGTTTGTTGTTATGCATGTTTTTTCTTAATAATAGTTATTTTTTCTTATTGATTTTATAACTCTATTCTTGGTTTCTTTTTATTTTCTCGGGCTATCGACGAAAAAGCATCATGCACACAAGTTTTTTTCCCTTTTGTTGTTATGCATGTTTGTTTTGGTACTATTTGTCTTTATTTGCAATGTTTTAATTTTGTTTGTTGTTATGCATGTTTCCTTCTTAATAATAGTTACTGATTTTTCAACTGTGTTTTTGGTTCTTTTTATTTTCCCGGGCTATCGACGAAGAAGCATTCAGCAGGCAAGTTGTTTCTATTTGGAAGGTTTTAATTTTGTTTGTTGTTATGCATGTTTTTTTCTTAATAATAGTTATTTTTTCTTACTGATTTTATAACTCTGTTTTTGGTTTCTTTTTATTTTCCCGGGCTATCGACGAAAAAGCATCATCCAGGCAAGTTTTTTTCCCTTTTGTTGTTATGCATGTTTGTTTTGGTACTATTTGTCTCTATTTGCAATGTTTTAATTTTGTTTGCTGTTATGCATGTTTCCTTCTTAATAATAATTATTTTTCTTACTGATTTTTACAACTTTGTTTTTTGTTCCTTTTTATTTTCCCGGGCAATCGCGAAGAAGCATCCACTAGACAACTTTTTTCCCTTTTACTGTTATGCATGTTTGTTTCATTACTATTTGTTTCTATTTGCAAGGTTTTAATTTTGTTTGTTGTTATGCATGTTTTTATCTTAATAATAGTTTTTTTTTTTTTACTGATTTTTCAACTTTGTTTTCGCTCCCTTTCTCCAAATTTCTTAGATTTGGTTCTATCTAATTACCTTGGACCCATTGATTGCAGAAATATATTCATTGGGGGTTTAGCGAGAGAAACAACTATTGGTGAGTGTTTTCTATTTGTATTGCGTTGGTTTGTTTTCTTTCCGGGTTTACCAATGAGCATTCGTGTAATCAACTATTTTTTTAAAATAATTTTGTGTGGCGCAATTCATCAAGCACTTAGAAATCGTGGAGAAGACAGTTCAGGTTACCGTGCATTATTGTTTCAAAATGTTAAATTTCTCCAAAAAAAATTTCCCGGTGGCTTTTATTTTCAATTGTTAAAAATTAAGTCCATTGCAGTGTGTCCACATGTTGATAGGTTTGGCATTTGGAGAGGAGGGAACCACAGGTATATTGGTTTAAGGTGGAGTTTCTTCTGCAGTGGCAATACATGAAGGGAATTTCCTGGCTTTGGAAACTTCCATTACCTAGAAATCGAAAATGCAAGAGTATTTTAAGATTTACCACATCAAACTTTAGGTATCAATGACATTGGTTACCACTCTCTTCTAATATATTGTCTTTAAAACACAGGACAAAGAAAATGTTTCCAGGCCTTGAAGGTTTTCCCAATCATACTGAAAATGCTACTGATGTACAGGATGTGATGGATAGGCTATCAAAATTACTTGACGGCATAAGTTTTGTGCACAATGAAGCGGTTTTTATAGGATATTTATTAATAACCATAATAATTGATGATCCAGTTTCATTGGAAACAAGATTGAATGTTGTTGTGAATCATTATTCACTGTTTCAGGTTCCTATATTTATAAACTATAGACTGCTTGATGATCAAAGAGAGAGAGTGAGGTTTTGACATGGTTTTCTCAACAACGATCATGGATGCATACTTGGAGATGACATGTGAGTTGCAAATTGTATCCGCCTTCTCTTTTTGGTCCTTCTTGGCTTGCGACATCTTTCAATCTTTTGCAATTTATATTTATTTTGGGTACTCCCCTAAAGCGTGCAGCAAGGGGCATGCATTTTAAGTTACATTCCTTTCCTTTAAATGCCATATCAAGCTACTCATAAATCATTTTGCCATGTGCATTTTTGTTTTTTTTGCCTTTGTTGATGCACTATCTGATTTTGTCTCTTTTCAGCATTTAATAATTAGGCTCTTTTTGTTCTCTTAGTCAAAAGTTGAGAAACAAAGTGAACAATTAGTTAACAAAGGAAAATAGGAATGCAGTAAGGATGCCTCATACATATGCATATCAGATTTTCTACAACTTCAAAGGACATGACTTTTTTTGGGGTAAACAAGTTTGTGCATTCCGTTGGTTCTCTTCTAAGGTTTAAAAGCCACAATTCATTCGTTCTCTTATGAGAATTTTCCTATTTATTGTAGAAAGAATAACCTAACATTGAGTCATGCCTAATTTAAGAGGTAAAAGTAAATAATTTTATATTAGAAAACCTTTTTTCTTTTGGTACTTGAGATTCAACATTTTTACCCCTAAAGTTTCAATTTTTTGCGACAAGCAAAAAAAAAACTGCAAATAAATTCACGGGCACTTGAGATTCAACATTTTTACCCTTAAATCTCAATTTTTTTAAAGCAAGAGTAGTGCTGTTTTCATGTATGCGTTCTTACATGCATGTTAGTTTTTCATTTTGTTTGTGTTGGACGAGGTTTGGCTTCTCTTTCGGTGCTATTTTCATGCATCCTTTCTTACATGCATGTTAGCTTATCGTTTTTCTCTGTTCATGGTACTTTTGCTGTTCTGTTTTTTAATGGTAGCTTTGCTGTTGTATTTTCTTTTATCTTTGTTTAGTGGGGCAAAAAAAATGAAGTTTAGAACAAACACATGTCTTCTTTGTACTCTTTCTTAATTTTTGTTATTTTTTTGTTTTGATTAATTATTATTTATTAATTATTATTATTATTATTATTATTATTATTATTATTATTATTATTATTTGTCTTTCTTCTCTGCGATTCTGCTTCTTTGCTATGGCTTTCTTCTGCATCATTTTTGTGTAACCCAACAATATTATTTTTATTGAATTAATGAGAAGGTGTGGGGGTTCAATGTAATTTGGTTACGTGAAAAGTGTTGTTTACATGTTTTGTTGTTGAGAACGGTTTAATTGTAGAGAGGGAGCAACCATACCTCGAGAAGGTTTAGAAGAGTGCAAGCGAAACATAGAGCAATGAACAATATCAATGATTATGCAGAATCCCTCTTTCAGGTTCATGATGCCTTTTCTCTATTATTATTATTATTATTATTATTATTATTATTATTATTTGTCTTTCTTCTGTGTGATTCCGCTTCTTTACTGTGGTTTTCTTCTGCATCATTTTTGTCTCGAACGTTTGTGGTGGAACACATTTTTTAGTAACAGGATTACTGATATTTGTTGTGATATGTGTAATGTTCTTGAAAAAATAATCATTTTTGTCTTTAGGGCTCGAGTTTTATGGATAAGTTTTGTGAATATGAATAACTTTTTACTATTTTGTGTGTTGCTATTAACTTTGAGAATGTATATTAATTTTGAATGATTAGTATATTTACATGGTACAAGGATAAACTGCTTGCTTCAATTTATTTATTATTTAGGGCCTTTTTCTTTTTTGAGAATGCTTCTATGTTTTGTCCACTTATACATTGTTTATTTTTTAATGAGTTTCCCTCTATGTTTCTATGATTCCATTGTGATGAGTGGGGAATTGTTGCATATGTGCTCAGAAAATGGTGCGGGGCAGAAAGAGATGAGCTTGATTTTGAGTTTTTGGGGAACAAAACAGGAGAGCCTTATTTGATTCAGACTAATGTATACAAGAATGGAACTCGTGGGCGTAATATGAGGCACATGCTTTGGTTTGACCCCGCAGAGGACTACCACACCTATTCCATTCAGCAAGAATTAGAATGAGATCATGTTAAAGAGGCATTTGCTTAGTTGATTCTAACTAATTAACTGCTATATAATTTTAATTTTTGGAGTTATTTGCTGCTAGCTAGGGGACTTATTAGGGAATAATTGAACATCAACATGTCATTTGAACCTTATGATCAGAATTGAAATATCTTGATTATTTTCTCAATAGAAGCATGATCTGAAATGTGATTGTTATTTTAACTTTATGGTTGAAACACATTTTGTTAGCATCTTATACTACACCTTTGAATAGTTATTCAATAGCCCAAAAGGAAATACAAATCTGTTATGGCAATGAAATTAACACTAAAATTTGATTATACTACAAATTATATATAATCCTATAGTGTTGATAAAAAAACTATATAATCTCTTTATTTCTATCTTTAAACATGAGTAACCAACAAGTTGATTTGAAATGGATAGAAATGCAACTATTTTCAAACAGGAGAGATGTAATCTGGATTCTATTATAGTTGCTATTAAATCCAGAGCTTGGAATTGGATATCAACTTTCGGGAAAGGACTAGAAATTTCTTTGTATTTGTGGCGCTTGGATCCTACACATTACATCAAGTTTCTGTCATAAGGTTATTCATAACTACACCTGAGGATACTCCACCCAAGGGGCCCAAACAAATTTACATATACTCACAATATCATAAGGAGTAAAATCAGTAATTGCTTATGGTAATTGTTAACAGACTAAACATAACAAAAATAGACTTGATAAATCAGTAATTCCTATTACATTAAAAGAATTGTACATGTCTTCTTTATTTTATTTATATACTCAAATACACAATATCATTAGAATCCAAAAATATACGTATAAGAAAATATCGTTATTTCTATTTTTGTTAACTTTATAATAAAAAATTAGGTGTGGGACCTGTGCTTTGCACGATTTTTAAAAAATTTAAAGTGAGAAAAGAAAAACAAAAGGAAAAAGTGGGAAAAAAAAGAAACGTGTTTCTGCGGGCCAATATATATATATATATATATATATATATATATATATATATATATATATATATATATATATATATTTTCCATTCTCTGAAAATTATTATTATTATTATTATTATTATTATGTGTTGTTGATTTAACTTTAGCAAATGTGTTTATTTTTTATCTTATTAACTTTTCAACTTATTATATATCCTTTTTGATGTTTTATTTTTTAAATCGCTTTTTTCTTTTTCAGTTAATTAATAATGTTTCTATTTTTATCTTGCTGATTGCTTCTTGCATTTTTATTTACATAATATATTTCTGATTTTTCGTGTATTTTAGTTATTTCTCTTTATATTTATAGGTGAAAACAAATTATACTCTGAATTTCTTATTTATTGTAATTGAAAATACTCTACCAACTTTAATGCTGAGATTCACACGTGAGACAAATCACGTCGGTAATGCAATAAAAATTAGAAATTTTCCTTACTTTCTTTTTCGTATTTAATTAATTAATTAATTTATTTATTTTGTTATTATTATTATTATTATTATTATTATTATTATTATTATTATTATTATGTGTTGTTGATTTAACTTTAGCAAGTGTGTTTATTTTTTATCTTATTAACTTTTCAACTTATTATATATCCTTTTTGATTTTTTATTTTTTAAATCACCTTTTTCTTTTTTAGTTAATTAATAATGTTTCTATTTTTATCTTGCTGATTGCTTTCTGTATTTTTATTTACATAATATATTTCTGATTTTCTGTGTATTTTAATTATTTCTCTTTATATCTATGGGTGAAAACAAATTATACTCTAAATTTCTTATTTATTGTACTTGAAAATAGTCTACCAACTTTAATGCTGAGATTCACATGGGAGATAAATCACGTCGGTAGTGCAATGAAAATTAGAAATTTTTCTTACTTTCTCTTTTTGTATTTAATTAATTAATTAATTAATTTTGTTATTATTATTATTATTTATTATTATTATTATTATTATTATTATTATTATTATTATTATGTGTTGTTGATTTAACTTTAACAAGTGTGTTTATTTTTTATCTTATTAACTTTTCAACTTATTTTATATCCTTTTTTATATTTTATTTTTTAAATCACCTTTTTCTTTTTCAGTTAATTAATAATGTTTCTATTTTTATCTTACTGATTGCTTCCTGCATTTTTATTTACATAATATATTTCTGATTTTCTGTGTATTTTAATTATTTCTCTTAATATTTATCGGTGAAAAAAATTATACTCTGAATTTCTTATTTATTGTAATTGAAAATATTCTACCAACTTTAATGCTGAGATTCACACGGGAGACAAATCACGTCGGTAGTGCAATGAAAATTAGAAATTTTTCTTACTTTCTCTTTTTGTAATTAATTAATTTTGTTATTATTATTATTATTATTATTATGTGTTGTTGATTTAACTTTAGCAAGTGTGTTTTCAACTTATTATATATCATTTTTGATGTTTTATTTTTTAAATCAGACATATACAATAGTGAGTAATTATATAAAAAATTATCTATTTGGCACTTTAAAAATTAATAGCGAGTAATTTTAAATTTGTGGCACTTTAAATATTATTTATTTTTCATATGAGATATATTTTTATTCCAGCATTTTAATAGATTTGTATTTAGAATTGTTTATTTGTATGTGTATATATTTTTTTTAAATAACACTGATATTCGAGCACTATGAATTTATATATGAAATCCTCTTTTGACATGTCTCTTCCCATTGTCTGCAGGATTATTTTTGGTGCTCACAATTATGCATTTTCTAATCATGTTCATTAGGATATTTATTGGTTACAAGTTATGCATTTTCTGATCATGTTTATTGGGACATTTATTAGTTCCAACATTTTAATTATATTTTCTTTATTTCCTTTGAACAATCTCCCTTTTACCAACATTATAAATATCTATCTATCTAATATTCAATTATACTACTCTGATTGCAATTTTACTAACCAAGCGACCCGTGCGTACGCACGACTTGCAGACTAGTAACTCTAATGAAAGAGAAGTCCCATGAAAACCCTATAATGTCCATACCTGATATTTTAACACATGGCATTTTTTTTGGTTTTTTGGTCTTTTTGCCCCTCCATTTTCCCCCTCCGTTGCTTCTCCCACGTGTCTTATTTTCCAGCCTTCTTGAGTCATGTCGTTTGTCCCTGCAACACGCTTCCTCCCATTTATCTCTTCCTTCTTCACTTTTGTGTCATCATTTATTTCTTCGGTCTTCACTTTCGTTCGTCCTTCAGGCTAGTTTCCATCGTTCTCCACTCTGTGTTTATTGTTGTGCATTTTTTCAAACACAGGCGAGGTTTTGCTTTTCTTACCCTACTGTTGTCATGCATGTTTACTTTTCGTTCTTCAGTTACCCTCTGTTCATCCTGTTTTTGGTCCCTTTGCTGTTGTACAATTTTGGTTAGATGGACAAGGTTTTACTTTTGTTTCCTGATATTGATGTTTTCTTGGTAAGTCATAGTTGTTTGTTTCGTGTTTTTGCTTCCTTACTGATTTTTCCCGTTTTGTTTTTGCTTCCTTTTTGATTTTCCCGCTTGCAAGGTCATCCACGAAGAAGCATCCACCAGACAAGTTTTTTTATTTTCTTTGTTGACCTAGAATGTTGGCTCATATTTATGCATGTTTGGTTGCTTACTCATTTTTTTGCCTGCTGTTGTACATTTTGGTTACAGAGTCAAGGTCCTACTTTTGTTTCCTATTATTCATGTTTTCTTGGTAAGTTATAGTTGTTTGTTTCATGTTTTTGCTTCCTTATTGATTTTTTTTTTCTGATTTGTGTTACATGGTTTAAATCTGCTTCACGGTTTAACTCTATCTAAAGCAGACTTTGTAAGTAGTTTTTGTCAGGGTTTTGGTATGTTGTTGCTTCTCTCCCTCAACTCTAAGATTTCATTTTCTCTACACTCATGATGATATTTACTAAGAATAACCATCGATTAGTAAATGCCTTTTTAAAGAGATGTTAACTACGTTCTCATTTCATACCTATGATTGGTGTTTTAGTCAATTGTTAAATTAAATTTTATAGTATACATAATTATATAATAGGTATTATATATTTTAATCTCAGAAAGAAGATTACAGTGGCTCTGCAGTTATCCCCATTAGAGGTTGTCTAAGGTAGGAAAGGTAAAAAAACTTTCTCTTTCTCCCAGGTAAGAAGAATCCTCAATCTTCCCTAAGCTTTTATTTTCTGTTTTCATTCTCTACCTCAGCTTTAAGATTTTTTTCATCATCTCTTGGTTAGTGTTGTGTTATGGGTTTGTGTTAGGGCTTCATGGTTTAAATCTAAATCTATGCAAAATAACAGGGAATTGTTATGATTTTTTTTTCATATAGTATCTACACTCATAATGATATTTACTACTTTTGTTTCCTGTTATTCATGTTTTATTGGTAAGTTATAGTTGTTTGTTTCATGTTTTTGCTTCCTTACTAATTTTTTTCTGATTTGTGTTACATGGTTTAAATTTGTTTCACGGTTTAACTCTATCTAAAGCAAGCTTTGTAAGTAGTTTTTGTCAGGGTTTTGGTATGTTGTTGCTTCTCTCCCTCAACTCTAAGATTTCATTTTCTCTACACTCATGATGATATTTACTAAGAATAACCATCGATTAGTAAATGCCTTTTTAAAGAGATGTTAACTACGTTCTCATTTCATACCTATGATTGGTGTTTTAGTCAATTGTTAAATTAAATTTTATAGTATACATAATTATATAATAGGTATTATATATTTTAATCTCAAAAAGAAGATTACAGTGGCTCTGCAATTATCCCTATTAGAGGCCGTCTAAGGTAGGAAAGGTCAAAAAACTTTCTCGGTAAGAATAATCCTCATTCTTTCCTAAGCTTTCATTTTCTGTTTTCATTCTCTACCTCAGCTCTAAGATGTTTTTCATCATCTCTTGGTTAGTGTTGTATTATGGTTTTGTGTTAGGGCTTCATGGTTTAAATCTAAATCTATGCAAAATAACAGGGAACTGCTATAAATTTTTTTTCATATAGCTATCTACACTCATGATGATATTTACTAAGAATAACCATCGATTAGTAAATGCCTTTTTAAAGAGATTTTAACTACGTTCTCATTTCATACTTGTGATTGGTGTTTTAGTCAATTGTTAAATTAAATTTTATAGTATACATAATTATACAATAGGTATTATATATTTTAATCTCAGTAAGAAGATTACATTGGCTCTGTAGTTATCCCCATTAGAGGTTGTCTAAGGTAGGAAAGGTCAGAAAACTTTCTCTTTCTCTGAGGTAAGAAGAATCCTCATTCTTCCCTAAGCTTTCATTTTTTGTTTTCATTCTCTCCCTCGGCTCTAAGATTTTTTTCATCATTTCTTGGTTAGTGTTGTATTATGGGTTTGTTTTAGGGCTTCATGGTTTAAATCTAAATCTATGCAAAATAACAGGGAACTGCTATGAATTTTTTTTTCATATAGCTATCTACACTCATGATGATATTTACTAAGAATTACCATCGATTAGTAAATGCCTTTTTAAAGAGATGTTAACTACGTTCTCATTTCATACCTATGATTGGTGTTTTAGTCAATTGTTAAATTAGATTTTACAGTATACATAATTATATAATAGGTATCATATATTTTAATCTCAGACACAGTAACACATCTTCTTATTTTATTTGTTAAAGTTTTGTCATGATAAATCGATTATATTTTTTTTCCAATATAACTTATAAAAAGATAACATCAATAATAATTAATTTATTATCATAATTTTGTGGATCAATAATAATATAATTTATGTACAACTTATTCATTAATTAAATTATAGTTGGATGAGATTAAATTTCACATTTTTAAAACTATTTTCAATTCTTTTAAACATGAATTCAATGTACATCCAATTATATAACTTCAGTTATTTTAGATTATTAACAGATTCCTTAAACAAATAGTTACATAACAAAAGGTGAGCATTTTCTCTATATGTTTTGGTATTGCACAAAAGACTAATTTACGAGTTGATTTTGTGTTTGATCATCTTGCCTGATTGGGCCAGAGAGATGATTGTTATTAGTTGTTGATTATTTTTTATTTATTTTCTCCAGGCATGACACGTCGTAGGGATTTCGTAAAGGATATCGATAACTCAAACGATACCTTGAAGCTTGCCGTTAGAATCATAGACCTGTGGTTTGTTGAAACTAAAGATAAATCTGAACAAGGTTAAATGATTATCATGGATGAAAATGTCATCTTATTTAACTTTCTTATGTTGTTAATAGATATTGTATGGTTTGTCTAACAAGTTTCAATATCTTATGTTTTTGTCTACAATTAGTTTGTTTATTTAATAAGGATGTATACAGATCATTATCTTTTCCCCTCTTTTCTTTCATATTTTAGATGCCACTGGTGTTGTTCATGAGTTGACATCACAACATGTTTTAAGTAGTCCCAAGAGGGTCCTCTTTACCATGAAAGATCTGAGGTACAAAAACTATCTCTATCTATTTATTATCCTTGATGTGCTTAGTATAAGATTTACAAAATTAAAATTTTTATTTGATCATAGTGGTCAAAATATTATTTTTACTCTTTGGGATGACCTCTATTTACAATGGTTAATTATTTGAAAGAGACAAGTGGTATGGAGACAATGGTTATTATGTTAAGACACGCTCGCATCAAAGAGGCACAAGATTTTTCACTTTTGATTTGTTTTTTTATATTAGAATGGTGGCTTGGTCATATTTTTTCTTTTACTTAATCTTTTAACTTATTTCCTATTATTAAATTCACAGTACTTTACCCAATTACAATAACTAACACATGGCAGGGCTCAAAGCTGTTGATTAATGAATCATTACTTGAAATACAACAATTTAAACAAAGGTCAATTACTTTGTGGACTCTCTTTTCTTTGTATGTAGTTATGATGGACATGTGTTTATCGTACTTAATCATCATTTTTTATTTGCTTTAACAACAGAGTTGGTGTTAGCTTGCCTATTGGGGTTCTAATGCAAAGCTCTTCACAAAAGGGTTGTTGCTTGTCACAATCTTTTGTATCATCACAATATTCAGAGAAAGAAAAGTTATTTTACAAAGCAGAGGTGAAGAGTCTCTCTGAAATCAATGGCATTACCACGGTACTCTATTATATGTATTCTTCATTGCTTAATTTGACATGATTAATTGATCTAGCCAACTATTGACTATTATAAGTACTTGGCTGAATAGGCAACATATTGTGTTACTGTTACCATCAGAATTACGTGGAGAATCATGGATAGTGTTATGCATGATGTGTGAAGTGCAACAAGAGTGTTGTACTAGAAAATGGACCATTCAAATGTTCATGTGGCAAATACAATGAAGGGAGTATATTAAGGTTGTGTACTTTTAGTTTACCATTACACATTAAATTAGATTTTATTTTATTGTTAAATTCTTTTGTGAGCCAATTGTATTTGTGTGTAAAAGGTATAAGCTAGAAGTGATGGTGTATCGCAAGGAACAAAGTTCCAATTTTGTACTCTGGGACCATGAGTGCATAGAACTTTTAGGGAAATCTGCACAAGAATTAAACAACATGATGTTTGTTGTATGTGCTTATATGTTTCACTTACTCCTATCTTTTTTTTATTTATATTATTATGACTGTTTCCCTAATATGTTAACTGTTTTGTTTATGTCTATCTAAGGGTGGTGATAAAAGTGTTAATGTGTTCCTAGATCCACTCGACAATCTTTTGGGTTGTACTCTTGCATTTAAAATCAAGGTCCAGTCCAAATACAAAGTTCATCTGTGGAAAAAATATCTGATGATCCTACACTAATGCAAGCAATTATGGATTTACTGTCAGATGTGGAGGTACTATCAATATTATCTCAATAATTTATTAATGCTTAGTATGCGTAAATAACTTTATTTCCTTCATATTTTATGACAGGATTCAGTTGAAGCTCAAGTTTGTTTTTCTTTTGAAGTTGAGGTAGGCGGAACATCTATAAATTTCATTATCCATTGTAATAAATTATTGGTCCATTGATTATGATAGGATACAACTAGACGTCAGGTTCCTTTGTCCAACAATGAAGACGATTTCTTTCAATATGAAACTGTAAGTTATGTCTTACAATTTGATGCACGTATCTATTGTATTTAAATATTATTTTTATTGTAACTTTAAATTATATTCATTTATTCAATGTATCTATACTTTTTGTACGTATTAATAAATTATTTATAATTATAGCTTAACTCAAATTAAATTATTATGTTGGTTTTTTACATAGCAAATCACTCTCTGCGACATCAAATCATAATCCAGGGCTTACAATGGCTGCATCTCCAACCAAGAAAGCTATGGATGAAGTACCTAACCATGATTCACAAGATGAAATGCCTGTTACTCCAGCCAAGCGCGGTTTAGCTGAGGTCTTTCTAGATGATAATTTTCCTAAACAATTTCTTTCTGCTCAGCTCTCAACTACTAAGAAGCATATCAAGAATGAATCAATAGTTGGACGTCTGAATTGTGCTTCAGGTGTCATGGTTTGAGATCATGTGTGTCAAGACTTTCTAACTTATTATTTTATTTTGGTGTGTATATTTTGTTCTTAGACAATTAATCAGATATCAATGGTGGTTTAGCTGTCATGGTCATGGATCTTGTGTGTCAAGACTTTCTAAGCTGTTATTTTGTTTTGGTGTGTATACTTTATTCTTAGGCAATTAACCATGTAGTACTTGAAATTAAATGCTTTAATGCACAATGTTATGATCCCATACCAATGTTGTTAAAAGAATATTTGGTTCCAATGATTCTATTTTTATTTCATAATGATAAAAAAAAACTCAATATCCAAAAACTAAACAAAGAATAAAGTATGTGCTAAAAACTAAACAAAAAAATTGAGAAAGTTTACCTGTTCGAAGGGTAGAAGAGTAATTTGGCATGCCACGGTCCACATCATGGAAGCATATGATGACAAGTTAAGGTTGCCTTCAGTTGCACCTTCCTTCCAGCTACTCTGGCAAGTGATACACATATTTCAATCTCCACAGATCAAGAAAAGAAACTTTGTAAAAGTGAAATATTTACTAGTGAAACTCACAATTGGCATGTATTGAAAAAAGTACATGACCTCTCTTAAATGTTGTGAAAAGATAACTCATAAATATTATGTGATATTACTATTATTCTTTTCATATCTCACTTTTTATTTTATTTGTTAATTTTTTTATATCATTAATCAATCATAATTTTGCTCATATAACTTATAAAACAATTGTTATAGAAAATAATAAATTTATTATGATAATTTTATGATTAAATAATAATATAATTTCTGTACATCTTATTCATTAATTAAATTATAGTTGAATAAGATAAAATTATCAAATTTTATAAGTTATTTTCATTTATTTTTTAAGTTAATAAATTGTCGGTCCAATTATATGACTTCAGTTATTCTATATTTTTTTTTTGCTCAGCAAAAATATATATGTATTATAGATTTGAAAGAGTACCAGTGGTACTGTAGTTACACATTAGTAAATATGTGTCTAGCAGGATTCCAGTTTGTAACTGAACCTAGCTGAGAGCACAATAAAATGTTACAGAATACATCTTCACCCATTCCCTCCTAACTACTAAACCCCTCCTTGAGATTAGATGACCAATGATTAAAGTGCATAACGAAATCCTTCTCCATTGTTTTGATCCATGACCAGATGAGAAGAACCGCATCATCCAACAACTTGCTTCCATCGAAAATTACACTTTGGAAGACAATTTTGTTTTTGTGCTTCCATATTGTGAATGTCAAGGCAATCCACCAACATTTCCATCGTGTGGACTTTTTCCCTTCAGCAGCATTGTGACCATGTTGAAGGTAATGATCCCTAGGATGCTGTGGCATTGCTGATGACAAATTAACCCATGACATTGACTCCCACCATAGAGGGAGAATGCTGTTGCAGGTGAAGAATAAATGAGCAGCATCTTCCTCTTTATTTCTGCAAAAAGGACAGAGGATGTCATTTACCTGCACCTGCCTCCTGCTGAGGTTTTTCTTTGTTGGCAACCTATTTCTGATTAATCTCCATGCGAACACTGCCGCCTTGGCTGGGATTTTGAGTTTCCATAGCTTCGAAAATTCTGAATTCTGATGAGCCCCCATTATTTCTCCCCATATCAGTTTATACCCACTGCTTGTTGAGTAGTAGCCACTTGAGTCAAATTTGCAAATCCATGTATCCTCCTTGTGAAATTCCAACAGCTGCTGTGGAATCTCCCCCAGAAAAGTGTCTGCCATTTCAACTTCAGAATCAAAGAGGGATCTCCTCCAATTGAACTTCCATTCCCAACCCTGATTTGTGACACTCCCTACCTGGTTTATCAATTGATTTTGTTGGCGTGAAATCTGATATAACCTAGGGAATTTTACCATTAAAGGCACTTCATCAGCTGTCCAAGGATCTTCCCAAAACCTAAACTTCTGCCCTCCTCCCACCTTCCATGAAGTTTCCCTTAATATTGCTCTGTTCTGCTGCTGCTTGTGAACTGAAATTAGATCCTTCCACCATATTGAATCATGACTGCCTGCTATTCCGTTCTCCACTGCCCTCCACCCACCATATTTCGAGCAAATCACCTTGGCCCAAAGTTCCTCCTGATTATGAAAGAGTTCCCAGCGCCACTTCCCCAACAAAGTTGAATTGAAGGTCCGTAGGTCTTTAATGCCCAATCCACCTTTGTCTTTTGGTAGGCAAATGGTCTTCCAATCTACCTATGCAATCTTCCTCTGATCCTGTCCTCCACCCCAGAAAAATCTTCGTTGTATGGCTTCCAATTTGACTATTATTTTTGAAGGTACCCTGAAAAAAGAAAAGAAATAAATGGGAATTGCTGTTAGGATTGAATTGATCAAGGTCACTCTCCCCCCGAAAGATATGTGTCTGTGCTTCCAAGTGGCTAGTTTTCTCTCACACTTTCTGAGAATAGGATCCCAAAACTCACTACGTCTTGGGTTATCCCCAATGGGGATACCCAGATACATGAATGGCAATGGCAAAATCCTGCAATTGAGATACTCAGCCGCTTCTTTCCTCCATTGATCAGATTTTCCTATTGCCCCGAAACTACTCTTTGCAAAGTTGATCTTTAAGCCGGACGCAAGTTCAAAACTTCTCAATATGGACTTTATTGTCTTCACGTTTTGCATTGTAGCTTCACCAAAAAATATGGTGTCGTCTGCGTATTGTAGTATATTGACTGGAATTTTGTTTTTTCCTACTAGGAGACTGGTGTAGAGGTTCCTATCCAGTGCTTCTCTCATTAGGCCAGTTAAGCCTTCCGCAACAATGTTAAAGAGTAAAGGTGTTAAAGGGTCGCCTTGCCTGACGACTCTGTGAGGAATGAATTCATTGGTGGGGCTACCATTCACGAGAACGGGCACTGAGGCTGATTTGAGACAACCTTCTATCCATGTGATCCATTTGGGGCAGAAACCAAGTCTCTTCATCATATATGATAAGAAATTCCACGAAACGAAGTCGTAAGCTCTCTCATAATCCACCTTGAACACAAGGCATGATTTGTTGCACCTCTTTGCTTCCTCCACCGCCTCGTTGGCTATCAGCGCACTGTGTAACAATTGTCTGCCACTGATAAATGTTGATTGCCTCTCATCAATTAATTATGGCATCACCTTCTTCAGTCTGTTTGCTAGGAGTTTAGCCACAATCTTGTACACGCAACCTATTAGTGAGATAGGTCTATACTCATTGAGGTGACGTGGATCCTTCACCTTTGGGATCAAGGCGATGAAAGATGTGTTAGTACCCCTCAGGAAGACTCCATTGACGTGGAATTCAGTAATGAAACGGCTGATATCAGGCTTGAGCACCTCCCAAAACTGTTTGATGAACTTGAAATTTAAGCCATCTGGTCCAGGGCTTTTTTCACTCCCGCACTCCCATACAGCGATCTTATTTCTTCCTCATGGAAATGAGTCACCAACAATTCATTCTGCTGCTGACCCAACCCATTAAATCTGGTCCCGTTTAGGACAGGTCTTAGCTGTTCAGGTTCAGCAAATCGGTTCTTGAAGAATCTGCATATCTCCTCCTTCACTGTTGTGGGGTCATCTACCCATGAGCCATTAATCAGAACACCTTTAACTGCATTGGTGATGCGTCTAGAGTTCATTAGCAAGTGAAAATAGCGTGAATTGCAGTCCCCCTCTTTGAGCCATCTTACTCTTGCCTTTTGCCTCATCAAGGAGTCATGTGCATGTGCAGCAGACCATAAATCCTCCTGTAATTTCTTGCGGGTTGCCAACTCTTGAGAGCTCAGTTGTCTAGTAGAGCTTGCATCTTCCAAGCTGTTTAATTCAACCTCTATCCTTCGTACAGTCTTGAGAGTATCTCCATATTGCACCTTATTCCAAATCTTCAATGTCTCCTTGAGTCCTTTTATTTTTCTTTGATTGCATATCCGCCCCACCCCCTAGGTTGAGTATTTCTCCAGCAATCTCTGATGGTCCTATCAAAGGATTTATTCTTCAGCCAGCAGTCAAACACCCTAAATGGTTTTGGCCCCCAATCAATGTTGGTGGCTCTAAGGAGGATGGGACAGTGGTCTGAGAAGTTCCTGTCCAATATGAGGGTGGAACAGTCTGGCCATTTTAGAAGCCACTCATGGGATACAAGGAATCTATCTAATTTACTTCTGGATGCCCCGTTTGGTTTGAACCAAGTGAATTTCCTCCCCACACTAGGTATTTCAACGAGCTCCAACTCAGAAATCCATTCGTTGAACTCATTGATGCTACTTGCTTCCGCTCCCCTTTGAGACACTCCTTCTCTTTCTGAGGGATGTCTAATACTGTTTAGGTCACCCAGGAGGCACCACAATCCTTCAGGGTCCTAACACCTCAATTGCTTGAGAGATTCCCATAATTCTCTCTTATTATGGCTATCACAGGGGGAGTATATGTCAATTATAGCTGTCTTCTTGTTTTCCTGCGTCCATACACCCTCCAGTAGAATGAATCCTCTGCCCTTGATGCTTCTTTCCACTTTGAAAGCCAGATCGTTCCATATACACAGTAGCCTTCCTGCTGTGTTTATTGCTAGCTGGAATTCCCAACTCACGTTCGAGTCTCCCCACAGGGCCTGACACATAGATTTATCAATGTGTTCCTTCTTAGTTTCTTAAATGCACAAAATGTCTACTTTGTGATTCCTTACGAGCCTCCTTATTGCACCCCATTTGACCCCTCTGCCAAGCCCCCTGACATTGTAGGAGATGATGTTCATGATGGAGGTATGTTGCCACCCAATTCCTCTGCCTCAGTTTTGTCTCTGGTTTCCATGTCCTTGAGTTTGTGGATGATTGCTGCCTGTTCTGATTCTGTGGTCACCCCCAACAATTTTGCTATCTCCCATTGGAAAGATGCCTCTTCATATTGCCCATCAACAGGTTCGATAAGTGGTGCATGCGGTTTTGATATGGCTTGTATGGACTGTTTTAATGTGGCTCTTTCAGTGGAATCTGTGAGAGAATTATATCCTAAAAATAGAGGCTTTGAGACCTTTCCTTTGTTAGGTTCATCTTTGGCCACTTGCTGTTTACACCCCTTTCTCCTAACAAACACCTTCCATTCCGTTTTGCCCTCAACTGATTGGTACGATGGGCCACCAGTGTTTTGTTGAGGGTTATTTGTAGTGGTGCATTTAGAAAGATCCAGTCCGTTAAGTGATCCAACCGCATATGTTTTAAAGTCCCATGTTCCTATTAGTGGTGTTAGAGGCTCCTTGTCCGTGGCTTGGTATGGTGGGCTGGATATAAAATGTTGGGATTGACCCACTTTATCATTTGACTCAATTTCCATATTGTGGGTTTGATGTGTCAAAAGAGAGTGAGGTGGCCCCTTGAGAGTTTCAGAGACATCTTTCATTTGAATTTGGGGGTCCATAACAGCTCTTTCCTCTTGCATGTCACCTGGCGGTGCTGCTGTAGCTATTAGTGGAAGTCCTTCCCCCTGTTCTTTCCTTGTTTGAGTCTCCCCTACGCATATTTTCCCATTTGTGATCCCTGTCTCTGATCCCTTGCCGTCATTCTCCTGCTCCGTAGCCATTTCAGGCATTAAATGCTCCCCGTTTTCGAAGTTAGGGGATTTTACCCAGCTGCCTTGAGCAATGACCGTTGTGTTTTGAGTTGGTGAAGGACCTTTGGGTAAAGGGGGCCGAGGCTTGCTGGCGACGACCGGAGGCTGTTCTTCGTCGGAGGTGCTCGTCTTCCATAGGCTCGTGTTCCCTTGTGACTGCGCTGAGGTCATTGGGTCACCGGCGATGTCACCGGAGTGGTTGGCTGCCGTTGGATCCGCCGATCTCCCTCCATAGCTACCATTGACTGGGCGGGCTCCACCATTGCTGTCGACGACAGCTTTCGGGTCATCTTCTGGGTTTTTTGGTTTGCACCGAAGGAGCTCGTACGGTGGCGGGTACGAGTCATCATCGGACACTCCTTCAGCATCATCGGAGTCTAGCTCTTCCGATGATTCAAAGGTTCTTCGTCCCAGAAGATTTCGCACCCCTATGTCGCTCGCCCCCTCCTCGACTATGTACACTCGGTGAGTCGCATCGCTGATAGTGACTGAAACGGTGTGGTTAAAGAGCGGTTTCCATGGAGTTCTGATGAGTATTCTAGCCCTATCCATCCTTCTATTTTCTTCAACATCGTCGTCAACCTCAACGAGGTCTCCAATGGCCGCCACGATTTTGCGGATGTTCTCCATGTCCCATACTTCAAGAGGAATACCCCAGCATTGCGCCCACACAAGTTTGTATCCCGGCCTCAACGTGGGGTTCCATCTTTCTAGTGAGCGAAACGGAGATGTACCATGTTGGGTTTCTGCGGTGATAATTTCCTCAGCTTTGGCATCCGACAGACCGAGGAGAAGAATCATGTCGTCGCCTATGTATTTCGGCACGACGTCCACACCTAACTCCCAGGGTAAGTCGTCCTCGAGCCTTTCAAAATGTTGCAGTTTCTTGATCCTACCCACCCATGCTTCTGTGAGCCATTTCATCCGCCCCGCTTCTGGTTGTAGATGGACTGATGAATGTGACTCTAGGTGGTTCAGTTGTGGAGGTCTAAGGTGCTTCACATGACCATTATCCATTTGAGTGGAGGACACCACCTTGGCATATGATTTCTGTGGGTTCCTGTACTGTGTTGCTCCGTGTCGCGCAGGTATGGTTTCTTTGCTTTGCCCTTTCTTCAGAATGCTAGGTTTGATGATACGCTCCTCCTTCCTAGTCTTTCCTCTCCCGTATTTTGGGACGTTTACGTACAACTTGAGTCCATCTAGGATGATGTTATCGAGCTGCTTTTCAAGTTTATGTTCGTCGGCTACCCCTTTAAACCTTACGAAACCATATCTTCTTCCTCCTTTGTTTCTATTTTTGGGGATAAAAACCTCCTTTACATCCCCCCATCTCTTGAACTGTGCCCAGAGATCCGCTTCTGTTATGTGTTCTTGGAACCGCGTAAAATAAAGCGTTGTGATAGCATCCTTATCCCTCCAATTGTGATGGTGATGCCTGTGAAAATGTCCAAGATTGTTGTTGCCGTAGTACGTTTTGGGATCCACTCTCGATCTCTCCCCTTCCCTCTGTTTTCCTTTCCCTCTAACCACTGTGGTCCATCCATTCTCACTCTCTCTCTCACCCTCTCCCGCTCTCTCAGTCTCTCTCTCTCGCTCATTCTGCAGTTTCATATCAGGTATGCACATAATGCATTTTTTATTGTTGACACATTGTTTAAATAAGTGCAAAATGAGAATTTTGAAAACTTAGAAAAAAAAAACAGAACAAAAAATATATTTTTTATTCCTACCTTAAAAAAAACAATTCGATACTTACTAAATAAATAATCAGACGATCGGTGCATATACACGGGTTACAGCCCTGTAAAGTAAGTATGCGACGTGATTAATTATTATACAAGTTGGTTCCATTAAAATTTATAAGAATCTTGCTTTCTTTTTTCCTTTACTACACCAGATGTTAGTTAGTAATGTTAAATCATAAATTGACTCTTGAGATGCTAGCTACAGTATTTTTGGTTAATTAGGGAAGTGGCATATGCTACATGCAATTTAGACTAATGCTATCTTTCTTCGCTTAAGTTCTGAAATTTTGTTATCGTAAAGAGTTGCCATCGTTTATTTAAATTTCCAATATAAAGTCAAATTTAATGTATCTGACATCACTCAATCTATTAATTTTAATACTTTATTAAATGATTTACTCTGACTTAGCTGCTTGATTAATTTTAATTTGAAGTAACCATATTTTCAGCATCTATTGATTAAACAAAACAAGTTTGTAAGATGAGACTTATATTTCATAACTTTATATATACTCGTATCTCATGTGATATTCCCCTATTAAATCCATTTGAAAAAACAAACTATTTGAGGTTAGAATTCTTATTTCGATCTACCCGAATTTCATTAATGCTCAAATGTGGGATTCACAGGTTAAGAATGCTTTTTCTATAATTAGTTTTATTAGGAAAAAATGGTTTCATCATGATTAAGAGAAAAGAATGAATTAAGTCAATGAATTACCTGAATAGAATGCGAACTTATGCAAACTTTGGACCTTTTTTCTTTATTTTTATTAATATTAACATCAGTTCAATCAAGGTGAAGAATATTCAAGGTAGATTTGGGTGTGTTTGGATTAACACTAGAGAGGTCATCTATGCATTTGGAAGCACCAAAAGTAGAAGTATAGCTCTTATGTTGCTTTTGAAAAAATATCAGTTATGTGACTAAATAGTTTGAGAAGATCTCTTACAGTAATATTTGCGAGAACTCTAATATTCAAGTTAGTGTTTGTAGGAGAGATAAATAATATGTTTGATATCCCATTCAGGATATACATTAATAGGAAAAAACCACGTCAAAACTTGCTTACTGACACAAAAAGCGTTGTAAAGATATTTTTCTTCTTAGAATATGGATCAACTTTGACGTGAAGAAAAACCAAACATGCACAAAGTGTAAGTGTATGTATAGTTAGAGAATCCTTTACCTGAGATGAGACTTGTAAGGCTTATTTATATAGCTCTTGTTGATGCAAGATATTGTCTCTTCTGTGATAATGCATAGGAGATGTCTCTAAGGCGAATCTCAGTTTATGATTCCATGCTTTGCACCTTTGAGTCTTGGTGGATAGAAAGGTTCTCGAGTTATATATGTGGGGTGTTGGACTATGATTAAATAATTGAGTTTGATGGTATTTGACTGGCATATGTTTGCTTTATTTACTTAGCTAGACTTAAGTAGTCCCAGCGAGGCTAGAAAAATAAAGATGTTGAAAGATGATACGCAGAAAGCACGTAGACTCAAGAGAGTGAAGTTGTTTCAATAAGATATAGTTCCTATATCAAAGTGAAAATGAAAGGAAAAATATTGTAATAAAAAAACTAAATATGATTTTAATACCCTTTATATTCTTTAACCATGGGATTAGTTCGTAGGACTTATTTAAGATGATGATGGAAAATAATAAAAATGTTAGTAAATTACTTGCTGACACAATTTTAAAGAATTTTTTACCTAAAAAATAAAAAATAAACATTTATTCAAATAATGATATAAAACACTTTAGCAAGTGAGAAATGGATTCTCCCTAATTCCCCACTTGTTTATTTTATTTACAGTGGTTTAGAAATCGGTTCCTCGGGAATCAATGTGCTGTTTTTTTAACGAGTTGCAAAATCGGTTGTTAGGAAATCGATTTGATAACATGATTCTTTTTATTTCTTTTGATATTTTATTTTTAATTATTTATATTTATGTTTAAATTATTTAAACCAAAATAATTTATAATTTGAGAACACTTTGTATTATTTTTGTTATTTCTTTTAATTTTATTTGTATCTTAAAATGAAATAAAATTGATTTAAAAGAAAGTGTTAAAAAATAATTTTATGATACTACTATATTATTTTATTGTTTATTTAGGAAACCACCATGAAGATATGTTTTTATTCCTTTGTATTTTCATCTTTATCATATTTTGGGTAATAATAATTTTGATTTTTATAAATTATAGTTTATTTTACATAGATTTTTCTCAATGATTTATGAATTTATTGTCCCATATAAAGAAAAAAATAGACTTATATAAAAACTTTAATATAAAATAGATCTTTAAATAAATTAATAGACCAAATTAAATTTTTAAATAAATTAAATGAAACCTAAAAATAAAATCTATACCAGATAATAAATCAAATTCAATCCAACAATATTTATCCAAAATAGATAGTAGCAAGCAATTGCACCGAAGAAGGATGAATCATGAACTAGTATAGAAAATTAATAAAAATATGATGTAAGAAAATTTAAAATGATTCTTTTTTATTTCATTGACTGTGTTTGCTTTTTTATAAGGATTTTTTTTAATAGGTAAGATATTAAACTACATTTTTTTTTTTGTATTTTATGAGTATTTAGATATTTATATTGAGTTTTTTTCTTAAACATTAGTTAAACAAAAATATTTTTTCATATGATCGATAGTTATTAATCATAACAAGGAAAATATTTAACTAAATTTAAATAAAATGTAAATCATATGATAATCCATATAATTTTTTTTAGCTATGTTGAGTTTCATTTAAGGATTAACTATTTTTTTAAATACTATTCTAGATAAATTATATTTTTTATAAATTAATATATATAAATTAGTAAAATAAAAAAATTAAAACAAAAAACAGTTATTTTTAAAAAAAAATGTAAGGAAAAAAAATAGAAAAAAATTTTGATAAACAAAAACTTAAAAGAAATAACAAAAAAATATAGAAGAAAAACTCAATTAAAAAAATGATTTCTAAACTGAGTTAAAAAAAACGTATATTAGAAATCGGCTCCTTAAGTTTTGTTTTTAAAAAATAAAACTATGCAAATGATAAATTGGTTTGGGAAAACTAATTTCTCACCTTTTCCAGTGTTTTTATCATTTATGTAATTTTTTTTCACTTGTATTATTTGGATAAATCTTTATTTTATTTGTATTATATAGGTAAAACATTTCAGTTTTAATTAAATACAATTGTTATCATTAAAATTCACACGAGATTTATAAAATGAGGTATTTTTTATTTCTTATTTTGGGGCTTTACTATCAAAGTAATAGGTTTAACATGATCTTCAATTAATGAGAATAAACAATATATTTAAAAAACGTGTCAACGAATTTTTCTAAAAATAATGGGTGATGTATACTTTATTGGACATGGGTTCTATAGGAGTTAACTAGTACCTTGAAGAGTTATATATTTATGTATTGTGAAATAGACATGTTACATATCCTTTGTTATTACTTTCTTGTTTAAAAAGTTAACATACTCCTCAAAAGAAATGTTTAGTTTGATTCACGGAATAACTAAATTGAATTTTAAAAGTGAATTAATGATAAAGAAAAGTATGTTATTAACATTTTTTATTTATGCAATGATTAAGCAATATCAACAAAATTGATTATAAAATAAGTTATATGAAACAATTAGTTAATTTTCCATTTTTAATTAGAGAAAATTTTATTATACAATAGTGCATAATCAAATTATTAGAAAAATGTAACGATACATGCTTTGAAGTTAAATATATGCGAGGATATATCAATATATGATGAGATGATTTTTTTTAAAATCAATCATTTCTAAATAGTAAAGGTTAAATTAATCTATATGTCTCTGCACTATTTGAAAATTTTAAATAGGTTCTTCAATTTTTTTTTTCAATTGAGTCCTTAAATTTTATTTCTTTTTTAATTAGGTTTATGTGATTGATTGTCGTTAACTCTGTTAATTAGGTCCTTCTAGGTTTACACTGAGTATTTTCATCTCTCCAAGTTAATATTCTCACCTCTGTAGATTTTTAACTCAGTATTCTCGACCTCTGCACGTTTTTCAAATAGTATTCTCAAACTCCATCTGTATTTGTCTCTTGATTCTGCTTCTAAAGTTTTGTTTGGATAAACTTAATACACTCCTTTTAAAACCTACAAGGGATCTTCACTTCTTACATTTAGTGTCTTTGAACCTATAAAAGACACTAAAGGGTCTAGTTTATTCTATACTCTTTTGATTGACTTGAAAATTGGTAATAGGACATCTTATGGTTAAACAAAAATGTAAGCAGTGATACCACGTCAAAATCTGGTGAGCTTCAAAATATTTGCTCTCAAACTATTAAGAAAGCCATAAAGTTCAAGTTTGGTTCCAAGTATTCTAACCTAGATGTATCCATCTAATTAATCTTACACTTTGCATATACATTTTTTCATGGATGCAAACTTGAGGCAAAAATTTTAGGCTAAATTACTATTTTGTCGTCTAATTTGTTTTACAAGTTTGATTTGATTCCTCAAATTTTTAAATGGTTTAATTTAGTCCTTTAATTTTTAAAAGGTTTAAATATCTTTTTAGTTTTTTGCAATTTATTTTTTTTCTTTTCGTTCTTGCTAAATTATTGTTTTATTTTTAGTCATTACAAATTATGTTTATTTGTTTTTCATCCTTAAAGTACTTTAGATAGTGTTTTGAACAAAAAAAAATATTATCTAAAACATTATAAGGATGAAAAATAATACAAACATAATTTGTAACGATTAAAAGTTAAAAAAATAATTTTGTGAGAAAAAACAAAAATGCTAAATTAAAAGAATTAAAAATATATTTAAATATTTTTAAAAACGAATCAATTTAGTCTATTGTCTAAATTGATCGAACTAATGATGTCATTAAATTTTTATTAAATTAAAAATATTAATATTAATAACATTATAATTTTGGATAAAAACATTATAAATCATTTATAAAATTATATAAGTAAAAAAAATTAAATTATTATTTTTAAGTTATTTAAATTTTTTAAAACTAATTTATTATTAATAATAGTTATTTTACTAAAATATATTAATATAATATAATAATTATTATAATTAGTTAGTATTAATTTATTATTAACATAACATTATAATTTAATATAATATGATTCAAAGGTTAATATAACATAATATTAAATAATAATATTAATTTAGTTTTTTCACATTTTAAAAAATTGTTGTATGATATTAAATTGTATATTATTATAATTTTATATAAGTAAAATTTATTAAAATATTAATTTAATAATATACGAATGTAATATATTAATAATATTAGTATTTTTAATATTAATTTAATGTTATACAATTATAAGGAACACAATAATTTCATGCATAGAACAAACATTAATCCATTAAAATTATGAGGTTATAATAGTAATTTAAAATATTTATTATATTAAAATAGTAGTGGGGTGGAGACGGCGAGGTCGGGGACTAGCATACCCGACTCCATCCCTGAACTTTCTCAGTTGGAGAAAATCTGATCCCGATCAACTCAATTTTTTCCGTTAAAGACAAGGTGGTTCTAAGTACATCCACGTAGATACGGGTACAATTGTCATGCCTACTTTGTAGTTACACTAAGATAGCCTAACCATGACTCACCCATATTTGAAACTTATAAATTTAATACTTGAAAATCCATCATATAGATACACTTTTGAATATACTATTGCTCTATTAGATCCTTCACTAACTTGAGCATGCTTTTATACATACCTCATATATCTTCATCTAATCATGAACAAGCTCCATTCTCATTATCTCCTATCGGAAATAAATCTAATAAGCCATAGGATCATTGAAAGCTCGGTTAAATCACTTTAACTAGACATGACAACGGGACGGGGTGGAGATGGGTATTGTCTTCCCAATCCCCAATCCTGACTTTTCAACATATACTCGTACCTGTTTCCGATACCCGATGGGTTATAATTTGTTACCCCATCCCCCTACCCATCAGGTATCGGGTATCCCCGTTCTCGTCCCATCCCCGATTTAGATTTGTAAAAAAAATTATATTGAAAATTTGATTTAAAAAAAAATTGATTGTTACACATTTATTTTTAACTACTTGTATTTGCAGAGTATTTGTCTACAAAAATCATCAAAAAAAAAAAATCTTAATGTAAAAATTATAAAAAAATTAACAAGTAATTAATAAAATTTTAATAATTTCATCATCGGAGTACGAAAATAGGTATGAGACGGGTAGTGACATCCCCATCCTAGACCCGACCCGACTAAAAAAATCGAATAATCTCCACATCTAAACTCGTATCCGATCAATTTAAATATTTTTTATTAAAATCGAGATAAATTTAGGCAGATAACCATAGATATGAGTTTCATTAACTTTAACCATGTTATCAACATGGCACGATATCAAAACGTGCAGCCAGTATGGCATTGTTCTTGCTTTCCTTGATTTGCCTTTTTAATTTTTCGTGCTCATGATCACTAGAGTTAAAATTTCTAATTACAACAATTTCCTCACTTATGCTTACTTGTTTGTTAGTACTTTTCTTTGTTCTGATAATCTTTGATAAAATTTTAAAAGCAACGAATCATACATATTTATAAGAGATGTTAATTTAGCTCATTAATTAGTCTAATGGTTAAAAGATGTTAATTTGAATTCTTGTTTTTTGTCAAAATAATCCAAAGATTCTTATGATTCCTTGTTCCAAATCCAAGCCGACATTGTTTTGACACATCACGCACCATGCCCCATGCACCAGACTCTGCAGAGTAGTACAAACTTTGCAGCAATCGTATAAAGACATCAACTTGTTGGAGTTGCAAATTCGAGCCATTAAGATTCATTTTAAATGATATCTATTGATGTACTATTATCACTAACGTTAAAAGCAAAATAAAATAATCCATCAAATTCCTACTAATCCCAAAATTTACATTTGAAAGGACTCATTCAAAGATAGGTCGCTGATTTTGAGACTCTCTCTGTCTGTGTCCGATACATAGGTACAAAAGTTAACAACTTTAACCCGTGCCAAATTGCACATGGAATATATATATATATAGAAGCATATCACCAAGCACAAGCAGAATGAATGACCCTGTCTTAGAGCTGTAAAGAATATGAATTATTGAAAAAATGTTTAAATGGTGTCTAATTATTAGTAACAAAAGTCAAAAGAAGTCCAAGAAAAATGTAGAGTACAATTGCATGTATCACTTTATCAGGAATAATAACAGCTAGGTAGGTCTAAATCTGCTGTTGGTTGAGGTGGTGCTACGTGTATCAATGCACTAGTGTTGCTTTGGAACCAATTTATATTCATACGTTCACTTTTTTTATAAAAATAAAATTATATACTGAAAATGTAAAATAAATATAATCACATAATAATATTATGTATGACTTTTATAATAACTTAAGAATTTAATAATAATGAACTTATTTAAAATAATTTTATATTATTATTTAATTATAAATTACCATTAATATAACTTTTAAGATAATTTTATAAAAATTAACAAATTTATTATATAATTAATGTATAATTTTTTTTCTCTAACTTAATTTAAAAATTATATTTATAGTGTAATCGTAATAATTATATTATTGTGTCTCTTTAATATCATGTCAGAAAATAAATTTTCTCATGAGTTTAGCTAACGCTACAAAATCGGCTTATAAGATGAGAATTATTCTTCACTTATATAATTTATCTCAACACTATTTTTATTTTATGTGAGACTTGAACATGGCTCATGACCACTCCTCTTCTCATGCTCATTAAGACTTGCCTAGAACATGACAAACATAGGGATCCTTGCACACATAATCACTACTCTTTTATGACAGAGATCACATAAGCCAAATACCCAAGATGAGCTTGGTAGGTGTTGGGGATGCATGCATAATTGAATTTGAGACTAGAAAGTAGAAAGCAACCCCTGCCAATGAGTTCCAATTTCTTTGTGTGCCTCCCAAAATCAATATGGTCCCACCATGACATGAAGATGAGAGAGAGATGAACAAAACAGGTAACTACACATAATTTGATCATTAAAAGTACAGGGAGCTGGGTATTCATGTTTCATAGTGTGAATGCGTGATTAGAGTTGGCCCAATTCAAATTCAACGGCTTAACGGGTAACAATCATGAAGAGCCTCCATAGATCAAGCTCTTCAATTATATTTCACATCAATTTAATTTCTAAATATTTAAACTGGACATTAATTTAAACTTTTAAAATTTATTTTTCTATGTACTATTAATATAAAAATCTTTACATTCTCAACTAATTGATTAGTATGATTTTGAATAATGTAAAAATTAATAGACTTATTATATATATCAATTTGTAATCGATAGACAATATGTAAAATCTCTTTACACTTAGATTATTTTATTCTATTTGAAACCTTTCTCGATGAAATTTGAAGTTTCAGCATCTTTAAAAGACTAATTTGAATATTTCCTTAATGAATGAAGGAGACTTTCTCGCCATGCTAATGCTATATAAACCTCAAGTTTCAAGGCATAAGCACAGGATTCTAATATTCTTTTTTTAATTACCGACTTTCTGTAATTTACATGTTTTGTAGGATAAAGACAACTTCCTACTTATTTTATTTTCACTCTTTTGTTCTTTGAAATTGTTGCATTAATTTAATTATTGAATTTAAGAACACTCAATCAAGAATAATTTAAACTTTTATTATTTTTTTAAAAAACAAATCATCATGAACTTTTATTCTTAAAAAAAATCTGAACTCTCAGGTTAAAATTTATATACCACTATACATGTTTTATATTTTTCCGTTTGAATTTTTCAAATCATCGTTCTTTTGGTCCCAATATTTTAATGTTTGGTATCGTGGCATGCTCCTTTTTTCTGGTTAAATCTCATTCGCCATTTCATTGTTGGCATTCACCAAATCGATGAGCCTGCTTTTCGTTAGTCTCTCTCCTTATTATAATTGTAGATATTAAAGGTGAAGTGCTTTCTATTAGATATATTCAATTCAATTACTAGAATTCTTTTTTCGAACCAATGGAAAAATTTCTCCCATAATCATATTGTGTTGTTTTCACTGGTACATACTTTCATTATATTATTTGCTTGCTTTGCAGCAGAGGCCAAAGCAAGAACAGAAGGATAAGTTTGGAATAGAAAAATAGAGTAAATTTAATACAATGTTTAATGAAGTAATTTTCTAGTTATCAAATACAAACTTCCACTAGAACCATCCAACTATCTCAATACCTTGGAGTCCCAAATCAGACCACCTAGTGTGTGTTTGTGAGAAAGCGTTATAGGCAAAGCAACAGAGAAGCAACACCCAGGTTTCTCCGTTGAACGTGGTTTCACCGTGTTTCCAAACACAGCCTAAACATGTCTGATGTCCATTAAGAGAGGATGGTTCTAAGCGGTGTGACCATTTTGTATAATAAGAACAATTAATTCTCCCCCACTTGAACCGAATTCAAAGTTCAAACCACGAGAAATAAAAACAATTAGAAAGTATGCTGCTAGCATTTTTCTAAAAATAGAGAAATATATAAACTGACTACTTATCTGAGATCAATGTGTGAAATTCATTATTGAATGAATCTGTAAACTAATTAATATCATCCAGACTATATCTCCAAGAAATAATGAAACCATACATAAAAAATAGCATCTCTAATGTATGTACAAAGAAATCCTAAGAAAACAGAATCATGAATAAACTAACAAACAAGGTAGCAGCAAGCGAGGGCATCAGAGAAGAGCCTGAAGAACTAACTATCTGAACGATAAAATTGCCAGTGGGTGTTGAGATATTGTCCGTAGTAAGCTTGGACAAACCTTGAAAATCGCACCCCATGGGGTTCTGATTTTGCACCTGGAAGTACATATTAAACGCATAAGAGGCGTTCCCATTCAAATCCAAATTGTTGCAAGAACAACCGTATCCAAGCGCCGTGCAATCCAAAGGTGCAAGCATAGTTAGTGTTATCTGGAAGTTTGCTGAGATCCTTGGCATCAGGATTAAACATGCACCACCTATGAGCAAGATAATTCACATTCTGTGTACCTACGAGAAATTTGTTTTGGTTCTGACCAGAAAGGTCCATTGGAAACTTAGGTTGTCCATCGTATCTGAATGTCCCCCAATGGCGTTCTAAGTTTCCCGGAGCAATGCTCTTGGCATCCTCATCGATGAATCCGAATAGATAAACTTCAATGTATCCAGGGCGGCGCGGGGTGCCTCGATTTGCTGCAAGCCTCGGCAGAAGACCATTATAGAATCTCAAAGCATTGCCTGTGTTGGCATTCTTGTCCCCTTCAGTAGGCCATCCTACTTCTCCCACCAAAATAGGCAGGTCCCCAAACCCAACTGATTCGAGGGCAGCAACCAAGGTATCGAAATTTGCGTCAAAGACATTGGTGTATGAGTACCGTTATCGTTTTCCGGATTGTCTACACCATCGAAGAAGGCGTAGTTGAAAGGAAAATCATCGTTACCATAAAGACTTAAGAAGGGGTAAATGTTCATGGTAAATGGCACGCCATTCTTGCTGAGAAATTGAACTATCTGTGTAATGAGACCACTGATATATAGGGCCTAAATATTCCTGCAGATGGAACATGATTATTCTCTGGAGACTGGTTAACATCTGCATTCAAGGACACTATGACCTTTATTTTGTCTCCAAGACCTGCTTCATTAAGGGCATTTTGAATTTTATGCAGTGGAGGGAAGGTGATATTCAAGAATGAATTGTTGTAGGATTTCAAAAATGGCTTGTTCCCAACTGCTACATACCTACAAAAGAATATATAGTGTACTGGGTCCACAAAATACACATGACACACTACGTGACATTGTGAAACACATGCCAATCCTTCATGTTAACTCTGACACATGAGTACAGACATCCAACCTTTAGCAGTCGGACTCTCAACGGACAAATTATCTCTAAGTTACAACATTATCTATAAGTCACCTTTATCTATTGGTTATTATCTACAAGTCGATAATTATCTGTAAGAGTTGTTACGTCACTATAACAGCCTTTAGCAACAAGGACCTGCAACTCTTACTCTACACTATAAGTACTAGGTTTCCTTGTACTCTTTTCATACATACTCATTCATACTCTCATAACTAACGTACTTCCTTAAGCGTCAGAGTCATTTATTTTACAGGTCCTCCTTTTTGTCCTCTTAACAAAAACCACTTTTAGTCTGACGTGTAGAGTTTGAGAACCCACCTTAGTCATGTCCAACCTGACGTGTACCAGCTTCAGATTTTGGTAAGTACATTTGATGTCTACTGTGGGGTCACGGTAAAACATATCTCGTGGTCTCTCTCTCTCTCTTTCTCACCCATGATTAACATACGATCTGATCTCATATGCGAGACCCCTTTAGAAGGCTTCAATCCTCATCCAATAACCATGACAGATATTGATACTCTCCAATAACTCCAAAACCACATTGCAGAGATGGAGCGACGCCATAAGGAGGAGCTCAGAAAGCTAAAGGCTGACCACAATCAGCTCGAGGCTCATGTGAAATGCCCCCAAGGCGACGAACACTCCACTCACACATTACTTGAGCGCACTCAAGGGGAATCACACCCCCGACGCAAAGTCAACACTCTAGAAGATTAAAGTCTCTCCCAGATGCCCCATCTTGTAGTCCAAGGTGTATCGATAGCTTCAACACTTTTGTCGAGCGTTTCAATGCGCAATATACAACCAGCCGGTCACACCGTATGACATTTGTCGCACTAGCCAATTTGCGACAAAAAGATGATGAATCTCTTTTGAAATTCATGGATAGGTTTGGACGCATTATTGTACAAATCCAAAATCTCGACCTAAAGGTAACATTACACTCTATGCTCCTCACACTACGACATGAACGAGCCAAAAACTACATCCAGATGGAAGAGATGTCTAGATTTAGGAACGAGGTCTGGCTAGCCGAACAAAAGCTTGACAAGCGAGAAGGAAATACCAAGAACGACTCATACAAGTCAGACAAGACGCATAAACCGTATAAGCACCAGCTCTCCCGAAAGGGCCCAGTTACGAGCGTTACATACCCTCAACGACCAATCGCACTACAATCCTTGAGAAGGCTTTCAAGTTGGAGGTACCTATCAAGCTACCTCCGCCGCTTCCTCCTAGGCCAGGGTTAGACAGAACTAAATACTGCAAATACCATAGTAGCTAAGGTCAGAACACAAAAGACTGTTGGGCCCTGAAGGACAAAATAGAAGAGCTCATACAAGCTGGGTATCTAGCCTAGTTTGTTAAGAGGTCCGAAAACTACCAAGCAGGAGCGAGACCCGAAGGACACCTTGAGGATGAGCATATGAATCACAACGCAGACAGAAGAAAAGATAGATTCGTGCCTTGATTGTCTACCAAGCAAGCCTGGACAACATATTCGATGTAGATCCATGCAACGACACTTCTAATAGAGGCCCAAAGCCTATTGAAGAACTCGTCAAGTTGCAGCTCGAACCCAAATCCGAGCAGTGCACGTAGCTCAGCAAGGACCTCACCAGCCATGAGCACAGACGCATAGCTGATGTCCTACACAAGAATGTTGACCTATTCGCTTGGCAACCATTTGACATGCTGGGAATCCACCCTAACATTATTTGCCACAAGCTCGCCATCTATCCCCAGACCAAACCAGTATCACAGAAGAAAAGAAAGATGCAAGAAAAATGACGCAAAGCGGTCAGGGAAGAAGTGAACAAGCTCCTCAAAGCCAACTTCATCAAAGAAGTTAGGTATTACACCTGACTTGCCAATGTCGTCATGGTAAAAAAGGCCAATGGAAAATGGCAAATATGCATCGACTACATCGATTTGAACAGGGTGTGCCCCAAGGATACATACCCTCTGCCCAACATTAACAAGTTAGTCGATGAAGTGTCCGAATTTCGAGTACTAAGTTTCCTGGACGCCTACTTTGGATACAATCAGGTCCAGATGCACACTCTAGATGAGGAGAAAACGACATTTATCACTGAAGATGCCAACTTTTGGTATAGGTGCTACATACCAAAGATTGATGGATCGGATCTTCAAACAACAGATTGGACGAAATGTCGAGGTTTTAAGTCAACAACATAGTCATCAAATACCATAGCATAGCCCAACATGTTGTAGACCTGAAAGAAGTATTCAGAGAAATCCGAAAATACAACATGCTCCTCAACCCGAAAAAATGCACTTTCGGGGTCGGTGGAGCAATGTTCCTAGGCTTTATGATCACACATCAGGAAATAGAAGCCAACCCCGACAAATGCACAACCATACTCAAGATTCACAATCCTACCAATGTCTAGGTAGTTCTAAAGCTAAACAACAGATTGACATCCTTGTCCAGGTTCTTCCCCAAGATCGCAAAAAAGGCGAAGTCGTTCTAGAAACTGCTCAAGAAAACTAAGTCATTTCTATGGGACGAGATGTGCTTCAGGAGTATCCCTCCTCCTATATCTCTCAATATAGCTAATGAAGTCGTTAGCTCAACCCTCATACAAGACGAAGGGATGCACCAGCTCCCCATCTACTTCACTAGTCGCATACTCCATGACCCCAAGAAGCCCTACCAAATGATAGAGAAGGTGACGCTAGCACTCATTACCTCAGCCCGACGTCTCAGGCCCTACTTTCAGAGTCACCAAGTGGTAGTCAAGAAGAACTACCCCATTAAACAAGTTTTGCAAAAGTGTGAACTATCAGGGAGAATGGTAGCATGTTCAGTAGAACTTTTAGTGTTCAATCTCCAGTATAAATCCCGCGACCCTATGAAGACACAATTCGTGACAGACTTTATGGTAGAATTTGCTAGAAACGACCAAATTACCCCAGACTGGTGGAGCCTCTACATTGACGACGTCCAACGTGAAAGGAAGCAGGGCATGAATCATCCTCAAAGGCTCTATCACTCTAGAGCAAGCCCTAAAGCTCAACTTCAAAGCCTCAAACAATCATGCCGAGTAAGAGACAATCATTGCAAGTCTAAAACTAACAAGAGAAGTCGGGACTAAGAAACTAGGATGCTACAAAGACTTGCAGTTTGTTCAGGGGCAAGTTGCTTTTAAAATTATTTTAATTTAAACGGTTGCTTTTTTTCTATTTTAAAAAGTATATCAATTGTTTAATTAAAACTCCTCATTTTGTTTAAGTTTTAAAATTCTATCAATTTGTTAACTTATACAGTCTATTTTTCTATTTTAAAAAATCTATCAATTTGTTAGTTAAAGCACTACTACAAAATTATTTTTTTACGACGCGTATTTTAAGACGGTTATACGTAACTGTCTTAGAAAGTCACGCGGTGGCAGTTTTGTAATTAAGAAGATTTTTTTTTTGTGACACATTCTAAGACGGTTTTACAAAACCGCCTTATAATGTACTAGAAGGAACAATTACCACGACGGGTTTATAAGTAAAAACGTCATTGTTTTCAGCCCATTTATGACACACTATCTCTCGCGTTCTCGTTCTCTTAGACCACATCGCACTCTTCACCCACACAAACAACAAAACCCTAATTTTTGTATTTCCACACTCTCTCTATTTGTCTCTCTCAATGTTTTTCTCCAAAATCACATTCTTCGTCTTCCGTTTTCTCTCTGAACTGCATTCCCCTCTATATGTAACCCTAGCTTCGGGAGGATTTTTTCCCAAGGTGGAGCCATGTCCGCGTTGTTGTCCTTTCCATCCACCTCCACGTCGTTTTGGCGGTCCCCTCGTAGTTTTGTTGCCACCACCATATACAGCGTCGCCATTAGCAGCATGAACACTATGCAAAGCAGAACCACCATTGCCACGCGCGCCACCCTCGCCTACCGCTCCGACTTCCCTCTGCCGCCGCACTTGTTGCCGAAGAAGCACAGCTCCGGGTTCCCCGCCAGCACGCTCAGCGGTAGCTTCACGAAGAACGGCATGTCCGGAACGCGTCCCGTGAATTTGTTGTACGAGATGTTCAGCACCACGAGATTTTGCAGGCCCGCGAGATATTGGAGGTTTCCGCTGAGAACGTTGTGAGATATGTCCCTGCGATCATGTTTATTTGTTTTTGGCATTTTTTTTGTTTTGTGCGTGTTGTTATTTATTATTTTTATATTGGATGCCAAATTGAGAAGATTGAGGCATGAGACCCCATCTTTTGGGCTTTTCCTACTCTTTCCCTCAAGAAACTTATTCTAAAATGCATCAATGTCACTGCCAAAGATCAACAGTAGACCCATTCATGTTATTACCAATTTTTTTGGATCCCATGTCTCTTGGCCATATCAAGTTCTGCATTTCATTGCTGTCATGCAAGTCTAAAGCTTTCATATATGAGGGTGAGAGGATCAAATACTGATCATGAGATTTTTTCATGAATATTCAAGATTAAAACATTAAAGTGATGTTAATTTTTTTTCATTTGGTCACACAACTTTAAGTAGTCTTTAATCTTGACTATTTATGTATGGTTTTATGATCAATATTTACTCCTCTTGCTCTAAGCCTCCAACATAAAAATGACCCTCAATATATATACTTCGACAGATAGGGTGGTGTTCATGTGATTCGTGAGGATGGGTTTAGTTTCAATTTAAAATAAATTGCTAAATAAAATTCTTGGTTAACCAGTAAACTGAGAAACAAATTTAACCCCTTGTGTTCTGTGATTTTGTTTGTCTTGAGATGTTTTGATGCTTATAGTTGCTTTTTTTCTGCATATTTTATAGCTAGAAGCAAGGTATTGATAGGGACGATCCATCATCAAGTCGAGGCACCTCATGGTTTAAAAAAAAAATTCCGATAGAGGCACTGAAAGATACAGGAATGCCAATAAAGGATCAAGTCATTGGTACAGAAGTAAGGATGCTTGAAATATTTGTGCCATGACAGAATATATGACAAATGACATCATGTATCTTTTAGTACCTGCTCTCTTGATTGGTGGTTGTATCTCTCTAGGAAGTCATCCAACTTAATCTTGTTTGGGAGCTTCATGTCTACTCAAATAGGATTGGAAGATTTAAACTTGTAGAGATCATAGATAGGATTTGATTTGAACTTGCATCATAAGCTTTCTTAAATCTATTGGGGCTGATGTAAATTGGGGTGTGAGATTCAAAGATATAAAAGTTAGATTGATAATATAACCACATGGTCCACACCCATATATTTTAGAATTTTGACAATTTGTTTCCTCTTTTTGCTTACTAGATATCAGCTTTAAAGCTCATTTAATCACTTATACAATTGGTTTAGTTTAAATGTTCAACTGATCCAAGATCATTTAGTAGCTTCAAACTTCTTTTCTGATTCTTTTATTAGAGCTCCAGCTTTATGGCATTTGAGTTTGTTTATTGCTTGTAGAAGTTTCTGACAACTCATGCTTTAATTAAAACAAATGGATTATTCTTTAGTTGTACTTGTTCCTTTAATATTTCAGGTGTTGGGGACTTTCATCACTAAATGGGATGAGGGAAAGGCTGTCTGTGATACACTGCTTTCAACAAAGAAAACTACACATATGTATGCAGAACGTTTGGCAGAGCTTGCTGTTGATCTAGGCTTTGATGGGTGGCTAGTAAATAATTTGTTATCTCTGTGTGCTTATTAGCTTTATATTCATGTCTATTACTCCATTTGAATTTTATATTATATAATTGAATTGATATTTGAGAAATAGGTGAACTGTTGGCCTGCACTACCAGAGCATAAGATGCTTCTAATGTGCATATAGTGCCAAATTTAATAGACTAAAATTATTTGAATTTGGGCTTTTATGTTGAAGGTGCATCGTGTTTCATCTAAATATGACCCAGATTGATATATAAATAAATATATAAGTAAATAATGGGGAATAATAATATTGTAGAGATTTTACTAGAACAATTACTTGGATATTTTTTTAAACTTAAGTTAGTAAAATCAACAGTTTTTAGAAGAGAAGTTTATCGTTGATAATGCATTCTTCTATGCCTGGATCATTAGTGATATGGTGAATATTAGATGATAAGTCAGCAATTTTTGTATTGATGTGGATTGCGCCAAAAGTTGACTTTGATGTGTTTTCTTGGTCATGTAGGTATGACAGTGTTACACTTGATGGTAAATTGAATTGGCAAGATCAAGTAAATGAACATAATAAGCCGTTCTTTGATATATGTGATGGAATATTTGTGAACTATACATGGAAGGTATTGCTTATCTTCCCATGGCATGCTTGTGCGACTCAAATGTTTAATCATTTTCCTTAGTTAATTTTAATGACTACCATGTAGGAAGACTATCCAAGGCTCTCTGTTGCTGTTGCTGGTGATTGGAAGTTTGATGTGTACATGGGCATTGATGTATTTGGAAATAAATTTTAATTGTTATGAGTGGAACATAGGTCAGAAATTGAATTTGATCTACATGTTTTATTTCACTTTAAGCATACTCCCTGTGTGGGCATGGTCTTTCTCCCGTGTTTCTTTTAGGCCGCAAGGCTATGAAATACCTCGTGTTCTTCACATTTAATTTCATTAATAGGATTAACAGTTATGATTAAAATTATTAAATATGGTTTTGCATAGTATTCTAGACATTTTAATCATCAGAACATTGGTTTCATTCTGGTTATTGCAGAACATATATGCACTTTAATGTTCAAATGGCCTTCAGAGAAGTTTCTTACTACATGTAGAACCCGTTCCCTTGGTGAAGCATCCAACTTGCCTGTAACTAGATATACTTTCACTAAAAAGATAATTATCACTTGGTCTCGTAAACTTTGTAGTACCAGCCAGTAGACACATTAAAAAAGCTACAATTTTATTTTTAATAGTCACGCACGTAATTAAATTTTTTTGTTTGATTTTTTAAAAATATCAACAATATTTAACGACTTCCTGAATGAATTGAATTAGTAGATACATCTTATTTTGTATACATCTTATTTTGAATGAATTGAATTAGTAGGGCCATTGTTATTGGAAGTTCCCCTTGTTCGAGCCAGTAGCTTGACAAAGAAAAAAATTGGCAGTGATTCTTTTTTTTTCTTTCTATTTTTGCTTTTAACTTCTCCTGATTCCTGTGTTTGTTTGCAGAAGTTTGTTCATGGGATGATAGATGGTGTTCAAAAAATTACAACTCTTAATGGGTAATTCTCAAAATCATCTCTGTTTAATTACATTCGTTCTTTTAATATTATGAAGTCCTTTAGCATTAGCGTGATACGTGAGTGAAGTGAAATTATACTGGTGTTTAGCCTGTTTCTCTCTAGTTCAACACTTAACAATTAAGGTGTTTATATGTGGAGCTGTTACTTGCTATCTTTTTAAAAATAATTTATTAATTTCCTAATAATTTTTTTTTGTTCCGACTTTATTCTTGCTCTCTTTGCGTCCTGTCCTTTCTCTTGAACAAATAATGTTTCACATATAAAAATAAAGACAAAAGAAACCTTTGTAGATAACGTTAGTAAATTGTTTCTATGAACACAATGAAGTGAGTTTTTTCTTACGGTGAAATACATATATGTAGGAGGACTACTGGCCCTACAAGGCGCTCTACCAAAGGACAATGGACACCTGAAGAGGTCAATTTTTTTTAAGCACTTAAAACATATTTCATTTTTGGAAATATGGTAATGTTTTGCTTGTGCTACACTTTTTTTTAAACTTATAAATGTTTTAATTGTACTATAAAATTCTGTAACTGGTGAAACTAAGCATGTTTACGACTTATTAAAATGAATTTTGCATGTAAAAAATATGTTTACTTACAATCAGTTATAGTTTATTTTTTTGAATTTTGTTACCACAAAAAATGGTCATAATACATTTTTTTAATCTTTTTGATATGTTTGTGCATTTAGCACTTTAAGAGTTACGACTTCTAGGATATAAAGTTTGATTGATAATTATATTGTATATTATTTGGTAAGATAGCATAAATACGCATAATGTCAAAAATTGGATTATTTGGAAGAATCTTTTCTATATAATTAGTTTGATGCTTCAGATTAAAAAAGTCTCTTGTGAAAATTAATATATTGATATATTTACTATATTTAATGTGGTATGAAAATTATTTGGACCATATTTGTGAAAATTAAAAAATTTACTATATTTAATTATATATTTTAGTATGAAATTATGAAAATATATACTGTTATTTAATAATAGTAGTAAACTTAAAAATGTCTAATATTTAATAAACTATCTACTAAAATAATGTCCCATTTAATATTTAGCATGTTAAACACGTCTAATATTTAATAAAATACTATTAACCAAAATAAGCAAACATTTATTATTAGCATGTTAGACACGTCTAATATATTTGAAGTTAAATGCGTTTTTGAATTAGTTTTGCTAAAGTGAATTACAAATGATAATTGAAAAGTTAATGAAAATAAAATAAAATGCTTAGATTATTTGATTTAGTTGATTTCTAACTAATTTTAAAAGTGAATAATAGACCAATTGCTTACACAGAAGCGATAATTATATTTGAGGTTATTGTTATAGTGGAAGTGGTTGATGCTCTTGATATAGCTATGAAATCTGTGAGGTACACTCGTGGAAGCTTCATTTTCAGGTATAATCATAAGCCTCTTGATGTCAAGATCTTTTACGAACACGTTGGAAGGCGGTTAATATTTTAAGATATATTTATAGATCATGAAAATCACAACTTGTGTTGACCATTTTGGTACTAAGGGTTAGGGTGTTTACTGTCTACAGTGGTTTTGGAACCACTGAGCTGATTTTTGATAGATAATTATTTCAAGGCTAACTATGGGATACCTTTTGTAAATTGGGGATATAGAAAGGACCTAATTATATTATATTGAGCATAGGTATAAAATTTACAACCTATGACATGGAGATATATACAATTTTTTATTACAAGATGTGAATATATTAAATTCACACATGAATATTCTCATTCATATGATTAAGCATCTTAATATTGCTATCATGCAAAAAACATCACTCTTTTCTAATTTTGTTGTTGCGGCCAACCCGACTCATTTGACAGTTTTAAATTGAAATATATGAAATCTATATTATCAAACATTAGGAGTTAATTGGAGTGGAACTCTTTTCAATTTGCAGGAGGCTTTGATACAGAGAGCATAGAAGCTTTTGAAGAACTAAGGAGCCGCATCCATGCTCCACCAGGTGAAGATAATAACCAGAAACATAGTTGATCAACAAAAGGTTTTTTTTTCTACTTATTGTTCACACTAGTAGTTACTTCTTTAATATATATTACCTTTTTTTAGCTATATATGTCATTCCTACTGGATCTCCATAGCATGACAAAGGTTTTTGTTGTTGCGGCACTTACATAGTCATTCATTGAACAGTCATAAGTAAGACTTATGAATTGAATTGTTTTCAATTTAATATTGTTGATAGCAAAACTTCATACATACATGCATGAAGCTTAAAATTTTTATTGTATTATAATGGTCCAATGTAAATGATGATGATACTTTTATAATTGTTGAAAATGATGATATGTCTTGTTAAAAGTTACCAAAAACCAACAAAAAAAATATATAAAAAAAGAAAAAAATTAAATGCATACTAAGACGATTCTAGGATGAACTGTATTAGTGTATTCGACATACTGCGACGGTTATATGAATAACCGTCTTTGTATGTAGTGACAATCTACGACGGTTATAGCACAACCGTCTTAATATAAATGACTTTCTATGATGGTTATAAAATAACCGTCATATAAATGTATTGTTGAAAAGACTTACTAAGACGGTTTTTCTAACGACCGTCTTAGTACACCTAATAAAATCATACTTTTCTAAAACGGTTTTATAATAACCGATTTAGATTCCAAGGATTTTTTAAGACGATTATTTAAATAACCGTTGTAAAAAGTGAAACATACAAAGACGGTTGTCTGAACCGTCGTTATTTCTTTTTTACTTTTTACAACGTCTGTTTTAACGACGGTTCAAAACCATCATAAAATATACGATTTAACCGTCGTAAAAAGTGTTTTTTGTAGTAGTGAATGGTTCTTTTTTTAAAATTTAAAAATTTGCCAATGCGTTTGTTAAGTTTCCAAGACTATTCTTTCTTCTTTTTTGCTATCTTTTAATTTTAATCTTTTGTGTCAATGTCTGCTCAAACTAGATTGCACACTATTTCTTAAAGTGTGGTGTCAATCTATAAATGCTTTTAGTTGACCGGAAATATAAATTCCTCATTATATTTGCAGTAAAGGTGGATTACTATTTTCTACTTTTCTTACCATCTCATATTTTATCCATCACATGAATTTATGTTTACCTTACCATTGTTATTGTCTTTGTAAGGAAAGAGCTATTAACAAACAACCCTTTTAACTTCTCGATTTAATTGTCGCCACAAGAATTATGAAGATGAGACAAGTGATGCAGACTTTGTCTAAGTGATCACCTGCAAAGTTACACTATTATTTGAAGTAAACATTGTTTGTGTGAAAATTTTTGAATATGCAAAGAAAGCAAGAATTATATGTCCATTGTAATATCTTATTAGTTAATGGAATTTAAAGATACTTAATGACATAAACATCGTCTTTTTTTAGTTCTCTATAATCTTAGTTTAGTTTATTCAATCATGTATAAATTTTTCATTTTGTGTAATTTTTTTAATTTTGAAATATGATTTATGCATATTGTGGATTAGCCACAACCAAATCACCTTTCATCGTTACACAGTTTTGCAAATGTATGCTACTTCAAATTTAATTTAATATATATCAATGTATGTCTCTTTTTATTATTTTTTTATACCTTGGGTCATTGTAGTAACTCAAACAAACCATTATGGAAATTTGAGAACAAGAATACCTTTTTTTGGTTAGCAATTCACTCATGACTGTTGTAATTTTTTTATATATTTTGCAATATTTTTTCTTTTATTTCATAAAAAGTTAGTTTAAACTAACTTATTATATCATGGATACATTAGCAACTTAAACATGTTACATTATTATGTTCATTAGCATAATCAAACTTAATTAAGGAATTAAATACATACTTTTTATGCATTTGATGATTAATTAAAAGATATATAAAATATTCACAAAAAAAGATGATATATAAAATAAGTTTTTTCTTAAAAATATTTTAGAATCTACAATTATATATGATAATAAATAGGAACTAAAAAAAATGCCATAATTGTTAAAAGAAGTAAATAGTATAGTTAGTATTAATAATTTTTTTATTAAAACATTATAAACATATTAAATTAATTAGCATAATAAAATATGATGTAATATAAATATGGATACACACGCACGACAATACTTGTGTTTCTACTAGTATTCTACTAAACATGTTTGTTTCTCTCTGTGAGCCATTAAATTTTGCAAAAGAAAGAATAGTACTTATAAGAGAGATATTATTAAAAGGTATTTTTAAAAAGTAAATGTGAAGTTGCAAATATTAGTTAAAGAATAATTGTTAAAATTGTGTTGTATAGTTTTATTATTTTATAAATTTGTTAAAAAAAATAGTTGTTATTTTATGAAAAATTATTTATTGTTATGAATAATCTTTTTTGAATGTTCGTGTCTTCCTTTATCTTTGTTATTTGTCTTTATTTGTATTTATCTTTTGTAATTCCCAAGTTACTTTTTACATCTATAAATATATTACTCATCTTGTAATAAATACACATAATTATAATTCTCTTTAAACTCTTTTATTCTCTACTTTCTCTCTATTATTAATTCTCGTCATGAGTCATATTATATTTAACCTGTTATTAGTACGATTATCTTTCCTCCATTAAGCATGTTTTCTATTGGCATCTCAACCCGTAAGAAAAAGCCTTGTAGAGAATTTTATTGAAGAAGATCATATTTTTCGAATTCACATTTCAAGGTCAGATTCTCTTCTCTCCCTAATGATATTATTATTCATACTATGATTTTAATTTGGCATTATTATATTATTCATGTATATGTAAAATGTGTCCTGAAGTTGAACAAAGAAATTCTAAAAAAAAAAAAAATTGTAAAAGATCCTGGAGACTCAAATTTGTGGCTCTTGACATTAATGGAAAAATTATTTATTTTAGTTATTAGATGTGAAAAATACATTTAGCTGCAATGGGTCTTGAAGACTCCATTAAAGATGAAAATAAAGTGTCCAATCAAGATGAGGCCAAATCTATGATTTTTCTTCATCACCTCCTCCATGAAGGGTTAAAAGCTTAATATCTTTGTGAAAGATCCATTTGTCCTTTGGAACAAGTTGAAAGAAAGATATGACCACTAGAAAACTATGATACTTCCAAAAGCTCCTTATGAATGGATGCATTTATGCTTACAGGATTTTAAATCAGTTAGTGAGTATGTAATTCTGCAATATTTAGAATTACCTATAAATTGGCCTTATGTGGAGGAGAAAAAATTATTGATGAAGACATGTTAGAAAAAACACTCCATTTCTCATGCATCCAATGTGCTTCTGCAACAACAATATAGAGAAAAGGGTTCAAGAAATATTTTCAATTAATCTCTTGTCTCCTTGTGGATGAACAAAATAATGAGCTTTTGATGAAAAATCACAAGTCTCGCCCAACTGGTTATGCTTCATTTCTTGAAGTGAATGTGACAACTAATGATCATTACAATTATGGGCAAACTCATGATCGTGGCCGTGGTTCTAGTTGTGGTTTTCATAGAGAACATGGTCACGAAGGAACTTTCCAGAAAACTTCTTATCACCAGAAGTGGAAAAATAATGTGAAGAATGAGAAGGAAAAAGGTGGACCAAGTAGCAAACACGTGGAGAATACTATTATCATTATGGTGGCAAAAACCATTGGTCACATACCCGTGGTACACCAAAGCATTGACCTTTACTGAGAGTCATTGAAAAATAAGGAGAAAATGATACAGATCCATTTTGCTTATGAAAATGGTGATTATGGTCATATGGAGACTACTCACCTTGATGTTGTTTATTTCTTTATTGATCCAAATGTGAAAATTGATCACTTTATTGGTGATGGGAGTGTCAAGAAATAATTTTATCATTTTATGTCATTGAACTTTATGTTTTAGCATAGTGGTTTAATTTTTTTTTATGTTTTGAAATTTTTATACTTTGATGTTATTGAACTTTGTTGAACTATTTTATTGGACTTTATATGATTGATTATCTTTCTTTTCAAAGCAATAAATAATTAACTTATAAGTTTGGTTATCTTTCATTTTATTTATTTATTTATACTCCTTATTTTGTGAAGAATTGAATATTGGCAATAGCATCAATAATGAAGATATGTGCCTTGCTGATAATGCAATAACTCATACGATTATCAAGAATAATAAATTTCTCTCCCATCTTGTAATGCAATAAGTCAATGTTGGTACTATATTTGGTATTGCAAATATTATTGAAGGCTCTGAAAGAGCCAATATATTGTTGTTACCTAGAGGAACTAAGTTATGCATTGATAATGCACTATATTATTCAAAGTATCCTAGAAACTTGTTAAGTTTCAAAGACATCTGTTTGAATGGATACCATACTGAAACAAACAATGAAGGAAATATGAAATATCTTTATATCACGGGACTTAACTTAGATAAAAAATATTTATTGGAAAGTTACGTGTCTTTTCCTATGGTTTGTACTTCATGTATATTAGTACAATAAAAACACAAAATGTAAAGCAAAAGTTTAAAATCAAGATAAACTTATTGTTTGGCATGACTGGTTAGGCCATCTCAGAAGTTAATAATTGAAAATTAATGTGGACACCCATTGAAGAACCAAGAGATTCTTCAATCAAATAACTTCATATGTACTACTTGTTCCTAAAGGAAGTTAATAATTCGACCATCATTGGCAAAAATTGGAAACAAATCTTTCACATTTTTAGAATGAATATGGGGTGATATTTGTGGAAAAATATACCCACCATGTGGACCATTTAGATATTTTATGATTTTCATTGATGCACCAACTAGATGGTCACTGATTGTTTATGGTCAACTTGCAACCAAACATTTGCGAGATTGTTAGCCTAATTAATTTGACTAAGAGCTCATTTCCCTGATAATACAATTAAGAAAATCTGTCTTGATAATGCTGGAGAGTTTACATCTCATGCTTTTAATGAGTATTGTATGTCTTTTGGAATTGATGTTGACATCTTGTAGCACATGTTCATGCATAAAACAGACTTGCTGAATCACTCATTAAACATATAAAACTAATTGCAAGACTATTGCTCATAAGATCAAAACTTCCAATTTTTATTTGGGGACACAAAATCTTGCATGCAACTTTATTGATTCACATCAGGCTAAAATATCTTGAACCATCAATAAGAGATTTATTTATGGCTCGATTTGTTAATTGCCATTTTGATGAATAAGTTTTTCCAACATTAGGGGGGAGACTAAGCAGTTGGAAAAGGATATTAGTTGGAAAGAATTATAATTATCACATCTTGATTCTTGCACAAAAGAATGTGAACTAGAAGTTCAAAACATAATTCATTCACAAAACTTAGCCAACCAATTACCAAATGCGTTCCTTAACCAAAAAAAGGTGACTAAGTCACATGTTCCAGTTGGTAGTGCTCCAATAAGAATTGACATCCTAGTTGGACAATTTAACATTCTAAAGATTAAAATTCTAGAACAAAAAAAGGAGCTAAAAAGCAAGATGGTTAGATTGAGGATACGGAAACTCCAAAATATTCCTTAGACATAATTAATTTTTTCAGATCCAAAAGAAACTTAGGTACCTGAAATTATTGAAAATGAAAAGATCTCAATAAATTATGTCATGAATGGAGTATGGTGGAACTCAAATGAAGTCAACATTGATGATCTATTTTCATATAACATAGCACTAAATGTATTAAATGATACAGAGATCAAGAATCAAAGTCAATCAAGAATTGTCAACAAAGAAATGATTGGCCAAAATGGAAAGATGCAATTGAGGTAGAATTAGACTCGCTTTCTAAGCAAAAAGTTTTTGGACTTGTAGTCTGTACACCTGAAGGTGTAAAACTAGTTGGATATAAATGGGTTTTTGTGCAAAAACTAAATGAGAATGGTAAAATTGTGAGATACATAGCACAACTTGTTGCTCAAAGATTTTCACAAGACCTAACATTGATTTTGAAGAAACATATTCACCTGTAGTAAATGCAAGTATTTTTCGATACTTAATAAGTCTGGTTGCATAAGAAGGACTCAATTTACATCTAATGGATGTTGTTGCAGCCAACTTGTATGAGTCTCTTGATAATGACATTTATATGAAACTCCCAAAAGGAATCAATTTGCCCAATAAATCATTTTCTAGAAAGAATACTCAATCAAATTGAATAAGTTTCTTTATGTACTAAAGCAATCAAGATGCATGTGGTACAATCATCTTAGTGAGTATTTGTTAAAGGAAGGATATAAGAATGATCCCATTTGTCCATGTATTTTTATGAAAAGATACAAAAATAGATTTGTCATAATTGTTGTTTATGTAGATGACATAAATATTATTGAAACTCCTGAAGAATTTGAAAACGCCATAGATTTTTTAAAGAAAGAGTTTGAGATGAAAGACCTAGGAAGGACAAAACTCTGTTTGGGATTACAAATAGAATATTTAAAAGGAAGAATTTTTGTGCATCAAAAAGCTTACATAACTAAGGTGCTTAAAAGGTTCCACATGGACAAATCTCACTCATTGTGCACTCCAATAGTTGTAAGGTCTTTAGATGTGAATAATGATCCTTACATACCCAAGAAAAAGATGAAGAACTACTTGGTCCTAAAATTTATATCTTAGTGCTATAGGAGTATTAATGTATCTTGCTAATTATACATAACCTGATATATCATTTATTGTTGATTTATTAGCAAGATATAGTTCTTCACCTATACGAAGACATTGGAATTAGGGGCACAATGGACATGTACTTGTTTTATTCAAATGTTTCAAAGTTAGATGTAATTGGTTATGTAGATGCAGGTTATTTGTTAGATTCTCATCATGGTAGATCATAGACAAGATGTTTTTTTTTACATGTGGTGGCACAGCCATTTCATGGCAGTTTATGAAACCAACCATAACCACAACATCATCTAATCATGTAGGAATTTTAGCTTTACATAAGGCATGTCACGAATGTGTTTGGTTGAGATCTGTAATTCAACATGTGTGAGAAACGTGTGGTTTATCTTCAGGAAAAATAACACTGACAATCATATATGAAGATAATGTTAAATGTATCGTTTAGTTGAAAGAATGATACATTAAAGGAGATAGAAAACATATTCTACCAAAATTCTTTTTTACTCATGATCTTCAAAAGAATTATGATATAAATGTTCAACAAGTTCGTTCTTGTGAGAATCTAACAAATCTCTTTACAAAGTCATTGCCCAAGAAGACTTTTGAGCAACTAGTTAATAAGATTGGACTTTGACTTCTTAAAGATAATTATCTACATTGGGGGAGGGGGGGAGAAATAATATGTTTTGCACTCTTTTTTCCTTATTGGGTTTTCCTGATAAAGTTTTTAATGAGATAGGTGATAACGCATTAAAGAATGATACACTCTTTTTCCTTCACTAGATTTTTATCACACAAGATTTTCCTAGTAAGGTTTCAACGAGACACATCTCAGATAATGGACATCCAAGGGAGAGTGTTATGAATAATCTTTTGTGGATGTCCATATCTTCCTTTATATTTGTTATTTATCTTCATTTGTATTTATCTTTTGTAACTCTTCATGTACCTTTTGTATCTATAATTAGACTACTTGTAGCATCCCATTTTTATATATAATTATAAAAATATATTAGTTTTTATTAAATATTTTGTTTTTTTAAAATAATAAAAAAATATGTTGAATTATATGTTTTTGGGTCTTTAGTCTTGGGAAGCCCAATTCAACTCTATATGCTGATAGGTTCTCTAAAAATCTAGTTTGTTCCTTACACCATCTCATTTTGTTCTCTTTGAGGATTGTGTCATCAGAATCACGAACGAAGGAGGGAGAGAAAACATAAAGGATCGCTTTGCTTTGAGGAACACATAATCGAGGTAAGGGGGAGAGTGAGGTTATCTTGTGGGTACGATTAATTACATGAGTATTTATAAGTGATTTAGGATTTTTTTTCCCTTTGTGTCTCAATTAAGGATTTTGATGAATTATACTTAATTGATATTGATATATATGTTTGGTTTATGTCGTGTATGCACTTGATGATTTTTTTTCCTTTCTGGAATGCTAAGAATTGTTCTAATATGATAATTGTGCTCTGCACCTAAATTGCATACGCATAAAGTAAGTAAAGGAAGTAACCAGTGGCGGTAGTTAATTTGCCTGATTATAAAGCTTTTTATTTTTTTTATATATGCATTTCGCATATATGATCGACTGCATGCTATTTGAATTTCCAGTAGATGCTATTTGAATTTTTGGTGTAGATGGCAGTGATAGTTTCTTATAACTGATTTTTTTTTTCAATTGAATTTATTTTGACATTTAAGCCTACAAAACTTTTTTTCAATTGTATATCACATTAATCTTTCTTTTTTTTAAAATTTTTGTCTAAACTTTATGCTATACAGATTAAATGTTGATTGTCTTTAGTATGATTCTAATGTTCATTCCTCCCCTTTTTTAGATAATTCATTTGTGATTATTTTTGTAGACCATCTTTATCCTGTGTAAAATTATTAGAATTACTATTATCATACAAAAAAAAAAACAATTAAAACAACTATTAGAAACATCATAACATATACTTTCCTAAAAAAAGACATATATTACTTAACAACATATGATGCACAGAAAAAAAATAAAAATCGCAGTCGATGCAAATGAATTATCTTTTTTTTTCTACACATACTTCTTCAATTTAATCAAATCTCTTTTTTAACGATGATCTCACAAGATTAAATATAATGTGATCTCACGAAATTAAATAATAGATATCGATAATTTAAAATGTTGGTTGTACATAAATTACACTTAAGCCTCATCTTCGTAGCATAGATTTATCTGTACAAAGTAATAATGAAAATATGATTTTCAATTACTTTAAAAAAATAAAAATTTAAGGCTAAAAATATTTACAAAATTAATTTGAGTCAAAATTAGTTTAAATTTTAAGCTCTTTTTATATACCCATTCATTTCTTTAAAATACTATACTTGCTTTAAATAATGATGTTCTACGTAATTTTTATTAATAATCATTTTATGATTAAAAATACCAAATAAAACAATATTTTTAATAACTTTAATTTGTTAACAAATACAAGGAAAAAAACTAAAAACCCAATGTATTCAAAACATTGTTAAATTATTTTGTTTGTGGTTTTTTTTTAATTCTATAATATCAAGATTTCAGTGAGATTTGGAAATTTCCTATAAAAAAATATTTTCAAATACCTAAGGCATAAATATATAACTAGGTTTTTATTCACAAGAAAAATTTAATTTTAAAAATTTAATTTGTTTGTATAGCACAAAAAATACACAAGACTTCTGATAACATCAAATCTAGAGGATTAACATGGTCTTCCTTTTAACATTTTTTTTTTTGGAATAAGGAATATATATTGCCAAAAAAAGAACATTACAAAACAAGCCGATCCAAGATCCAGGTCCAAACTAACAAGTCAAGGCAAACAAGACTAAATATTCATACTACAGTACATCATGAGTTTTCTATTGATTTCTACTCTTCTAAGAATCACATTTTTTATGGTGTCATATTGAAGCTCCTCTTTCCTACCATCTTGAAATATGATCCGGTTTCTCACACACCAAATCATATACATCATTTCAGCCACTGCCATCTTCAACAAACTTCTTTTACAGCCTTTACCTTTCGTGTTTTGCACAATCCACTTCAGCTCCTCATCCCACATAGCAGGAGTATGGCTAAAACCAATCCAATTCAATATTTTCTCCCAAACTGGTTTAATATCACTGCAGTTAAACAACAAGTGTTGACAAGTTTCCGACATTTTGCAGAAAACACATAGCCCATCAGTTGCCATACCAAATCTATTCATTCTATCTTTAGTTAACAGGCGCTTATTACAAGCCATCCACAAGGTGAAGATTGCACGAGGTCTAGCATGGTTCCCGATCAAAAGTTTTCTCCACTCTACCTGCGGTTTAGCACCTCTAATCACTTGATACATTTTCCTCATACTATACATTCCAACATCATACATTTCCCCCCAAGCCGCAGACTGAGTCAGAAGGTTTTTATGCTTAAAAATAGCTTTCGTAGTCCAAGAGCAGCTCCGTCCCGGTTGGAAGTTACTGGCTTCTATATTTTTCATATAGTAAATGTGAATCCAATGAATCCACAACTTGTCTTTTTTCTCCCAAATATTCCACAGAAGTTTACCAATTGAAGCTTTATTCCAGTCCTCAAGGCCTATCAAATTTAGTCCACCAGCATATTTAGGATCACACATGTGATCCCAAGAAATAGGAGCTTTTCTACTATTGCTGCTCTTACCTGTCCAGAGAAAACTCCTACAGATCCCCTCAATATGTTTAACCACTTTCTTAGGTAAAGGAAAAATTTGAAGCCAATAGTTAGCTATGGAAAACAACACACTGTTAATTAATTGCACTCTGCCAGCATATGACAGCAGCTTAGAACTCCAGTGTTGAACTCTTCTCAGCATCTTATTTATAAGGGGTTGACAGTTACTAATAGTAAGCTTTTTACTGTCAAGAGGAACACCAAGGTACTTAAAAGGCATTGTACCAACAACGAACCCAGATTCTTGCTGCATTTGTTTCTGAATTTCTGCATCCACCCCTCCAAAGTAGACTTTACTCTTAGAATGACTAATCTGAAGGCCTGTAGCAGCAGAAAACTCCTTCATTTTACTCATCAGTAAATTCATTGATCCAAGATCTCCTCTTAAAAATATAAGAATATCATCCGCAAAACACAAATGAATGATTTTCAGCTTCTCACACTTGGGGTGGTAATTGAAGTTATAGTTTGATCCAAGACCATGAAGCACCCTATGAAGGTATTCCATAACAAAAACAAAGAGAAGAGGGGAGATTGGATCTCCTTGCCTCAACCCTCTTTGGGCTTTTAAAATACCCGATGGAGTACCATTTAGGGAGAATCTGTAGGAAACTAAAGTAACACAAGCCATCACCCAACCTATAAATTTCTGAGGGAACCCCATCTCCACCATAATATGCTGCAAAGCTTGCCAATCCACCGTGCCGTATGCCTTCTGAATATCCATTTGCACCAAGCATCTAGGAGACACATTTTTCCTACCATACCCTCTCACCAGCTCCTGAGCAAGTAATATGTTATCCTGGATATTCCTACCAGGAATAAAAGCTGATTGAGTGTCTTCCACCACACTATTTATCACATCACTCAGTCTGCTAGTCAAAATCTTCGATATCACCTTATAAATTATGCTACAACATGATATTGGTCTCATGTCTTTGATGGTTTTTGCCTCCGGGGACTTAGGGATAAGTGAGACAATAGAGCAGTTGACAACTTTGTACAACTTACTAGAATTAAAAAATTCCAGGATAGCATTCTGCACATCATTTTTTACAATAGGCCAGGCGGCTTTGAAAAAATGAGAAGTAAAACCATCTATACCAGGAGCTTTGGTTTCACCAATATTCACTAGAGCATTCCAAATCTCTTTTGTATCAATAGGCCTAATGAGGTGTTGAGTAAGATCCCTAGATAAGGATTTTCCATCTCTCAATATAGGGACATCAATACCTTTCAAACCATTAACTTTAGTGCCTATCAGATTTTTGTAAAAAGTCATAATTTCTTCTTCTATCCTCTCTTGAGTGCAAAGCAACGTCCCATCTAAAGCTGTCAAAGTATAGATGCCTTTATTCTTGTTTTTTTCCTTCATAGTTGCATGGAAATAGGCATTGTTGCTGTCACCAAGTTTAAGCCAATTGACTTTAGATTTTTGCATCAAAATGTCTTCTTCCATTTGGATCAGTTGAATGAATTTCTCATTCTTCTGCCTCACATCCTCCAACATCACATTATCAAATGGATTCTGTTGTAGTAACATCTGGCCCTGATGTAACTCCTGTCTAGCTTTCTGGATTTGGTTTTGCATATCAGTGAATTTTCTGGATAGGGGTCTTAAAACATTTTGAAGCCTTATGAGCTTGCACCAAAGTTTTTCCATAGCAGTCCCTCTAGTTTCCGTCTGCCAACTGCTAGTAACCAGCTGCATAAAATATGGATCCTTAGTGATACCGTTGATGAATCTAAATAAGTATCCTTTCCTAGGCTTTTGAATCTGCAGGCCAATTTTGATAGGGGAGTGGTCTGATATATTAGGAGCAAGAACTTCATAATAGGCATCTTGGTACTTCTGAAACCAGTCAACATTACCTATAACTCTGTCAATCCTAGAGTAAATCACATTAGCAATATGCTTATTCGACCAAGTGTAATGGTTCCCTTTCATATCAGCTTCAAACAAACCCATATTAGACATCATGTTCTTAAGATCCCTAAATTCAGCCTCAACCACATGATTACCACCAATTATGTCCTGATAAGCCAGAACATTATTAAAATCACCAATCACAATCCAAGGCCCATTCAGGTTTATCCCTATGTCTTCAATTTTATTCCACAACTCCTTTCTTCTATCCAATTGATTAAAAGCATAAATCACCAAAGCCACATACATAAGGGATTGATCCAAGGAGTAGACTTCCACATGAATGAATTGTTCACCAGTTTGAATAAGTTTCAGGTTCACTTCCCTGTGGTCCCATAACAACCAGATTCTCCCATTCTCATGTTTGTCATAGTTGTCCATATAATTCCATCTGCCACCTATTTTATTCCTTATTCTATTAGCATTCTTCATTTTAACTCTAGTCTCTAGTAAAGCCACTATAGGAACATGAAATGTATGGAGGTAGGAGCTAACCTCTTTATTCCTAGCTAACTTGTTAATGCCCCTAACATTCCAACTCACCATCATTAATCAAATGGTGTGTTCCCCTTAGGACAATCTCCAATCCTAAGGGGTGTGAAGGTGTTTGTGTTCTGGTAAGGCACAAATGAACTTTTAGGAGTATGAATCATTTCTCTTTTACCTCTTTCCATTCTTCTTGATGTAATAACAGTCCACTCTGCAGGATTCGGTTCTTGATTTGGCTCTTCTTGGTCCTTTTGTGGCTCTTCTTGCTCCTTTTGTGGTTCTTCTTGCTTTTCTTCAATCTTCTTGGCAGCCTTAGTTTCAGTTGGCTTATTTCTATTCAGTGTCTCCTCAGTTTGCTTGGTAGGTTTCCACACCTGTACTAGTTTTTTCCCAGGAACTTTCTTAATGGCACAATCATGTCCAATCTTCAAGCATGACTGACAGTAGCTTGGTCTCCATTCATATTCAATTTTTTGCTCCATGAGTTTTCCTTTGTGATCCTTGATGTCAACAGTTTCTATAGGATTTTGAGTAATATCCACTTCAACCAGGACCCTAGCATAAGAGATTCGTAATTTCTTCGCAGTACATTCATCTGTTGTTATAGGTTTACCAATCACACTAGTTATTTTCGAAATACTCCTTTCCCCCCATAGGTGCAGTGGCAATTGAGGTAACGTTATCCAAATTGGAAGAACACGCAATAGATCTTCCTTCATCTCAAATTCAGTGGTCCATTTGCGAAGAAATACCGGTTTACCATAAATGAAATAGGGACCTTGTTCCATAACCAGCTCCATGTCTTCCCTGTTCTTACATTTCACAATGAAGTAACCTTCATCGTTGTAAAATAATTCTGGGAGTGAAATGAAATTCTAGGTCTTCTCCATGAACTTCTTAACCGCATTCATAGACAGAGACTGTCCTAGTGCAAAGAGAATGATCGAATTCTCCCAGAATTCCAATTCCTCAGAAACATCAGATTCATCTATCGTAATTTCAGCTTTACCGTTCACGAACGTGGGAGCTATGAAATCCACCGCCATTCCACGATTCAAGCTTCTATTTCCCTGAATTACCTCCACCCAAGGTTTAGGTTTTGGTTCATCTTTTCTCACCGTAGGCTTCAGTTCTTCACCACTCTTCATCATCGGAATCTCCAATTCATCCACATTGATGCAATTTTCCTCCGGCAATGTCGAAATTCCTTCAATTTCCTCAACAAGTTCCTCTATTTCAACAGTGGCTTGTGTTATGATCGTCCTTTCCACCACTTTCTGGCGTGTTTCTGCCTGAATTCTCGGCCGGCCAACACCCCTTTTGCCCATGGTACCAAACCCTAGCAGAGCATCGTTAAGGACGAATTAAAAAGATTGAATATAATTTTAATGTATCTTTTTTCTTCCTTTTAACATTTGTTACTTTAGCAGTTTATTTAACAATATGAAAAATTCAAGTGAACAATCAACATAACAACAACGAGAAAGATGAAGACAAAACTATAGAAATGGAAGGAATAGAATGAGCATGGAGCAAGGACAACATGAATTATCTAGAGGGCGAGCAAATTACCAACAAATGAGAGATAGAGGAAAATAAGTGGATCCATCATGTAGTACTCCGATGTCAAATACTATACTAATTTTACCATTTTAATCTTCCACATGGTCTCAAAATGAAGCAGGACCAAGTAATGCATATTTGCCAAATACTATGAGATTGACATCATTACAACAATTAGCTCAATGAACAAATTATCAACAATTTAATTCAGGTAAAAAAAATTATATATGTTTGTTACTTTTATGTGTTTTCTATGATTATAAATTTTAATTGCTGGAAAATTCATGAAATATGTATTTAACTTTTATATTCAATAAACACTTTATTTTTTAGTTTATTGATTATCTTTTCCTATTTATTAATATTTATTATTATCTCTACATAAAACACACTTTATTATTTCATTTGTTTAATTAATAATGCAGATCGTAATTTGGCTTCAACAAGGTTTCAAGGAACGAATGACAATGAAGCAAGATCAAGTAATAGGCATATTAATGACCCTGTTCATGGTTTGTACAATTTTTGTGACAATCTATCATAAAATTATAATTACATTATATATTGTCATATTATAATTGCGAATCATTTTTCAATCAAAAATCGATACTCAAAACTATACAACTTTTATGGAAGCATAAATGTCCAATGTGCATACCCAAGACACAAACAATGAAGTTAAACTTATTAACTTTCAGCCTCCCCTATATTAGTTACCTTTTTTTTTGGTTCATTTCATTAAATTTCACACGTCCTTATTTTCTCAATTTTTTTCGGTATTTTTTTTACTAATTAAGTCAAAGTTGGTAAATAAATATATTAGTGCATACTGCTACAAGAGTGAGTGAAAATATTTTTAGTCACTTATAAAATAATACCAAACTCAATTAAGAGTAGCCACAATTATTTGAATTCTAACATTTTTTATTAACACAAAATTGTCACACCAATTCTCACAAACACATAATTGTGCTCGTAATTTTCAAAATATTGCAACAATGATCAATTTTCCGTTTCCTTCTCCAACTACATGTAGACGTTGTCATGCACGTTTGTTTTATCATGAATCAAATGATATGTGTTGCATCGTGGGAAGGTTTCATTGCCACAAATTAATGCTCCTCAAGAGTTGTTTGAAATATTTTCAGACTCCGCGTATAAAGGAAGACATTTTAGGCATCATATTAGAAGTTACAACCACATACTTTCATTTACTTCACTCGATGTTCATCTAAATCAAAATAGTCATAACTGGACATGGTATATATAGTTTTGTTGTCAAGGTTCAATATATCACAACATAGAAGGATTCTATCCAAATAAGGGTTGATAACTGATGTGTATAAACATATTTTGTAATTAAGACATATAGAAATTATTAATATTTTCCTCTTTTATTGCTTCTTTTTGTGTGAATCATTGAAATTTTGACACTGATTATCTCTACACTTATCTTCCTTTCATTCTCCCTCATTTTATCCCTTTTGTATAGTTAAGCCTCTCATGACAATGAGAGGCTAAACCACTCATTATTGCGGAGCTTTCCACCAAACTTTCTTGATGTAATGACTCTTACTATCTATTTAATGTTATTATTGTATTAGTTTTCATTGTCTCTTTTTGTGCTTATTCACATGCATTTGGTTTTATCACCCATATATATGCTATGTTTAGGATTTAGGCATTGGGAAATATTTTTAATCCTTAGAACTGGAAAGAGCATCTAAATGCCTCATTACTAGGGATAGTGTGAGGTTGTTTAGCCTGTTTATGCATCTACATTAGTCATGCGGTTCAACTAATTTAATTCTTGAGGGATTAAGAAAGAAATTAAGAGAATTAGGCTTTCTCATGTGAGGAATCGCGATTAAAGTACATTAATAGATGTAGGTGATAACTAGAATAATATTAAATAGAGAAAAATTAATTATATAGCACCAAGATGAGTTTCGGTAGGAAGCCCCCAACATATTCAACTCCTACGTTCACAATCCTTCGCCATTCCCAGTGTTAATTTTTCTTGCTCAATCATAGCTTAGAATCGTATAATTATTCAATTTACAAAAATGATTCAAATTGCATTTCTTAAATTTATTCATTAATTGTATAAAAATTGGATATATATCATCTTGAGTACAGACAAAATCTCTATGAAAGTGATACTCGGTCTTACCGCTTTAAAATACCACTTGAACAAATTGGTGCGCTTGCCAATGAGTTAACACAAATCACGTTACTTGCTACTATACATCTATGACACAGAACACGAGTTATAAAATAGAATGCTTGAAAACCCTGAACTTCATGAAACCATAGTTTGCAAGTTACAACAAATACTTCATCAATGCAATCCTTTTGTGGATATGTTTAGACAACTCCCTCTACGTTTAGATGTTCATGAATGTTGCAACAGCGCCTGTGTGCTAGTTCTCATAAAGTAAGTAAAGGAAGTAATCGATAGTGATAGTTAATTTGCCTGATTATAAAGCTTTTTATTTTTTTATATATGCATTTCGCATATACGATCAAGTGCATATGCTATTTAAATTTCCAGTGGATGCTATTTGAACTTTTGGTGTAGATGGCAGTGGTAGTTTCTTATAACTGAATAGTTTTTTTTTTCTCAATTGGATTTATTTTGACATTTGAGCCTACAAAACCTTTTTTTTTTCTATCTTTTATGAAGTTGTGGTCATGATTCACATGAGCTATTATATACTTGGGTTTTTTTTAGTTTTGCGACTTCCTGGTTTGCATCTCTCACTCGTGGTTACATATATACTACTTAGATATTCATTTTTGACATTTCAAATTTATGTATTATATATGCGTAGCTACGTACATGTACCTTCATAATGAATTCACTTAGTAATTATGCTTCCACCATGTTGCGTATAGTATTTATTTATATATTTATGAATTAGTTATATTCTTATATTGGTATACATAAAATATGATTATATACATACATACATATGGATACATGTTTTTGTTAACATGCGTGTGCGTATATGTCATATTTTATATTGATAACTAATATCTATAATGTTATAATATTATTATGGCATGATCCAAAAAATTATCATTACGTTGGAACTGAGTGTCATGGTTTGATCTTGATGCATATGTGTATGTTTGTGCTCTGTGAACATTTCTATTAATGTTATAACATACGAAGCTTGATGCAATTGAATGTGCCTATGCTTGATGTTACGCTTTGAATGCATGATGCCAATGCACATGTGTGGATGAAATATGACATGATATGCACATCTTAGGATAATCTAGTCTCCACATGATAGGAATTTCCAAGGGACTTTGAAAATAAACCATGTGCATATTGTTTGTGAACCATGTATCATGTTGTACATATGTATTTTTGAAGTGAAGGAAATTTGTAAACCTAACCAGGGAGGTCATGAATGAGTTGGCAGATGACTCTGACATTGGGGGTGCAATAGTTTGAAATCTCTTTTAAGTTCATGTTGATCACATGGGTTTGAATATCCTTGCAAGGTCAGAACACCCTAATGCACTATCAGCAGTGTCATCTTAGTTAGAGTGATAGTGTCGGATTGTCCATAGTGTGAAAATTCATCAACTGTCATAGACTCTTGGGCTACATTCACGAAGTGTTTTTGAAATGGTATCACATGCATACAAATTCATAGGTTAAATGTGCATCATCCTGCGTGTATGTCTATGTGCATGAGACGTTTGAAGTAGATGTTGTGTTTGTGTGATACAATTATTTATAGTGTATCTTATCTCTTTTTGTCTTCTTTGAACTTTAAATGTATTGTGAGATGTATCTTACTCCCTATTTGTTTGTGTTTGGACAGACTGTCACCCTTGCAGGTGAGATTCTACATGGTCATGATAATGATGTTGGAGGAAAGGAGGGGCTTAAGGCCTCTATTTATTTCTTTTATCTTAGTTTTATTTCGAGATTGTAAAGTTCTTATGGGTTATGACATCAAGAATTATTTTTTATTGTTTAATGTATGTTTTTTGAAACTAAATTAGTAATTTTATTTCTTAAGGTTGATTATGTTTAAGGACTTGTAAGGTCAAATGTGAGCCAATATATTTTATTGACTGACCATTAGAGTATTTATTTGAGTTTGAATTATTTGAGTTACCTGTGTGATGACCTTTACCGTAAGATTATAAAAGTTTTAAATTTATTACTTTAATGAAAATTATTTTTTTACTACTTTAATGAAAGTTTTAAATATCTCAATTTTAAATTGTAGACTACTAGATAGATTATGCTTATTAATCAATATTATGCTTATTATTATGTTTGTTCTATCTTATGCTTACTTTCCTATTTTTTTAATTTTTTTAAGTGTCTATTGCAATGTTATGTTTGCAATAATTAAAAAAGAGGGGAAGAAGAATATTAAATTATATTTTGGATAAATAATCATTTTCGTCCCTGAATATGTAGAGTGCTGACAAATTCGTTCTTGAATGTGTCACGTAGACTCTTTCATTAACGGTAACCAACAGAAGTTAACGGATGGATAAATTTGTCGTACTTTTTTCACTTTCGGAGACTAAAATTTGATTTTTTATCTTTCAAAGATGAATTTATCAGCGCTCTACACATTTAAGGACAAAAATAACTATTTATCCTTTATCCATTGCAAAATCTCTCAAGTTTTAACACTTGAGAAAAATTATCTTAAAAAGGGGGGGGGGGGGTCATTGGACTAAAAAAGAGAAGAAAGATGGCGAATCAGTATGTGAATTCTTCACTTTTCAATTAGTTCTTCCCCTGTGTTCTTGTCCAAACGGATAAAGAATTATAGGAGTAAAATATTAATATAAATAAAATTTGAAAAAACAAGACCGGTAAAGCAAGTCCACGGAAAAAAGGATATGTATTTCTATTTTTTTAGGATTAAACAAAAGGATTAGCAAATAAAAGTGTTAATGCTACAACCAGTCCATAAATTGTTAAAGCTTCCATAAAAACCAAACTAAGCAATAAAGTACCTCGTATTTTTCCCTTTGTCTTTGGTTGTCGTGCAATCCCTTCTACAGCTTATCCTGCAACAGTGCCTTGACCAACCCCAGGTCCAATAGAAGCAAGTCCTACGGTCAATCCAGCAGCAATAACAAAAGCAGCAAAAATAATTAGATTCATAATAATTTCCTCGTAACCTAAATATAAAAATAAAGAAATAATAAAATTACCATATGAGAGTCCCTCAAATACAAGCTAATGCCAAAAAGAGTTTGAATCCTGACAAATGGAAAACAGCCCAATAATTTTGTTAGCCAGGATAAACAGTAATACAAAAATATAATATTTTTGTTGAAAGATGCTTAACTTAAAATTCTCTCCTTTTATTCTAAATAAAAGTATACACTCACAGACATCAATATAAGTTATGTTTTAATTCCAATATAAACGAATTTCTGAAAAATTATGAATAATTATAAATATGTCTTTTCAATAATATTTTGTATTTTATAATAAAAAATAATATTTGATATTTTATACATCTTTAGTATTACTAACAACTATTTATAAACCTTTAAATATCAATTTTAGTACTTTAAAGAATATAATGAAGTTTTAAATGATTCTATTATTAATTTTGAAATTTTATCAAAGAAATATTTATTTTTAACGTCATAAAAGTTAATAATTAATTAACAATAAGTATATAAAACTCAAGACTCACAACAAAAAGATTTATAAAACATTTATCCACACTAAAATAGATTCATTTTCATATTTTAATTTAAGAAAAGAATTTATATTTCGTAAGAGTAATCACAACAAATTTTTTAATATATTATTTTTTATTATTTAAAACTTATTAAAAATTACAAAATATGAATAAGGATTGAAATTCATACAATTTTATAATTTTTAATATTTTTTAATAAGATAATTAATAGAAATTTCTCATCTTATATAAAGTCAAGAAACCTTATTTGTATATTTCAAATAAAATGTAATTGATTAAAAAATATAATTTATAAATCAAATAAAATGCGTGGATCAAAATTAATGTAAGGTTTTTTCAGTTTAAATAATAACTTTGAGATTAAATTTTAAGTATAAGACTATTTTAAATGTTTAGATTAAAATAAAAATTGTCATTCATAAGAAAAATACAAGTAGATTTAAGAAGAATATTAGCAATATACTGTTTTTTATTATTAATTAAAACTTATTAAAAAATTATAAAATTGAAGTAAAGGTTCATTAAATACTATACTAGGAAATAAGAGTCATAAAACCCACATAAATTTATGATTTTTAATAAGAAAAGATTGTGTTAAACAAAAATTAACGTCACCATAATATGTTGCGGTCCAACCGAACCTGTTTTGAAAGTGATGTTTTAAGCGTATAGATCTAGTTTGGAAGTACTTTCACCGAAATTAAAAACAGCATGGTTCCCACGACCACAAAAGACTAAAGAGGAACTCATAAGATTTGATTGCATTGTTGATGCAACCTGCAACCTGCACCCTGCAGATCAACTTTCACGCGCATTCCTCCACAACATAATAAACGTACCGTTTCATAACGTTTTTATATTAATAATAATAATTATATACCATATAATTATATAAGTACTTTTTTTTATCTGACAATGAAATTCGTAAAAAGCAATCCTGAATAATTACATTTTAGGTTAAATTACATTTTTTTTGTCCTCTAAGGTATTATAATTGTGCGACTTTAGTCCCCTTTAAGTTCTAATTGTACCAAATGGGGCCCTAAGATCACGCAAATGCCCGATGTTATGTTAGTCCTCAAAGTTTCGATTTCACTAATTGGGCTCCCAAGTATAGCAATTTTTAGCAATTTTAGTCTCCTAGGCATTGCAATTGTGTGATTTTTGTCCAAAAAAAAAAATTGGTTTCAATAATACAATTATGAAATTTTTGGGGCTCAAATTGTACAATTGCAATATTTAGAAAATAAATTCAAATTACGCAATTGTGATATTTGAGGGATCTAATTGGTGCAATTGAAACCTAGGGAGCTAATTAAAACCACACATTTGAGATACAGGGAGGATCTATATGACACAACCAAAACTTAAAGAACTTAAATTTCAAAATATTATGATATCTAGTGACCAAAATTACAAATAAGCCTAACTTTTACTTCTTTTTTTTGGTAGTGTTCTGCACAAATATTTATTATTTCATTAGTGAAATCTTCATCTTGATAGCCAAGTTTTAATTTATTAAAGATCTAAATTATTTCAAGTTGAACAAAAAATAATGAAGGGAAATAATTTAATTTCACCTTCTTGTGACTCTCTAATCCACTCCAATTCATTCCATAGTATTCCTCCATGAAGATAAAAAAAAAAAAAAAAAACTCATGTTTTGTGTAGAAGCAATGAGAGATATCCAAAGCTCTCTCTTAGTATACTGAGAGTCATTCTACGAAAACTCCACAAATTTTAGCATATAAAGGTTTAGGAGTTTTCTCAATGTGTATGGGATCCTCTCTTCTCTTCGTTCTTCTCTCTTAAGCCATGAGTTTGTTTATTATGAAAATTTGTTTAAGTAATTGAAATGTAATTTATAATTGTTTCTATACTTGATTCTTATCAATTATAAATAACTTATTTTATTTAGTGTAACAAAATCATAAATAACTTATTTTATTTAGTGTAACAGAATCATAATTGTAAAATTTTTTTATTCAAATTAGCAATTATTATAAGTATCAATTAAAGGAATTATGAGATCATTCAAATATGTATGAGATTTTAACATAATCATACATTATGATCTTGTTTAAAAATAGTTATTTTGATGATTAGTCTTTGTAACTAAAGTTGTCTTTTAATAATTAATAAATACTTATATCATAAGTCAGAAATATACTTATTTCGAGTATAATTATAAAAGTAATTTTTGAATGAGTTTATAGTTTTTTTGTAATAGTTTTCAGAATAAGTAAAAATTATATAAATTTGATTGGTAAACAAGGTTACAATGTAAAGAAAGTAAATGAATTGCAAAGTAAACTACTTTGAATGTAAATCAAATTGAAATTAAATGCAAAATAATGTAAAAGTTGTAGGAAAGTAAAGAACAATAAGTATATAAGTTTTAGAGTTTAGAGAAGAAATAATGATTGGAAGGAGTTAAGAGTTTGAAGAAGAAATGTGGAAAAAAAAGATTTGCATGAACGTAATTTGATCAAGTAAATGAAAGTGCAAAAATTGTAAACTGCATTAAAGTATGGGTTGGAATATACACTTTTTTCTCATAATCGGTAATCATTTTTCGTGTGTGACGTGTTAGTGTGAAGGTGTTTGTGTTATCTTTGTAACAAAGGAAAATGACTACTTTTGTATCTATTTATATCCTAATTTGACTCAATGGTCGATTTACAAGATTTGTATAAGTGTACAACTTATTTGAAACAATTATTTAAGATGTTAACACCAATATCTTCACGCTTCTTGTAGGAAAACCATTGATAACTATCTTTGTACACTTGATCGAAATTATGTGTCTTTGATGATTTTTCATTTACCTTCTTCGAGGAGCATGCAACTTTAACAACTTGTCTTCAAAATTTGTCTTTATCTTTCAAGCTTTCCTATCTTGATGATATCGTCAAACATTAATAAATTAAGCTCTTTTCGATCAGTAATCCAACATAACATCAGTATCATGTTCTTTAACTCTATTCAACTTCAACGTCAATAAACTTTCTAATTTTTATACTTAAAAAATTTTACTTGCTCCCCTAACAAGATTAAAAAGATGCAATAAGTTATAAGTCAGCCATTTTTCTAGCATGAAAGACAAGCAGGTTGAGCCCCCACCACAAGTACAAAGATGTTTGATGGATATATTGGTAGAAGAGAATCGAATGCTAGGTAGAAGCACAAGAAAGTAGAAGTAACTTGTGAATGGAAGGATTAAAGAATTGATTCCCACAAAGGATAAGATCTTACCACATTTTGGTGCTTTTGTGTATAGAACAAGAATTTAGTAGATGGAAAACAAAGAAGTTCTAAAATGGAGTGTGAAGAGTTGATTATGTAGCCAAATACAACAAAAGGGTGCAACTTTTCATGCCATGATTTGAAATATAATTGACTACTTGATAGGTGTATTTGATTACTTTTCAAGTAGTCGGTAACTTCCGTCAAATAATCAATTAACAGAGGCCAACTTAGTCAAGTAATTACCTAGAATAAACACAATTGCAATTCAAAAATTTGTGTTGGATTCAAAACCAAACATTTATGTAAAAAAATATATAATACAGTCTAAAAAAAGAAAAATTTGAAACCTAAATTTATTTTAATCTCTTAAAGCAACACACCCATTTGTGTATAAAGTTGTATATTTTTGCAATCTGAATTTATGTTTATATATGTTGTTATGAGAATATGCTTTAGTTGGCTTATCGATTTAATTCATCCTTATCTTCTTTATGGAATATAGATATGCTGATACGCAAGACTCACCCACCTATTCCAAAACAAGTAAATTCGATTAAAACTGCTTCCTTTTACTTAAACTACTATTATCAAGAGTGGGCATGGGATGAAATCCAAGTCATGGATGCCTCTACTTGAACTTTACCAACTTATAAGTTACTACTCTAAAAGGTCATGCTGTCACACTAAAAGAAGGTCATCTCTATGCATGCTTAAATTTATTCTCTTTCAACTCTAAAATATCAAAAGATAATTAATATTAATAAAATATAACAGTTATTACATATTATTAAGAGTTTAAAGATTATATAGTGATAGTGTAAAATAGTTTTATACTTTCAATAATTTTTATTGTTAGTATGATTTATAATAAATTATTTAAAATATTAACAAATTTATCATATATAATAATTTATAATTTAATAATATTGTACAATGCATGATTTGTTTCTCTATTATTAAACATATTTACAGTGATTCAATTTTTTTTATCATATCTATAAAAGATTTTGTTAAAAAGATATTGTACACACTCAAATAAACTCTTTACTTCAAAAGGAAATAATTTTCAACCAACTATCAGTTGAGAGAAATCATTTGATGCATGTATATTATTTTCATCTAAAATATTAGGGGTCGTTTGTTTTACGGAATATTCTTACATTTCTAGGAATATAACATGGGAATATTATTTTTGAGTATTTTTAAAAAAATGTTTGGTTACATTTTAATATTTCTGAAAATAATTTTTAAAATTTAAAATAATTTAAATAAAAAAAATTGCATGTATATTAGACAATAAAATTTTATATTTACGGAAATCCATCAACATTCCATAAAACAAATCTCCCCTTGGAGTGTGTTATGGGAAGGGCTTTGAGATGCAAGTGACGAAGGTACAGCACAATCAAATAGTCGTCATATAGATAACCATTAACATACTTTCTTTTTATTTTATCTGGTAATGTGAATTATGGAGGAAATAGTATCTTTGAAATGTATTAGATATATAAATATATAAATATAAGTTTGTGATAGGTAATAGCCACTCCAGATTATGTTATTATAGTAGTAGATTACATGTATTTAAAGATAATCATGTGTCATGAAAATTAATAGTTCTAGGTTATTGCAATTATGAGAAGACCAATTTTATGAGCCTGTTGAGATTTATTTTTTTCAGAGAAAAAAAATCTCTTACAACAATTGGCTTATTTCATTGAGAATCACAAATTCTTTTTTACACTTAAAATACCAAGTGGGAAGAATCGGATCCCTACCAATTACTAGCCTCTGTTCTTTAAATGAGAGCCTTATAACAAAATTGAAAGTATAAACAAATATTAGAAAAAATTGTAAAAAATTGAGGAAAAAGAGAGAGAGAGAGAGAATGGGAGGATAAGATTAGCTTAGGGCATGGGGCACATAACATAACTTGACAAATGGATAAGTTCAATTCCAATATCTAACAACATCCATGGATAGTCGCCTTGCTGGCTGCTGTATCACATTCACATATATCGAATACGAAAATTGCATATTCTAATAAGTATTATGTTATAGCTTTACGGGTTTACGACATTTCTTCATTGCGATAACCAAAACGCGTTTACCCACATGGAGTCAAAAGGGTTAAACTAGAAGAAAGCTAGTATTAATTAATATCTCAATTTCAATATAGCCAGATTATCGTTCCAATCTTTTATTTTTATTGTATGAATCAACAATCTAATGAGGAATAGTAATTCAAAATTAATGAACTAGCCTAGTGAGGATTTAGTTTCAAGTTCAGTAGATAATAAAATGTTCAAGACATGTAGATTGAATTTTCAAAGATTTTGAAAAGGAAGGAGCGTCCCTTTGAAAAGCAACCTAGAGGTGTTAAAAGAGAAAAACAAGAAATCAATTGATGCGGGTGGTACAAGTGTCCAACAATCAACCGACAATTTTGAAAAAAGTGACACTTGTGGACAATGTAATTTCATGGAATTAGTTTGACACAGGTAAATGATAGGAACCTAGAAAGTTTAGTAATCACTTGTGATTCAATAACTCGTCAAAATGATTTATGCTATTATTAGTGCAGTAGATTACTTTATTGAACACTTTCTTATCATAAAATGATTATCATTATTTACACTCTAACCTTCAAAAACTTAGGTCTTTTTGTTAGACGCTTTTTTCCCTCATACAAGATATTTTTTCACACCCTTTAGGTGTAAAACTAATTTTGACTTGAGAAGTTGAGTGTGTTCCTCTCACAATCACAAAAGTTACCACAAGTATGAATCCTAATCATTGCATAGGCTTTTCCAACCGTTGAACTGTGAGATTTTTAACCAACCAAGCATGATAAATGTTAGTGTATGAATGGAGAAATAAAAGTTGTTTTAAGAGAGGGAAGTTAATTTTTGATCATGAGAGGGAAGTTAATTTTTGATCATGAGAGGGAAGTTAATTTAGTAGAAAGAAAACTTGAGTAGTTTGCCCGTTGTTAGGGAAGTTATTAACTTCCCCATATTAGACATTCCCAGACAACAATAAACAGCAGCATTCAACTACCACTCCTACACCTAGAAATAATAACGTTTCACTTTTACAGATCAACAGAAACAACTTGAGACCAACTATTACCAACTGCATGAAATGATTATGGGTTTGGTACTTTGTGATTATGATCTTATTTTAATACTCGAGCAAGCGGAAGGAGTAAAGAACTAGGGAACAATCTGTGGTAGCCCAAAAAGGAAATAAATAATTAATATGCCTCAAAATAATATAAAAGTATTAATTTATATAACATAAATATTCAAAGGATAATGTAGAGGCTACTTTTTATTTTAGTGGGGGTGTGGGATTTCGGTCCATCCCCTGAATTTTGAAGTCTTAACATGCCAACAACCCGCTACCAGTTGGTCAAACAAAGGACGAACAACTCCAATATGAACAGCAAACACGAGCAAGAATATATTTTCCTCGAAAACGGGTCCAAAGCTACGCACAAGAAAAATTATAGAATAAATGTTCACACTGGCATGTAATCAATCTTTTTTTATTAAAATATTAAAAAGAAACATTCTACTCATGTTTTCGTTGTTTGGAATGTTTTAGATGGTAAGGCAAAATTCAACTCGGACCTGATTAAGATTTTGATTATTATGCAATCAACTCAAGTTTTTGAATTAAAATAAAGCTAAGCTCAATTTATAATTTGGTAACCCGTCAATGCAATTTCAGTAGAGGCCCTGATTCGTTTCTTAACAAAAGAAAGCAAAACGACAAGATCATATTAAACTGAGAAATTTGTTATGAAGAAACAATTTTCGTTGGTGGTCATTACCCATCAAAGATGTCTAACTCGGTTGGGCAATGTGCAAGTCGTTATAAACTTAATAGATCAAAGTTCAATTCTTAACCAAAAAAAAAACATCAACCCTCATGAATTCGGCTTGTGCAATCTTATCTTCAATTGTAATTTGATTGTATGTCCAAGCTTTTTCTCTATTTGACAGTCACATTTAAAAAATAAGTTCATAGATACCTCATCAATCTTCCCTTATTTTATCTTCAACACTTTAATCATATTTTTTTTCCTTGAATTTGTCCCTAAACAAGCTGAATGAGAAATCAGAGCTCAAATACAGAGAAGATTAAAAGGAAAAATGTTATATTTTAATCCTTGCAAACAAAATCCTACAAGAAAGTATCAACCAAGGACAATTAGCATAAAAAAACTAAATACAGAGGCACTGCTGTGACAAAGAAAGGCAGCCTAATAACCTGCTAGTCACGATGTGCATTGAATAAATAACTTCTCTGTCAACAATTCCAAACATAATTTGCAATACCTGCAAAGGACATTGGGCCTATTAGCCAAAATGAGATGCGACACACTAACAAAGAAATTTGGAAGGGTCAATAATAGAAGACATTCAGATCCAAAGAATCACTAATGCTCTCAAAACCACAGCACGAATCAAACTGTACATATCTTTAAATAAGAACTAGACTGTAGCAAGCATTGGTCAATATCCAAATAATACAAATGTAGATAGCAAACAGCAAAAAAAAAGTTAAATATGCTTCAACTTAACACATCAAGCTGAATGGTCAGGCCTTCAACTGCACAAATAATAGCATTGATTTTTCTTTCTTCAATATTTCTCTTTTTTAGCGGTAAGTGCCATTTTAAAAATTGAAGGATAATGAAGATTATAAAGATTTTTAAAAGTATAGGCAGAATAGCTGCCCCAGGACAATAAAGATTATAAACTTGACCGAATCATGTGAATTCTGGAAAAACAACATTGTTAGTATTTGAAATTTATTCTAATTAACTAATCATAAAAAAGTTTACTAAATTTAATCACATTTTTCTTCCATTAGGTTTGTATTTGATTTGATTAGACAAGACTTCAAAGGTAAAACTAGCTTATCAGTCTAATAGGAAAATGTTCCAATAAATTAAGAAGCACAAAGAAATATAAGAACCAAGAAGACACGTAGTTACCAGATGGCATCTTCTATACAAGAAGATCATCTTCAAGATAATTATACTCAAAAGTGAATTCAGTCTTGATTCTTTGACACCTGAATAACCACATCAAGATACACACAAGTCAGCAGAAACAGAAGTGCAAAATCAAACAATGTATGGTATTATTGTCCACATATGCTAAAATTAATAAATTATGACAGCAAATATCAGGAATTATAAGTTTATTCAGCATACCATCCATGTTGCATGTCATCATTTGCAATATGGAAATCAAAGTACACATAAGTTCCCTGCTCATATTCATCGGTTGCAATTTTGGGCTCTTCATGCCGCTGAAACCAAGTGTTATACTTTCGGTGGTATCTCCAAGACTGCTTCTTTAACTCCTTTGCAGCCAAATATTGTTGGTAAGTATTCTGCAGAAAAAAATGGATATAAGCCCACATGACAGAAAAACACAATAATATTAATCACAGAAAGTTCAGGTACCTGTTGATAATAAAATGCAAAGAACAGAGTATCAGTGCCAAATGGTTCAAGACCGACTCTCTCCCAAAAAGCAGGATTATTAACAATAGGTGCCTGTACTTGAGGATAACTAGGAGGTGTAATTGTCGGATGCTTCTGCATAACCAAAGAAAAGAGGAGAAAAAATCCATCAAAGCATGTAATAGATTTTTCAATGAGCATGAGGGTGATTATAACTAGCAATGCATACAGGAGTATAAGTCCTGGGTCGTTCTGAGTCTTTGGGTAGTGGAATTTTGAAGTGGGCTGCCTCAAGCATTTGCAAATTATATAATTGATCACGCACTCCACCAGAACTAACACTTGATCCACTAAAATTATCACCAATGGCTCCATGTTCAGCACCATTTCTTCTTCCAATGACACCAAGGTTGCCAGTAGGTTGATTAGGTTGTAATGGTTGGCCAGGAGACAAATCGATATCCCTGGAAGTTTGAGCAGATTCTGGAAGAGAGGCAGACACTCCTGCCTGCAGCATTAACAACAAATAGTCAACCCAGATCATCCTTAAATTACATGTGAGAGTGTGTGCATGCATGCATGCGTGTGTCAGTGTGTGTGTGTGTGTGTAATGTCAATCAAAATGCATATTTTGCTATCTGCAAATCATGGAAGTTATAGTCATTTCAACTCAGCTAATACCTCTAATCAGAATAACTCATTAAAGGACAACAATAGAGCTGGTCAACTGGTTATCAAATCAGATGCTATCTAAGTAATAAATTTGTTCACGTCTAACAACTAAATGGGAAAAGAATAAAAAATCTCCATATATGCATTTGCTCTCTCTGTTCCCTTCAAATATATTCACAGATTTTATATTTTACTACTGTCTAAGAAAGAAATTGATCATGACTACAAGTGCAATTTATTGTAGTCCATTTCATTGGCCTACGTAATTGAAAGACTAGGAAGGTCAACCCACTGGTTTTCCCCAGCTTATGATCCCAGGATTTATTTATGCAATATACAATGTATTACAAGCACAGCAAAAGTAGGCCATATTAAAAAAAACATGGATATATGCCTCTGCAAGTTATACGGGAGAAAGATATATATTCAAGAATTAAAAAAAAAGGAATTAGTTAGCATACAGGAGAATCTAAAGCAAATGCTGATTTTGAATCATCTTCATTTATGAGATTCTTGCCAATCCCAGTGCTAGCAGTAGATTCTGTTGTTGAATCATCAGGGAAATTCTGATGCTGCTGCTGTTCTTCAATCTTAGAATTGCCAACATCTGTTGATGAACCATAATAACACCAACATTAGTATTTTGAATTCTTTTTATCTTAAATAATTATATTCTCATAATAGACGTGTCGATATATTGAACTAGATATTGATTCAGTCATTCTAGTAATATTTTAATCCACAACCCAACTATACAGATATGTTATAATTGTTATTCCCGGTTGACTTGCTAGACCTTAAAACTAACACCTCTTCGATATTTATTTAGTGGGGGGTAGGGGACTGACAAAATAGTTTCCTAAAACAATATTTACCACAAAGGAAAAAATAACCACATTTTTTACAGGAGAATCATCACCTTTTTAACCTTCATCATTCATGATAAAAACTTTTTATCAAGCATTACTTTTTCAATTCTTTGCTATTTTAGATTACGGGAAATTCAGAAAACATTAAAATGTTTTCAGTATTGATTGCACAATAACTGTAGCTGAATAATATGTGTAGGAAATTGGGAACCCCCTAGATAAAATCATACTATCTAATCACTCCAATATTGAGCCAAAGAAAAGGAAGAAAGTAGTCCAATTTGAAAAGGGGAGAAGTTATTCAGCAAAACACAACTAGTATATGAGACACAAAACATACCTGCATCTATAGAAACACCTGGCATCAATGGCTGTTGACTAGAGGGGGAATGGACAGGATTGGGTGGCTGCTGTAGTGAAGCAGAAGAAATACCAACGAGACTTGTGGACTGGACCCCAAGTCCAATACCAGACTGAGAAGAAACAGATGAGCCATGAGAGTTAAACTGCACAGATTGCACTATGTCATACAAAATAGATTTTTCTGATGCAGAAGAAATGAGATCATACAAGGAGTTATAACTTGTATATTATCATTCAACACAAAAATAAGCAATTAATCAGATTAAGTTAATTCGCAGAGAAGAGTACATATGAAAGGAAAACTGAAAATGAAAACAAAAGCTTCAAGAAAAATACCATTAAAAAAATTTAAAATAGGTGAATTAACAGTAATGCCATATTTACTGATACTGTCTGCAACTCAATCACACACCACTATGAAAAATTTAAATTGTACTTGACACTACAAGATGAAATGTCAGGTGATTTGGGATGATCCATGAATTCATATTCTACCCTGAGCACACAAAATTCTTTCCTTTGATTTCTATTTTTGCCAAAGAAAAGGTCTTAACTTTTCCATTTCTATAAGTAGGATTCATAATTCAGTAACACTTATAATCAGACAAGTTACCAGGCAGTAAACTAAAACCAACAGAAAAGGAAAAATATGAATTTTCTTCCTTCCCCCCCTTCAACTTTCTCCATCATTTAAGGTAGAGAACAAAGAAAACTAAAAATTGAATTCAAATTTAGCTTGGAATATTATCAAGAGGGCCAAAGCTTAATATTAGAAGAACATGCATGAAATGCATGTTTAGGCTAGACAACTCAATTTTGTTAGACCATAATGAATCTTCCAATAAAGAACCAATAAGCAAAGAGAAGACAAATTTGATATACAAGAAGTACCTGCTGCAAAAGGGGATTTTGCTGCTGGGCAGAAAACTGCTTATGGTTTCCCCCAACTAGAGAAGGCATATTAAGGAGGGTACTATTCATATTAAGGAGGGTACTATTCCCTTGTTGCACTTGCTGATACTTCTGCAAAAACTTTTCCCTTTGATCAGGTGCTATTTCAGTTCTTCCACGAAGCTGGCCCTAAAGTATTGGTAATAAACAAGTCCCTTCAATTATAATAATTTTACATACAACAAAATACACAGGATAAGGATGATACTTTCATTCAACCTAGCAATAACAATATTGGTTAGGTTTTAGTGGAAATCATCAATTTTGGTAGGTTTAACTTCTCATTTAGTATAAATCAGGAGAGAAAATCATTAAATGAGAAGCAAAACCTACCCAAAAATGGTGATTTCCAATAAATTCTAACCAATCATAGAGAGAGTCTTAGAAAGAGAGTGTTAGAGAGAGTACCGCTAGCATTTCTCTTCTGATAAACATAAACAAACTCCATACACTTTGAAACCAAACAACTTGCAACCAGTACAGATTTCTTCAAATAAAATACAACTAAAAATAGTAACTGATAATGCATAATTTTTGGAGGGTGTAACTAACTAACAGTTCACACTTCAGGTTCCAAAAATCACCAAAATGAACATAGCGGAAAAGTAATAGCAAAGCAAAAGAAAACTTAGGACAGAAAACTTACTGCATCATTCTGATTCTGAAAGGGACTTCCAGGTCTCCATTGCATGCCAGGAACCCCAGAAGGGGAGAAAACTCTCCCAGATGCTGCTTCATTAACAGTACTAGAGTCAACTAAAACAGTTCCATCATTAGCCTTTGCAGCCTGAGGCAAGATCAATCTATTACTTAGCGGGGATACAAGAGGCTGCACCATCCCACTACTTCCAAGCCTATCATCAGCTCCCAATATGTTCCTTTTAGCTATTTCAGAGGCTGAAGAGACTGATCCAAGGGCACCATTGCTAGAAACCATGTTTCCAGAACCAAGAGGAATGCTGGCTGTTGCTTGATTTGACAGGCTGCTTCTGCCCTTCAAAAGTGTTGCATCAGAAAGCGATGGAGATGGTCTCCGGCTAGGGAAGCTATTAATCTCTTCTTCATTTGTAGAGGTAGACTGATTTACAGATGATGAATTGATAACATTAGTATTCTCTAAGACATTCCGCACAGAATTTGAACCAGGTAGGACTGCAACAGGTGCACTAGACAAGTTATGACCAGAAACATTCACAGAAACAGGAGTAGCATGGTCAACAGGAGTTGAGGTAGCAGAACTAATTCCCCCACTTTTACAAGGTGGAGTTTTGGCAACAATGTCAGAATTGCTATCCTGGGACGTTGTGTCATCAGCTTGCTCCTGGACAGAAGTATCCTGATGATTAGAAATCAGTTTCCAGGATTGGGAATTAACAACAATGTTTATCTATTTAAATGACATCCAATAAGAATGCATCTTTTCTTCCCTTAAACTACTAATCAGGTAAAATGGTAATCAGCCACATGTACTTGCTGAAAATCCAGTCTCATGATCCCATTGCTAACAATAGTTATTCTTAACGAAGTGCTATTAGATGCATCATCAAAAATTGCTTAATTTGGGTTATCAAGTGCTAAATGTAAGGTTGATATCGTAAAATTGGATTAAAATAACTTTGAGTGCTTTCTTCATGTTGTAAGTATATAAATCCTTTATATCATGTTCCTTAAGTTATTTATCCTTTTGCTACACTATATTACAATCCAGTACCACTCCCAATAAGCCTGTGAATTTAATCTTAATTACCAACTAATTGTAACAAAAAATGAATTTTCATATCAGCACAGCTGAATTCACTATTTATCATCACTGCAAACCATCCAAATACAATTGGAGGGGGGTAAAATCAACCTCATTTACACAAAGAAATATCTAACAGGAGCATCCAAGCAGAATAAAATAAACTAAATAAAAGCAAGAACCCCACAGAAGAATTCTGAAACAACATCCTATCATTTCAATTTTCAATAGACTCCTAAGTCTTAAGAAATATTTTCAGGTCATAGAAACAAAAAATACATACAGATGTTTGCGATGCAGATGCTGATTGTGATGCTGATACTGTCAAAGTATTCTTCAAGCTAAGACTAGGTGCCACCTGAAAAAATATATCATAAATTAGTAATCCACAGAGAATAATTCTAATATGTTAGCATGAAGGAAATGTTCTTATAAAAAATGAATTTCAAATATGGGGAGCCTAGAGCCAAAATGCCCAACATAACAACAATAAATAAATATATAAAATAAAAGAATGGTCATTAGTGCCTGAGGCTCCCAATAATGTTGGGTTTCAGGAAGGTATGATGTGTCTTACCCCTGTAGGAGTTATTTCCATGTGTAGAACCCACAACATGCATAAAATTAATTTCACACAGACAATATAGTAGCATCAAAAAATAGACAATTCAATATATAATTTAGGGGGGGGAATGCTAACAGGCCAAAATTAATTGAGATATGTTAATCCCATAACACAAATCTAAAACATACACATCCAATTATATGTGTGTGAGCTATGATGTTTGCAACAAGGCAATAATGATAAACAGATACCTTAGAAAGACCAGGGGGAATTGTAACAAGATCTTCTAGAGTCTCCACCTTATCTAAAGGTAATGAACTGTATAGTTCGTCAACATCATCAAATTCATCAAAATCATCCTGCAGAAGAAAATCAAAATTAGAAGGGGAAAAAACAGAAAACTAGAAAGAAATCATGAATTTTGTAGAGAATCAAGCATTAGGGAATGTTTGAATGGAGAGGAACGTAGGGAATTTTTCATTTCAAAATTGTGAAAATTATAAAATGTTTATATTGAATATATATTAAATGAATATGGAACTAATGGAAGGTTATGTGACAATCTCTCATTTTGATTTTTCAAATAAGGGGTATATATATATATATATATATATATACCACCCCCACCAAACACACCCATATACTTGTTTGAAACCAATAGTTTTGAAAGGAAAGAACTGGGTGAGACAGAAAACACACTTCCTTAGAAAATGTCCCTTGTTTGGAACTGTAGAGATGGAGAGAGAAAAAAACTTGCATGGGGCAGACCTCTAATTTGGTTTCTCTCCATTTTGACAAGAAAATGGGAGAGAAGGTATTTTGTTATAATAACCAAAATATGCTTACTTTAGTTTTATTTTTTAAAAAGTTCATTCAGCATAATTATATTTCCTTTCTTCTTTCATTTTTTATCCAACCAAAAAAGTGAAGAGAGAACTCAGCTTTTCTTTCTGCATTTTGTTTCCTTATTTCTCTTAATCCAAACAACCTAAAAACCTACTCATTTTCTGTTCATTTTCTTTTCTCATCCACTTCTTTCTATCCTACCTCATTCTTCCCAATTTCTTTTCACAACCAAACAAAGGCTGAACAGCTTCCCAAGTTCCCAAGAAGACTATACGTCAGAAATAGGAGTATGTTAGGAAATAAGAGCTTCTTGAAGGTTTGTTTTTCCAAACTTGGTATAGCTAAGTTCAATGCGTCTTAGGAAATAGTTTGCTCTCTTGTAAAATTGATATAGCATTACTTATCTTTATACTGCTCTTGAATATAAGTAGACTATTATGCTGGGTGGAAAACACACTAAAGCATATTGTAGTCTAACAGAATTCTAAAGAGAATATTTGAGAGAAAAGAAAAGCTTTAGAAAAGAGACAATGAAAATATTATTAACCACTGAACTTATTAGAGTATTGTACAGAGTTGTAGTATTCAACTGCACTCTCAGTTAAGTTAGTTAGTTAGGAGTTAGTTCAGTGGCTAATAATCATTTTCACTTCTTTCTAGAGTTTTTCCCTCTCCAAATATCTTCTATTATGATCTGTTAGAACTCTTTTATGGTATCAAGACCTTGTTAAGGTCGTCCATGGTGGCACAAAGCAACGCGTCTCTTACTCCTTTTCCTCATTCAATTGCTCATAAGCTTGATGATTTGACTTTCCTTTTATGGTGTCAACAAGCTGAGCCAGTTACCAAATCACATCGCCTTCAACGTTTCGTTGTCAATCCTCAAATTCCTCTCCATTTCCTTTCTAAAGAAGATCGTGAAGCTGGAATAGAGAACCCTGCATATAAAGCATGGGAACAGCTAGATCAAGTGCTGCTTACTTGGCTCCAAGCATGTCAACTGCAAACTCAGCTACGAGCTACGAATCTTGTCGGAAAATCGATGGGCGAGTTTTTGTCGCAGATCAAAGCTCTTTCTGATGCTCTTGCCTCCATCGGAAGTCTGATTATGCTTCAGGAACACATTGACTCCATTTTTGAAGGCCATCCATCAGACATCACTCCATCATTGTGATTATTGAGAGCAAGTTTGAACCTCTTCTGCTCGAGCAAGTCGAAGCTCTTTTTCTTGCTCATGAAGTGCGTCTAAATAAATTCACCAAACAAACTCTGTCTGATTCACCTTCCATCAACTATTCACAAGCACATCACAAGTCTTCAACGACTAGCTCCGATGGCTATTCTGTGCCAAACAAGACAAATCCAAAAGACAAATCCAAAGAGTTCCTCGACTTTCCATGGTGGATCTGGCCATGATGGTGGTAGTTCTCACTGTGGCGGTGGTGCTGCTGGCTGCCGTGGTGGTGGCAGTGGTACAAGCTGCAGTGGTGGCCGTTTTGCTAACTTCGAGTGTCAAGCGTGTCTAAAATTTGGTCACTCTTCTTCTGTTTGTCACTATCGCTATGATCAGTATTATCAACCAAATCGACCTTTGGTCTTCATGATCCTCTGAGTCCAAGTTATTCCCAGGCTACTTCCACTCAATCTCAGAATAATTACAACTATTCACAGAATAGCAACAATCCTGACCAAAATTCTGACCAAATCGACCTTCTAATGTTTGGACTAATAACAAGTACAAATCTGCGAGTAACAATCCTCAGTCCAATCCTAGTGCTAAGCTCACAAATGCTCAACCTCATTCCAATTCCACTAATTGGATTCCAGATTCTGGTGCTTCAGTTCTTGTTACTGGAGAATCTCAAAACATCCAGCAACTAGAGCCTTTTGAAGGTCCTGATCAGATCTTCATAGGCAATGGTCAAGGTCCGCAAACTCACTCCTCTGGTTCTTCCTATTTCACTTCTCCATATAATTCCTCTGTCTCTTTATCTCTTAATCATCTATTACATGTGCCTAAAATCACTATAACCTTATTTCAGACAGCAAATTTGCCAAAGACAATGACATTTATTTTGAATTCCACTCTAATTATTGTGCGGTGAAATCTCAGGTTATCAATGAAGTCTTTACTTCAAGGCATTGTTGGTTCTGATGGTCTTTACAGTTTTCCTCACATTCAGTTTCAACCTTCAATAGGCGTTGCTTCCTATTGTTTGTCCAGTTCTGTCAATTCCTCTGTAAATTCATGTAATAAGAATGCAGATTTCGTCGTTAATCCATGTAATAGGTATAGTAGTCTTTGGCATGACAGACTTGGCCATCCAAATCATCATGTTTTACAGCTTGTGTTACAACACTTTAATATACCCACTGTTAATAAAAACTTGATTAGTTTTTGCTCTCCTTGTGCTGCTGGAAAATCTCACAGACTTCCCTCTTGTCCCACTACCTCTGTTTATTCTACTCTTTGGAATTGGTTTATAGTGATCTTTGGGGTCCATCTCATGTTAATTCCACTAATGGCTTTCTATACTATATTACCTTTCTTGATGCTTTCTTTAGATTTACTTGGATTTATCTACTTAAAAGCAAAGCTGAAACTTTCACTGTTTTTAAGAAATTTAAAGCCATGGCAGAATTGCAATTCAATACCAAAATGGGGTATTTTGCCCATTGGCACCCTTTTTAGGTGAGTGTCAGAGTGCAGTATCAATAATAGATTCATTTGTCCTCACACCCTTCATCAAAATGGGGTTGTTGAAAGAAAACATGGGCATGTGGTAGAACTTGGTCTTACCTAGTTGCACCATGCTTCTTTACCTCTTAAGTTTTGGGACTTTGCTTTCACAACTGCTGTTTATCTTATAAACAGACTTCCCACAGCCTCACTGAATTTTTCAGTGCCTTATCATGTGCTTTTCAACAAATTGCCAGATTACAACTTTGTAAAAACCTTTGGTTGTTCTTGTTTCCCTTTACTTAGACCTTACAACAATCACATATTGGACTATAGGTCGCATGAGTGTCTTTTCTTGGGTTATTCTACTTCCCATAAAGGATACAAATGCCTTTCTCCTTCTGGCAAAATCTTTAATTCTAAAGATGTCTTGTTTAATGAATCCAAATATCCTAATGTTGCCTTATTTGAGTCCACAGCTTCTTCTAGTAAGTCCTCTTCTACTAGTTTTCAGTTTCCTTCCATACCTATCATTGTTCCTAATCTGAATTCCCCTATATCTTCTTCTCAGCCTTCTTCTTCCACTCAGCCTACTCAGTCTGAACATTCAGAACCTGCTAATGTTCCTCTTCAGTCTGTACCTAGTGCTATTTCTGTCAATCAGAAACTGCTAATGTTCCTCTTCAGTCTTCTAATACTGAACAAACAGCTTCACCAGTAGCTGATAATGCTGCCATACTTTCTCCTTCCATTTCTTCAGCACTAAATACTAATACAACAGAATCTTCATCTCCAAGCACCCCTCCTTCTTCACTCACCCTATGCAGGCTAGATCTAAATCTGGTATTCACTTACCCAGCATCAATCCTTCCCTTCTTTTAACTTACTGTGAATCAAAGTGTGAAACGGGCCTTGACTGATCCAAATTGGCTTTCAGCCATGCAACTAGAATATGAAGCTTTGATGAAGAACCACACTTGGGATTTAGTGCCTCTTCCATCAGACAGAAAAGCTATTGGTTGTAAATGGGTTTTTAGGATCAAGGAAAATGCAGATGGCTCTATCAATAAATTTAAGGTTGGACTGGTTGCCAAAGGTTTTAATCAAGTTCAAGGCTTTGATTTTTCAAAAACCTTTTCTCCATTTGTGAAGCCTGTTACTATTAGGCTTATTTTAACTCTAGCAATCACAAATCAATGGATGCTTGCTCAGCTAGATGTAAATAATGCTTTTCTTAATGGCTTGCTTAATGAGACTGTCTACATGTCTCAACCCCCTAGTTTCCAACAATCCAATCCTTCTCTGGTCTGTAAACTAAATAAAGCCTTGTATGGGCTCAAACAAGCCCCAAGACAGTGGTTTGAGAGGCTGCAGTCTGCTCTAATTCAGTTTGGATTTGTGGCTAGCAAGTGTGATCCCTCTCTCTGTTTACTAGACTTCATCTCACACTGTATCCTTTAGTTTATGTGGATGATATAATCCTAACTGGCAGTTCCACTTAGTTGATTCAACGCCTGACTTCTCAACTTAATTCCAAGTTTTCCCTTAAATAACTTGGTCTGCTAGACTACTTTCTGAGAATTGAAGTTAAGACTCTTCCTGACAAATCATTACTCCTCACTCAGAGTAAATATATCAGAGATTTGTTGCAGAAAACTAATATGGCAGAGGCTCAACCTATTTCCTCTCCTATGGCTTCCAGCTGCAAACTTACTAAAACAGGCTCAGAACTCTTTTCTGATCCTACTTTATAACGGTCTGTAGTGGGTGCCTTACAATACCTGACAATCACTAGACCTGAGATCAGCTACTCAGTGAACAAAGTTTGTCAGTTTATGGCCAATCCTTTAGATTCTCATTGGACTGCAGTGAAAAGAATCCTAAGATACTTGAAAGGTATAGTGCCGCATGGTCTTCATCTTCAACCTGCTGTTTTGTGGAAACTATATCCTTTTCGTGCCCTCTGTGATGCAGATTAGGCTTCTGATATTGAAGACAGAAGATCCACTTCTGGTTCAGCTATCTACTTTGGTCCTAATCTCATTTCTTGGTGGTCCTGAAAGCAGCAAGTTCTTGCAAGGTCTAGTACAGAGACAATATCGAAGTTTGGCTCAGACTACTGCTGAAATATCTTGGATTCAGACACTTTTAACTGAGTTAAAAGTTCCTTTCAGCACTCCCATTGTCTTCTGTGACAATCAAAGTGCAGTTGCTATAGCTCATAATCCTGTTCTTCATGCTTGGACCAAGCACATGGAGATTGATGCCTATAAATACTAAGTTGTAACTCAAAGTTCAGTGGCTAATAATCATTTTCACTTCTTTCTAGAGTTTTTCCCTCTCAAAATATCTTCTATTATGATCTGTGAGAACTCTTTTAGAACTGAAGGTTACAGTTTAGATATATAGACTAGACAGTTAGTTATGACAGCTGCCAGCAGAAGTGAAGGATTAATCCTGGGTAAGTGAATACCAGATTTAGATCTGGTTTGCATAGGGTAAATATTGGATATGATCTAGGAGGAGGAGAGGAGTTAGTGGTTGAGGATGAGGATTCTGTATTTGAGACAATAGGTTGATTTGTCTGTTCAGAATTAGAGGACGGAACAGAAACAGACTGAGGTAAGTCTGACTGAACAGAATTTGAGAGCTGAACAGGATCAGATTGAGGTAGGTCAGAATCTGACTGAACAGAAGGAATAGGAGACTGAATCGGAGGAATAGGAGACTGAACAAGGGTAGCAGATTGAAATGAGGAGGAAGAACTGCCAATAGATGTTTTTGTGTGCAAAGGAGACACAGGGGGCTGATTAGTAGCAATGATAGGAATTGAGGAGAAATTAAAATTAGTAGGGGATGAAGAAGACTGACTAAGAGAAGGAGATGACTCAAATAAGTCAGCACATGGAAACTTAAGACTCATTAAAAAGAACACCTTTAGAAATATAAATTCTGCCAGAAGGAGACAAACATTTATATCCCTTATGAGAGGTAGAATATCCCAGGAAAAGACACTGATGAGATCTAAAATCCAATTCATGATTGTTGTAAGGTCTAAGTAAAGGAAAACAAGCACAGCCAAAAGTTTTGAGAAAGGTATCGTCAGGAAATTGTTTGAAAAGCATATGGTAGGGAACTGAAAAACTTAAGGATGATGTAGGAAGTTTGTTTATTAAATAAACAGTAGTGAATGCAAAAACCCAAAATTTTAGTGGTAAGGAAGCATGATGTAACAAGATGAGACCAAGTTCCACAATATGTCTATGTTTTCTCTCAACAACACCATTTTGATGATGGGTGTGAGGACAAATAAGTCTGTGTTTAATGCCACAGCCGGCCAAAAAAGGTGCTAAGGGTCTAAATTCCCCTCCCCGATCAATTTGAAGGTTTTTGATTTTAGAATTGAATTGAAACTCTGCCATTGCTTTAAACTTTTGAAAGACAGTAAAAGTTTCAGCTTTACTTTTAAGTAGATAAATCCAAGTAAACCTGGAAAAGGCATCAACAAAAGTGATATAATAGAGAAAACCATTAGTGGAAGTAACATGAGCTGCTCCCCAAAGATCACTATAGACTAACTCTTAAGGGAAAAGAATAAACAAATTCAGATGGAGATGAAGAAAGTCCGTGAGACTTTCCTACAGCACAAGCAGAGCAAAAATCAACCATGGTTTTATTAGAAATGGGTATTTTACGATGCTGTAAAACAATTTGTAAAACATGATAATTTGGATGATCATGCCAAAGAGAACTGATCCTATTACATGGATTTACAATGGACTTTTTCAGTCTTATTACATGGATTTACAATGGAGTTTGCAGAACTAGAAAAACAACAAGAAGCAAAAACAGATGAAGGATATGCTAAAACTGAATGTTGGAGAAACTGTAGAGACCATCAGGACCAACAGTGCCTTGTAGTAAGACCTCATTGGTAAACTGAGATTTCACAACACAATAATTAGAGTAAAACTCAAAGAAAACTGCATTGTCCCTAGAAAATTGACTAACATTAATGAGAATTTTAGTGGTGCAAGGCATATGTAAAAGACGATTAAGAGACAGACACTTTGGACTTGTGTAAGGGGAAATGAAGGAAGAAGAATTTGAGGAAGTAATCTTCAGACCTTGACCATTGCCAATGAAGATCTGATCAAGACCTTCAAAAGGTTCTATCTGCTGAATGTTCTGAGATTCTCCAGTAACATGAAAAGAAGCCCTTGAATCAGGAATCCAATAAGCAGAATTTGAGTTTGGTTGAAAAGAAGCATTAGTTAAAATAGCACTAGGAGTAGACTGATTGCTAGTGCTTGCATATTCTTAGTTATTGTTTACTCGAACATTAGCAAGACGATTATCACCATTCTGCTACCCAGAATTAGAATTAATTTGCCGATAACCAGAATTCTGAGACGGACTCGCATAGTAGTAGGATCCTGAAGCACCAAAGTTGAATTTGGTTGATAATGTTGCTCGTGTCGATAATGACAGACTGAGGTAGTGTGACCATACTTCAGGCAGACTTGGCACTGAAAGTTAGCAAACCAACCACGACCCCGGCCTCCTCCGCCGGTGCCGTCGCACCAGCCACCACCGCGGTTGTTAAAACCACCACCACGAGAATTAGAAAAACTCTCAGGATCTGAATGCAAAAAGGACTTGTTTGGCACCATATAACCATCAGATCCATGCGATGAGAAGGATTTGTTGTGCGCTTGCATATAGTTAATCGAAGGAGAATAAGAGAGTGATTGCTTGTTGAACTTGTTCAGGCAAGCTTCATGAGCCAAAAGAAGGCTTCAACCTCCGCAATTGGTAGGGTTTCGAACTAACTTTCAATGATTGAAATAACCGAGTGAGAATTCGATGGAAGACCTTTGAAAATTGAGTCAACATGCTCTTGAAGCATGATTGGACTTCCAATCGAGGCGAGAGTCAAAAATTGTTTTGATTTGCATCAAAAACTCTCGCATCGATCTTCCTCCGAGCGTCGTCGCTCGCAATTCACTGAGCAATTGTCGCGCTGGAGCTCGTGTTTGCTTGTGAAAGTAATCATGAATTCTCTCCCAAACTTCATAAGAGTGAACACATCCTATAACTCGACAAAATCGACATTGAAAGTGTCGATTGAAGCCATGTGAGGAGCACCTGATCTTGTTGCTCCCAAACTTCGTATGATGGATTCTCAATTCCAGCTGCTCAATCAGCTTCAGAGAGAAAACACACTAGAATTAAAGGATTTGCAACAAATCGTTGCAATTGATAAGATTTGATAACAGGTTCAACCTGTTGGCGCCATAGTAGAAGGGTCAAATCATCTAGTTTATGAGAAATCGAACTAGGAAATGAAGAAGTGAGAAACGAGTTGTTTTGAGCAGCCATCGTTGATCTTACCGAGCTCTAGATACCATAACAGAATTCTAAAGAGAGAATATTTGAGAGAAAGGAAAAGCTTTGTTAGAAACGAGAAGATGAAAATATTATTGACCACTGAACTGAATGTTACAGTTTAGATTATATAAACTATAAACAGTTAGTTATGACAACTGTCAGCAGCTGTCATTAACTAACTCCTAACTCAGCCAACTAACATACTTGTATTAACTAGAGTAAACTACCCAAGAGTGCAGTTGAATAACTGCAACTCTATTACAATACTCTAGTATAGTCAATGATAATTGGAAGGAACAAGTCTTGAGACAAACTCTAGCAAAGGATATGAGATCAAAACTCTTAGGAGGCTAAAGTATTTTCTAGGAATTGAAAGTGTCTCACTCCAAGAAACTTATTTTCATATCTCAACATAAATATGTCACATATTTGCTCCAAGAGACAGGTAAGACAGCTTGTAAACCTTTAAGTAACCCCATAGATTCAAATCTTAAATTGGGCAATGCAGATGATAGTGTAGCAATGGATAAGGAGATATATCAGCGTTTGGTTGGAAAATTAATCTGTCTGTCTCACACAAGGCCAGATATTGCTTTCAAATTGTAAGTTTGGTTAGTCAATTTATGCACTGCTTGAGAGAAGTCCACTTATAGGCCCCTCATAGAATTATGCAGTACCTTAAAAGAACCCTAGGATGAGGAATTTTATATAAAAGGAATGGGAATGCAATTCTTGAGCCTTACATTGATGCTGACTATGCAGGATCAGTGACTGACTGGAGGTCTGCCACTGGATATTGCACCTTTTATGGGAGGAAACTTAGTAACTGAAGCTGTGGCATGATATAGTGCTGAAGCTGAGTTTCGAGCTATGGCAAAAGGTATTTGTAAACTACTTTGGCTGGAAAATATTTTATAAGACTTGAAGATTAATGGGATGGACCTATAAACTCAACCGTGATAATAAATCAGCTATCAGCATTTTGCTCATAATCCTGTTCAGCATGATCAAACAAAGCATGTTGAAGTGGATAGGCATTTTATCAAGAAAAAGCTCAAATGCGACTTGATCTTTACTCCATATGTGCCTTCACAAAGTCAACTTGCAGATACTCTTACCAAAGTATTATGCAGTTCAGATTTTGAAAGAATTGTATGAAGTTGGGAATGGAAAACATCTATTCTCCAGCTTGAGGGAGAGTGTTAAAAATAGGAATATTCTAGGAAAAAAGAGCTTCTTTAATGGTTGTTTTTTCAAGTAGCCTAGATACTAGGTATAGCCTAGGTTCAATGCATCTTGGGAAGTAGTATCTTAATTGCTTTAATTTTTTTTTTTGGAAGGCAGAAAATATAGAATATTATTAATCAGAGCTACAGCAGCACCAGAGGTACTGCTGGAGACAATACATAAGTGCCATACATGTATTACACTTGTAAATTGATTTTATTCTTGAATATAAATAGACCATTCGGCTCGGTGGAAAATACAGTTAAGCATATTCATAAAATTTGTGTTTCTCATTCTTCCATGCTATACATAGGTCTGAAACATCAACATTTACTCAGGTGTCCAATTTTTAAAGCATAACGATTTCTAAAAGACAAACCTGATTACGCTCAACATAGTCATCTAAGAAATCTTTGACATCATTAACCTCCTCAGGACTTAATTCATCATTATCTAGTAGCCTCAAAATGAATTCACATTTTTTTATATGAGCCTTGTGCCGAGTAATTGATGTCTCTAAATGTGTCTGGAAACAAAAGAAACATGTCAATGACCATGAGAAAGGTAAGCCATCATTTCCACAAAATATAGATCCTATAATTCATACCAATCTGGGTGGCCTGCTCTTTCCTTTCTTAACGGAAAGCCCTTCAAGCTCCGCTTCAAAGTTATCAATTTGGGATTCTAACTCTCCAACCTACTCAAATTATGTAAGTCAAATTAATATGAACTCATCTAAATAATATAAGATCAAAGAGATATTCCAATGAGAATCACCAGGAAGGCAGGCACTAGACTAGTATAAACAGCATTCTAAGAGAAGAAAATCTGAAGAACAAACACAAACTTAGATATTGCCAATGGTGGAAAGATCTCAACAGTCAACCAGCACTGTGCATATTATCTTGCCAATAAAAACAAACATTAGATACAAAGCAAATGAGGCTAGCCATTTGCCTGAGAAATCACTTTGCACATGAGCTACAAACATATGTATTAGCCATATTGAACACAATAAAGCAAAGTTGACAGTAATTCAAAGGAATTTGATTTCATACCACATTGTTTAACCAATCCCTTGTCTCTGATTTAGCCTTCTCTTTTGGATCCTATTAGAAAGTGAGATAACAAATTCCTCAGCCCAAAATTGACATAAACACGATCATAGAACCAAAAAAAGCCCAAAAAAGTGGTAAAACTACTACAAACAAAAAGGTTTTATTCCCCTGGTCAAAGACTCACAGTCTTAGGCTGTTGACCCAAGCCTTCTTTGGAGAATGCTTTGGTCTTAGTTTCCTTCTCACATATCTTAAATCTTTCCATTTCTCGCTCAATTATCTTGCGTGCATCCACCAAAGCCTGCTCATATGAGGCACTAACCTATGTCAAGATGTCACAAGAGAAAGCATTGTCAAACTCAAAGCCAAGGAGTTAAATTTCATCATTCAATATTTAAAACATTATACACACCACCACACAAGTCAACCCAAGGAGCACTACCATCTAACCAGCAATGAATTGGTTAACACAATCCACTCAGCTCATATTCAAATTTCATACTAACATGATGCAATGTGATTACTGAATCCTTGCTAAGGTTATCAATGCCAGATGGCGTAAGGCCACAACTCCACCATATAAACACGCCATTGCGGCCTACAGCCTAAGGCACCACCATTGTGGGCCTCCCTTCACAAATTGCCTATGGTGGAGGGATTGAAAAACGCCACATTATAGCGTTATGGCAGCTCTATAACAGTTACAGTAGTGCTATAACAGTTATGGCGGCACTATAACGGCCATTTAACAACATTGATCTTTGCCAGCAAAACATACACACAAGATTGTAACTTTCCTAGAATCACATTTACTATCAAACAGCTTATTTTCTACAAAAACAGCCAAAATTGTGAAATTTCGGCAGTCCCAAACATGATAATCAGAGAGCTTCTTTCAGTGATTTTTCCTAAAAATCAAAGAAAACCACATATGCATTAACATTATCATCTCCTAACTAAAATATATCTATAAAACAATTCAAATATACACACACAATCACATTGCTGAGATCAAACTAGAAAATTGGCACTTTGGTTGCTTTCTGGAACAAGCATGGAGTTAAGCAATACCTTCTTGTCCTTGATCTCACTGGACTGAATCCAAGTCTTAATTTGGTCTCTGTACCTCTGCAGCTTCTTAATCTCCTTCTTGAGGTCCGCTTCAAATTTCTCCTTCTGGTTAGCATTGTCAGTGTCGTAAACCTACCACCAAACCAAACCCGTCATTTTGTTCCGAAACAATGGAAATCGAAAAACAATAAAACAACACTGAAAACAAAATAAAAAAAAAACTGAGAGAAACAAATGAGGTACCTTGTTCCAGATGCTATCGAAGACTTCAACGCCTTCCTGGACCTTCTTGAGAACGCGATCTATCTCCCCCTGGAGTTTTCGACTCGCACCCATTGATTACGATTCTCACTTCAGTGCCCAATGCCAGACTAGTGGTGATCCAATTGTAAGCAATCAATTGCTCTTTGATTCGGGTTTTAGGGTTTGTTTATGCACTCGCTTGCTTGCTCAGAGGACGCGGAGATTCTACCACGACAACTCTCTTTGTCGTTTTATCCTCTTTTTTTTTTTTTGGATCGGTAGTAAAGGATACTGTTTCGGTAAGAAAAGTTTAGTAGATTAGACCATCACACGATTCATATGTTTATTTTTTAATTTTTATATATTTTATTTAGTTTATAAATATTGTTCTACCACTAAAAGTATGTATTTAATGATCCCTACTAGTCTATTGGTCCAGGACTCAAACTTTTAGAATTTGATTTTAGACAAAGAAGAATGTTAGAAACAAAATTTATAATGTTTTAAATTTATTAAAAATTATAAAATCATAAATAAAAAATAATTAACTACATGAGATTTTTACTTATTATATTGGATACCCGTTAGCGGAAATAGGATGCATGTCCCACTATTAGTGCTATGGGATACTCGTTACCCACTAAGAATAGAGTTTCTTAATAATTTTTTGATCTCGGTCTCATTTCATTTATATTTTATGAGGATTGAAGTAGTTTATTGTTGTTCTCATGAAAATCCTTAATTCTTATAAGTTTTTTATTGTTATTTAAGCATTTTACATTTTAGTTGTTTATTGTATGGTTTTATCATGACTTGATTCCATGATATCAACATTCTATTATTTGAATTGTCAAGTTTGTCTTGTTTTGGGTATTATTTGGGTGCTTGGGTTTTGTTCTTGTGCTAGATTGTGCCTTAAGGTAACGAGACCTAATCCAAGAGCATTTAAGTGTAAAGTGTAATCTATTTGGTGTCTAAGTCAAGTGTAAGGTTATATACCTTTGATGACATTCAATTGGATTGCGGTATTTCAGGGATGGTTCTCTATAATTAATGTAACTGTTATACCGAGATCCTTGGTGTGCACCCTAAGCAGTTACATTGTAATGTTGATGTGGATTTGGGGTAAAGCCAAAGCGTCGACCCTTCCTACCTCAACGGGGTCGATTGACATATAGAAAAGGGGTCAGTCGGCATACGACCTAAAGGGTACACAACATATGGAAAAGGGGATAAATCGACATATGACCTGGAGGGTACACAAACCCTCAGCCTCAAACGTGATAGTGCGAATAAGCTAGAAGAGAATCATTACATGATCGACATATGACCTAGAAGGTACACAGCCCATCAGCCTCAAGCGCAATAGCTCAAAGAGGCTATAAAAGAATATCATCACTCGATCGCATATAACATGCAAGGTACACAACCCCTCAGCCTCAAGAGCAATAGCGCAAAGAGGCTAGAAGAGAATCATCACTTGGTTGACATACGTGCCCAGGAGAGTACTAGACTAACTTGGTCGGCCTTGGTAAGGTTGGCCTCAAACCTAGGAAAGTATGCAATAGAGGTTGGAGGGTACACCACATGCTCATTAATTCGTAGATCACTTCATAAGATTAAAAGTTTCTTAGTTTAGCTACATATGTTCATCCCTTTGTAGATAACTTTGTAAGTTGAACACAACACTTCAAACATTGCATATTATGACAAAGGAAATAACTTGGGCTCTAAGCATGTTACACTCATATAAAAGTAGATAGAACTAGGCTAGTTTATTATCTTCCATAATTAGATAGTAATATGTTCATCCAAAAGTTGAGCATTATGATACTTGTTGAAAATGATGATAGTGGTTGTCTACTTGTAAATCATAAGGAATTGCAACGAAGTGTAACATGCTCGCCAAAAGTAGAACATCATAAAACTTGTTTGAAAATAAAGATAGTGGTTGTTTAATTGTAGATCATAACAAAATGTAACAATGTTTATCATGCTCGTCCAAAAGTAGAGCGTTATAAAACTTGTTTGAAAATGAAGACAATAGTCGTCCATTTGTAGATCATAATGATGTCTAACATGCTCATCCAATAGTAGAATGACATAAAACTTGTTTGGAAATGAACATAATGGTCATTCAATCGTAGATCATAACAAAATGTAACAATGTTTAACATGCTCGTCCAAAAGTAAAGTGTTATAAAAACTTGTTTGAAAATGAAGACAATGGTCATCCATTTGTAGATCATAACGAAATGTAAAATGCTTGTCCAAAAGTAAAGTGTTATAATACTTGTTAAAAATGAAGACAATGGTTATCCATTTGTAGATCATAGCAATAGGAAATGTGTCATACTTGTATATCGACCAAGCATATAGCCTGTATTAGAATATCTTAGGAAATCGTAATATGATAATTCATAATATAACTCATTTTCAAATAAGAATAATATATAGTCCATTTGTAGATCATATTAATATGTACTCGACTTGACATCTTGACTAAAAATTGATCCTCTTTGTACTTGCTTATGCTCGATAGATTGCCCAGGTCTTAGCTGGTTGACCCCTTAATAGTGAGGACCACATCTAGCTTATAATATGCTCGGCTAATTGCCTAGGTCTTAACTAGTCAACCTCATATTGGAGTGAAGACCATGTCTGGGTCTTAATATGCTTGGCTAATTGACTAGGTCTTAAGTGGTCAACCTCATATTGGAGTGAGGACCATGCCTAAGTTTTAATATGCTTGGTTAATTGCCTAGGTCTTAACTAGTTAACCTCATATTGGAGTGAGGACCATGCTTGGGTCTTAAGTGGCCAACCTCATACTGGAGTAAGAACCACACCTAGGTTTTAATATGCTCAGTTAATTGTCCAAGTCTTAACCGGTTAACCTCATATTGGAGTGAGAACCATGCCTAGGTTTTAATGTGCTCGGCTAATTGCCTAGGTCTTAAGTGGCTGACCTCATATTGGAGTAACGACCATGCCTAGGTCTTAATATGCTTGGCTAATTGCCCAGGTCTTAACTGGTTGACCTCATATTGGAGTGAGGACCATGCCTAGGTTTTAATGTGCCTAGTGGATTCAACCTTTAACTAAACTTTAATATTTATAAATAAGAGATTTTTTTCATAATATTGAACAAAACAAAATTTGACTAGTGAAAATAGAATAAATTAATTGAAATAAAAATAACCTATAAATGGTGTTTTAGACTTACTTTATTCCTTGAGACTGATCGACCGTAGTGAGCTTTATAAGTCTAACGCCAGTTGACATATTTTCCTAAATAGTCATCCTTAACCTACAGTTCAATTTGTGTCATCAACATCAAGCAACTCTTTGTGTCATGCCCAATAGATTGGTGACATTCACACTATTTCACCACATCACTTCTTTTTTTCAGTGGACTGTTTAGAGGGAGACATAGTAGCTTTGAGTGATAAATATCTTTCAAAGTCTTACTCCTGCTAGTGTTTAGAGGAGTAAAGGTTTGAGGTTGGCCAACTTCTCTCTTTTATCTTGTTGATGATTCAACTTGTTTCCCTCCTCAGCTAACCTGATTTGGGAGCCTCGATTTTCTTCCTAGGTCGTAAGTTTCTTTTCCTTCTCAGTACCACTTCATCAATATAACTTCCTTAGCCTCCATGTGGCATGATGTTCATGATTGGATTTTGTCCATGTTGGTAATTTTCTTGTATATCAATGACTCGTTGAACTCCCCTGGACGTAGACCTTTTGTGAAGGTTGCTACAAACATGTAGTTGTTCAGATCCTCAACTTGTATTATGGCATTGTTGAAAGGGTCAGGTACTCCTTCAAAGTCACACCAGGTTGTTGTTAAATGTCAAAGAGGTCGGCTAGTATAGTCAGTCGGCTTTTGTTTGCCACAAAGTAGCACATGAATTTCTTTGAGAAGTCATGGAAGTTGATTATAGATTGATATGAGAAACTAGCAAACCACATCAAAGAAGCCTCTAATAAGGTTCCTAGAGACATTTTGCAACATAGAGCATTGCTCCCCCTGCTTATAAGTATCTAAGCTTGGAAGTTGGTTAGACGTCGGCGTTGATCTTTGGAGCCATGGAAATCCTCTATCTTAGGCACCAAAAAGTATGGTTGAAAAGGCTCAACCTCTATGGCCTTCGAGGATGGTTGGAAATCGTGTGGCAGTTTGTTTGTGGTCTCCCTTTCTAATCGCCTCAAATTCGCGACCTGATTCTACAACATGACATAAGTATCATCAACCTTCTTCTTGATCTCCTCATTCTATTGGCGCAAGGCATCTTGGGCCTCTAAAGCCTTATCCACCACCCTCTTGGCCTCTACACTCTCCCTCATGGCCTCCGCTATTTCTACCATTATACCTTCTAGTGTCGAAAGGTCACTGTTTGGGTTCCTCAATATGGACTAGTTGTTTGAGTTATGCCTCGTCGTCATCGGTGGAAGAAGAACAAAACAAAAGAAAGGGCGACAAAACACATTTCACCATGCCCCACTATGCGCGCCAAAATGTTCTTGTGCTAGATCGTGCCTCAGGGTAAGGAGACCTAGTCCAAGAGCATTCAAGTGTAAAGTGTAATTTGTTTGGCATGTACGTCAAGTGTACGATTATATACCTTCGATGGCATTCAATTGGGTCACAATATTTTAGGGATGGTTCTCCGTAATTAACATAATTGTTGTCTCGAAATCCTCAACGTGCACCCTAGGCAATTACATCATAACATTGACGTGGATTTTGGTAAAGCCAAAGCATCGATCCTTGTTACCTTGACGAGGTTGGTCGACATATGACCTAAAGGGTACATAATCCTTCAGTCTAAAGCACAAGTTCAAAGAATCTAAATCTAAGGATATATTTGTTTCATGGAATCTTTTTACATTCTCATGAATGTTATTCCTAGGAATTTTATTCCCAGGATTGTTATTCCTCAAAATTTTATTCCCATGAATATAACATGGGAATATTATTCCCAAGTATTTTTCTTAAAAATATCTTTGATTATATTTTAATATTCATGGGAATAGTTTTGAAATTTTAAAATAATTTTAAAAAAATAAAAATGGAACTTACATGTGTATTAGATAATGAATTCTCACATTCTCGTAGGAATATCAGTTTTCCACTCCCTCTTCATTGGAATAGAAATGTAAGCAAATATAGTAAAAAAAAAGGAAATTCTATCATTCCAAGGCATCAATAACACACAAAAATACTTTTTAAAACCTCGTAACAAACATAAATATTAGGGAATTCTTGTTTCACATAATCTCTTTCATTCTCGGGAATGTTATTCCCAAGAGTATTAAATGAGAATGACATTCCTGAGTATTTCAAGAAAAATACATTTGTTTAACTATTAAAATTGTTTGAGAATCTTTTTTATATTCCCAAGAAAATTTAAAAAATGTGTTTGGTTCATGTTATTTTTTCTTAGAAATGTATGTTATATTATTAAAAAGTGTCATTTTTTATATTAAAGAACTTATTATATGCACCTACATAACAAGACATGAGGCTAGACACTACAGTTTGCAAATAGTAGTGAAAAATCTTAAAAAATTTCAATAAATTCCTTAACCACATCTTACTATTAAATAAATCCAACACCATAATATTCCCTTTAGCCTTATAAAGAGCAAGAAACACAAAATGACATGTACAACAAAACTTTAACCACACCCCAAGTAAACAAAAAACAAAATAAGTAAACTGCCTTGATATCAATAATTAAATTTCAAAAACAACTGCAACATACTTGTCTTCTGTCTTTCAAAAATAACTGAAACATACTTGTCTTCTATCTTAAAAAAATCATAGACAAATAATGAGATAATAGGTATTGATATTGAGGGTATGGTAGAATTTTCACATAATTAATATGATTCTCATTATATAGGAATCCATATTCCTACTCTTTTTTATGGAAATCAACTCAATACAAAATCAACATAAGCATGGACATTTCACTTTCCAGGGAATAAAAGATACTAAGAATATGTTTTGATTACCTTCAAACAAATGTGGGAATATACATTTTCTTCTTCGAATCCTAAAAGATTCTATGAAACAAATGTCCCCTTACATCCCCATGTATACATTCCTGTGAATCCAAAAACATTTCACGAAACAAATGCTCCCTTAATTTTTATTTGCTAGGAAATATTTGTTGATAACCACAAGTATAAAAAATTACAGGTGAATATAAGTAGTGATTAAGACAATGAAGATTATATAAGTTGTTTTAAATTAAAAATCTCTACATAATTGGCATTTAAGTTATTTATAGCTAAAAACTTTGTGTGAATAATGTACAATAAGTTTCTAAATAAATAACTTTACAAAAAGTATATTCAAGTTACTCTATGAGTTGATCACAACAATGATTACCTATACAACACTCATCACTTATGAAATAAAGTTTATATCGTTCAAGTTTAACCCTACAAGAAAAAGTGTGTACAAAGCAATGAAACATGACAAAATTACTTTGAGAATCAAAAGCAACATGTAGCATAAAACATATACAAATTTTATAAAAGTTTTTACATATAACCAATTTCAATAAAAAAAAAAGGGAAGATACTTCATCAAGGCAGAAGAAGATAAGTGTCATAAACAATCAACTCAATTCGATCAAAAACATCCTTAAAATTGACCTTAATAGGCGTAAATGTTCCATCACCATACTTGACACATATCTACCTATCCCAGATCTCATACTTAATTGATATCCAATGTATTAGGGATTGTGTCAGGGTTTTGAATGTTGACTTGATATACACCTAGCCCAAATACCTCAACAGTCGTTTCCAAGGTTTCTGCTTCCTAGATCTATATATTTGCTTATTGCACCCCATAAAAAAGTAAAAACACAAAAGTGGACATTATTACCAAGTGTCTTTTTAATTCAACACACACCCCATAAATGGCAACCTTAGCACCTCTTTGCCTCATGTGTGTTGCGAGAAGATAAGGTTTGGAACTTTGAAGGAATTAATAGTGAGACAATGCAAGTTAAGGTGATGAGTAAATAATGTTGCATTCATGAGAATTGAGTTTGTGTATACTTAAGAAATTTGTTGGAAAAAGAGTGTAGGCATAGGTTGAGAAAGCAACAAGGGAGTAGCAAGTGAGGAGTGCATAAAAACTACCTTGACTTCTTCGATGCTAAGTGATGCCTTGCTAGTTTTTACATCAATATCATTCAATTCCAAAAACCATAATCCAAAGGAGTTTTATAAGCTTTCAGAATCATGAATCTAGGACAATGAATGCACAATCTCGAAAAACCAAATATGGATCACAACACATGAAAAAATGATGTTACAAATTTATGATTCTAGAATGGTAATCACATAATTGTGGGGCAATTATTCTAGAATAAATTTATATTTTTGGATTGCATGTTCTGAAATTAATTTTATATCTTTGAATTGCATGTTCGAAAAAGAAAGAAAAAACTTAGCTACAATAGTGCGGTGGGATTGGAGATATTAAAGGGTGTGAGATTTTGATTTTGAATTAAGGAAGTGTGATAAGGTGTTTTGGTGTTGATAGTTACATTGGTTGGGGCGTGAATTGAAGTTTGAATTGTAGGGATTATATGAGGTGGTTTTGTGGAAGTTAATAAGGGTGAATGGGGCACTGATTCTATTGGACTTGATAAAGGATTTGTGGCATGATATTTATGGGCAAAAAAAAATTGTTTGTGAGGTGAGGTGAGTAGGGGAATACAATTTCAACAAAGACAGTTTGAAATTATGTTAGAAAATAGTTTTTAAAACCAAAATTCATAAGCAAGAAAGAAATCAAACATACTCTTATTATATTCTGAAAAGTGTTTTTTGCTAACAAGTTTTTATCAATAATTGAATTCTAATTTATATGTTAATAGGTCTTGGCGGTTACTCAAGCACCTGAAGAGGCAGGGAAGAAGTGGTTCCAAGGGATAGTTGATGTTGTAAGACAATATATATAGGTTTTGGTGGTAAAAACTTATGGTGTTGTCTATTTGTTGAAAATACTAGTTTGATATATGGAGTGGTGAATGTGGGTATGTATCATCTTGCAGACGGCTAAGAACAAGAATGTTGAGCATATAATGATATTTTATTATGATCATCTTTAACAAAAGGACTATATGAACTTTATAGAGGTACAAATGATATCATTTTCACCTTACATTACTACTAATAGAATTTTTAGTTTTCTAAAACTAATTTTGATTTTGATAGGGCCCATAATTGTAGAGTTGTGTTGACACAAACATTGATATCACAGTTTCATGTTGACTCATGGATGACAGGTATGTTTACATGAAAAATCTGCATGGTTTGATTTCGTACAATAAAGGCAATACACCTCGTTTGCAAAAGTTAGCACTTTCATTAACAATGATATATTTCTTTTGTTTTATCTTTAATTGTATTTGGATTTGGCCAATGTCAAAATTCTTGTAGTCAGCATCAAACTATAGACTCATGAAAATTAATAAAACGGGATGAATTATACAATTTGCAAAAAAACCTAGAGGATCATATATAAAGACAATGATATATTGATAGTATCTAAAATTTGAATTACATCCCTTTTACCTTAGGTCCCATTTAAGGTTGTTACAAGTTTTTGGTTTTCAAGTGCAATTTTCAAAACAAACATGTTTAGAAAAATTGGAGCTGAAATGATTTTAAATCATTTTTGAAACAATTTTACACTCGTTTTCAAAACCAAGAAAAAATGTTTTGTGAATTTGGTTTTTAGTTAAAAAAACACATTTTCCATATTTGATAATGACACTTTTTGCTACCACCACCACCACCACCTCCGTCATCGTCACCACTACAGCACCATCACCATCACCATTGTTGTTGCCACCATCATAATTAGTTGTTTCTACCACCACCACCATCGCCACCAACATTGCTACCATCATCACCACCTCCACCATCAATGTTATCGTTCACCACCAGTACTGTTACCACCACCACCATCGCCAACAAGATTGCCATCACAACCATCAATGTTATCGTCATTATCACCACCACCACTTCTACCACCACCACCATCGCTAACAAGATCACCATCAACATTGTTACCACCAATGCCAATGCCACTACCGCCATCATTTTCACCACCAACACCACTACCTTCATAATCGCCACTACAAAAACCACCATTGTCGCTGCCACCATCATTTCCATCAACATCACCGCCGCCATTGACATTGCTACCACCACCAACAACAACAATACCACCTCCATCGACGTCACTATTATTGAGTTCAACACCCATGGTGTTTTAATTATGAGGAATTTTCTGGCATAAATCATAAGTGTTTTGAGTTTATTTATACCGATGAGTTTGCTTAAGTGTATTAGGGGAAAAAAAGTTTTGTAAACAACAAAAATTGAAGTAAACTCAAGGCTATCACGAGTCACTCAAAAAGGATGGTAAGCTTGAAAGGTTAAAAGAAGACTCAAAGTGTCCTTGATTGTGTACTATAATGAAGAAGTCAACGTGCTCACTTGATAAAGAGAAAAACTTCAAGACATGAGAAGTAATCAACAACTAAAGGACAAGAAAAGTATTGCAGACATATATACCTGCACAATGAACATGGCATGAAGAATAACATTGGTGCAACACACTCAAAATGGAATTTCATCACTAGAATGAGTTCATTCTAGACATTGTATTTGGAGTTCTAGAAATGAAATTGAGTTGTTATTAGTGGCTATGGAAATCTTGAAGAAATTTATTCAAACTTCATAAACAACTTGTGGTCTGATACAACCTGGATCGTGCATAAAATTGAGCCTGAAGTTGCAAATGCTAGTTTGCTTGGAAAACTTGATATATGAGCATTAATTTGAAGACTTGAGCTACAAAAATGCATTTGAGATGATCTTAGTGGTTGTGGAAAGCTAAGAGAAAGATCTACATCTTTCATGCAGAAGTCATGGGCTAACAAGGCTTAGATCTTGGAAGAAACTGATCATGAAGATAAATATGTCATTTTGTCCTCACTATATATCACAACTGCAATGCTTTGAAGATTTCTTATACTGTAGTGATCCAAATAACATGAGACTAGCGCCTGAATGTCAAGGATAAAATTCTATACAACTTTCATGAAGGCATCAAAAACTAGTTTGGCCGTTCAAAAGGTCAAAGAAATAAAAAACAGTACTAAGCATACAACAAGCTCACACTAGAATGTTTGGAATACAAGTTTGTCATGCCATCTCATCAAAGTATTCCTTTAAGAGAACATTTAGTGGCTTTCCACATCAGAGAACTATCTTAAAGCATAACATCATATGCAGGAAAGCTATACAAGCCAACATATCTGTAAATGATACATATATAGAGAGCAGAACATAACAAATGTTATGATGAGTTCATAGCAAGCTCAAAATGGATGTCTCAACTATGCTTTCAAGTGAAAAGCTTCAAAAGATTTGAAAAAAGCTCATCTTTTGATGAAGTTAGTGCTTTCCTCTGAAGATCTCAATCTTATCATGTTGCAAAGACATCAAGAAGGTCTTACTTAGAAGATCTATCAAAGACTACATTAAACAGATTACGTTAGAATAAAGTTGTTTCAGAATCAACATCAGAATGGTGTACTTGAGAAGTCTAAGAATGAGAACATTAGAATAATACTATCATAAAGGAGTTGTTAGTTGTAAAGTTAAAAGTAGTTTGTCTACTTCAAGAAGAAGTTACCCAAATGTCATAACAACTAGATAATGACTAGTTTGACATGTGGGGCCTATAAAAGGATAGAAGACAATTGCAAAACATGAGAAATAAGGTAGAAGACAATGTACACTATGCAAAAACCAGATTCATCTCCTCTCCCTACTCCAGATGCATTATGAAGCTCATAATGGTTGCAGTAAGAGTCCATATAGCTTATAGCTTCAAAAAAGATTCACCCCAATGAGTGTTGTAAAAACCTCTTAAACACTGTCTCCTTGTATGTAATCTGTAAGTATCCCAAATTAACCATGTGGGCTATGTTTGGATGTGAGAGAAGTGATAGGGAGAACCCATGGAAGGTGGGTAGCTTAGAGAGATTCTCTGAGATGGTAGCTTGAAGAGGCTAAAGTGAAATAATACTTGGATAGCCTGGAGAGGTGAAAGAAATATTTGTATTGTCTCTCCCATGACCAAGTAGGTGTCGTGGTTGGGTGGGTTTTACTTCCTAAAAGTTAGGAGAATCATTCTGTGGGTTAAGCCCATATGAAGAGGTGAAAAATACTTGGATTGTCTCTCCCATGGCGTTGTGGTTGAGACAGGTTATCTCTATGCCAAGATCAGGTGTGGTGTTGTGTTGTGGTTATGGAGATGTTGTGAAGTCCATCAAGGGGTTGACCGTTGTAAAAATCCAACATGTTGGTTGTGTTAGTGAAAATCTCATGAATTTGGGTGAGAACTGGACATAACCTAAGGTCGGGGTAAACCAATATAAAAAATCTGTGTTAAATCCTTTCTTCCCTTCCTCCTTACATTATGTTTTTTGTTGTCATAAATACTGCATTTACATCAAAATTTTATGAGAATGAGAATGACAAATATCAAAATGCATACATAAGAAGATTTTCATAGCAAGCTTAACTGTTTTGTTAAATGACATATCTAAACTAAATCATTTTTGTGATAACAAGATTTGTCTTAAACCAGTTCAATCATATGCATCAAAGTATAAAAACTTTCATAAAACAAAAAAATGGTTTTGTGGATGAAAAGCTGGAAATAACATTCTGAGTACAACATTATGACAAAAAACATTCTTAGTATTGCATTTGCATAACATAAACTGAGATTTTCATAATAACAATATTCTGATAAATTTTTTTATTTAAATAATGAACATCAAAACATAAGAAAATGTGCATTGACATTAGGTTCTCATAATCATATCAAACATTTCATAATGAGTTTTGTGACTAACCAAGTAGAGAGTTTAGTTATCTAAGTGTTTGAACCTCTATGTTAAGACTTTTTGCATACCAAAATAATCTTGAGTAAAAGTTCAAAAAAGGTAAAGTTTCAAGAAAGGTTAACAAAGTCACAATAACCCCTCATTCTTGTGATGTTTTAATCACTTCAACCATAACCACCACCAGTGTCGTCGCAACCACCACCACCAACAACACCACACCGCCACCACTTGTTGCTGCCACCACCAGCATTGCTACTGCCATCACCATCGACATTACTATCACTATCACTGCTGCCACCACTAGCTACCACCATCGGCATCGCCACTACCATCTCAACTACCACTGGTATCTCTACTGCTGTTGCTGGTACTAGCATCACCACCATCGCCATTGTCATCACCACCACACAAAAACACTTTTAAACTAATTTTAATACATCATGGAACTTTTCAAATGAATTTATTTGAAATTAGTCATATTATAAAAGCTAGTTTAAAATGTCTTCGAAACTAAAACTAAAAACTAATTTTTATTTTTGAAAATATCTAAACTCAAAACTAAAAATCACCCCAAACAGGGCCTTAAAAATTGGATGTTTAATCTAAATTTTTTCTAGCTATTGCATTGTCAATGACCACAGGATGTTGATAACACTCTTCTTGGGTTATCACCACAAGAAGCAAAAAAATATCCTCATATTGCATTTAGAGGTGTCTACGTGTTTAGAACTAAAACCTTGTTGCAACTATTAAGATGGAAATGTTCTTGATGTTATGACTTTAGATTTGAAATTATCCCAAATGCTATGAATGAGCACAATGTCTAGGTGAAAGGGAATATTTCTTAGTTGTGTTTTTTTTCTTAACTTTTGAATGCTAATAAAAATAACTCCCTTTTTGTTACGCAGTAACTAACCCCATGTATGTTTCTCCTTCTAGTTGCATTCTCAAGTATTTGTTCAATAACTACTGAAAGATATTAGAATTATAAAGTCCTTCTTTGATGCAACTCTTGTCCTGACATAACAAGTTTGTTTAGTTATCCTATAATTTCTCTGAAAATCTAGCAATCAAGGAGGGATAACTAACTCTCTTAACTCTTAAGTACTTCACCTAGCATCCCATACTACTCGAGGTGGGATGTAGGCACTCCTAATACCTAAGTCCCTATTGTCATATTTCTAGCAGTCAACCTAGGTAACTAGTTTTGCCCTCAACCCATTTGGATAGTTATGCATTTGCATTTTGATTAGAAAAGGTTTCACATATTGTTGGAGAATTTGGCATTCCTTCATAATTTAGAAGCCTTAATTGTTTATTCATTAGAGCCTTTGTTAATAATAACATAGTACTTGATAACAGGATTGAGAAAAAGTTATTTTATTGTGGAATAAGTGTTCATTCATAAGGAAAACATAGTAATATATCCAATATGTCATACAATATTACGTGCAACTTCCTAAATTTGAATTTTATGATTCAAAGATGCCTTTCTTCACTCCCCCAAGATTCCTACCACCCACCAAAGTAGAAAAATGCAAGGTACATATGACAATAAACTTTTAGTAAGTTGCTTTATTCAATTAGAATTTGTGTTTCACATGAGTGTTGATTGATTTCTATGGTTAATGTTATTGTACGCATGATGGGTTAGTCTCATAGATTGTGGATGCAATTATATCTCATGGTTGCTTCTTCTAAAGGGAATATAACGTTTAACAAACATTCTATTGTCGTCGTGTGAGGGGTATTACGGGATGACTTGTGAAAAATTTGTGTTTTACATTAATGATGACAATAAATCGTACCACCAAAATTGGTAGAGAAGGGGAAGCTGCACTTACACACATGTTTTCCTTAGGAAGTTTGAGCACATCAACATATCACATATCTTGGGCTGATTTGTAGGACAAAAGAGATAAAGGTGCTTGTTTAACTCAAACATTCTATATCAAGATTACATCTTATGGACTTTTCTATTGAGGATATGACGATGATGCATGCTAACTACTATCAATCGAGTATGAGATAACATCTCTCCTGGTAGACGGGAATGTTCCAATTGACGTTGGAGAAAATACTAAAATCTATGAACAAACTTTTGGATTTATCAAGAATTCCCTTGTATCTGGATTCTATAATATCTAAATCATGCAAACCAATTTATTTAGTGATGAGGACATAACCAAGGGCAAGGACCATGAAGCACTTGAAGGTCCCATGACCAGAGGCAGACTTAAACAAGCCCAACACGTCATAGAGACAAGGCTGGTCATTTGTATAGCTGCCATTGATGATGATTGAAGGCCCAAGTGGAGAAAGATGAAGGCCCAGAGGCAGAGGCACTACCAAGACTACTAATTGTTGTTGAAGGCCCAAACTAACTTGAAGGCCCAAGTTAAATAAGTTTTTAGTTATAATTTATTTTTATTGTAATTTTGGCCCAAACTGTTTAGAAGGCCCATGTCTATTTTTATCTTTTTCTTCAGATACACTATAAGTATTTGTTTTTGTTTTCAATAAAAGAAACTTTTGACATTTGATAAAATTTGGTGAGAGTTTCTCTCTGAGTTCCTTGTTGAACCAATCTCAGACTTATCAAGGTAATCCTTGTGGCGTCTACCCTGACTTATCTTCCTTCACCGGAAGTGGCGTCATCCAAACCTCCAGTGTCAGTGTTGTCTCAAAATCTTCCATTTAGAAACTTCTCAAATGACATTGAAGCATTTAATATCTAGACTTATACACAATGATTTAAATGTAGTGATATCAGGGTGTTCAATAAGCAGCAAATGAAGTATTCTACATTATGTCAGACATCACGATTACATACAAAATGCAATAATTGAAAGATAAAATAATTACATGAAACACTTAAAATTATCCAACTAATCACTTTATAATACATTATAGTTGAATCCATTAGGGTGTGATATATATTTTGCCAACTTACTAGTTTCAAAGTTAAATTGAGATTTCATTTTGTGTTACTAGGGAGTTTTGACTTTTTTTTCTTTGATCTTTCTTTGTTATACAATAAATCTAGAAAATACAATTTTATTACTAACATTTTCATGCTTAAATAGTAGTTTGGGGTTGCGTGCATGCATAATATAGTGGTAGAAAATATTGCTTGTAGATCTCATGTGATTTTTCTCACTTTTGTCCTAGCACACATTGACATCTTGGAAAATCATTCCTAAGTTAGAGATCTCAATTAAGATAATAGTCAATACACTAGAGGGTAAGAATCAAGATATACTCGTTAAATTATATTAAGTTGTAGCATCATTATTTAAGGATGTTCATATGGTATGAACACGTGTAATCTTGGAACTTTTATGTGAGATCAACCCAAAATAAAGTCATTTTCTTGTTGCATAGTTATAGAATTAGGGTCACGAGCAAAAAACAAGTATCTTTGAAGCTGTGAACCTTATTTGATTTGCTAAGTTGCACAACTTCAAACCATAATCTTTTAATTTATTTATTGTTGTTTATATTTATTACTACTACTGTTACTATTTGGACTTTGTAACAAAACATGGCTAGTTATAAAAGATGTAAGTGAAAAGGAAGAACCATGAGTTATTGTTGAGCATATCCACACATAGTGTATTGATTATGCATATACTCCATGCTAAAATAAATTAATATATAAAGTATGCTTAGATATGTTTGTTGTCCCTCAAATTTAGGTATTGTAATTTTTTTCCCTCTAACTTTAAATATGTTTTTCTTAATCCCACAGTTAAAAAATGTTCTTTGCAGTGCATTCGGACTGATGTTCCACGATTAGGGTATAATTTGTGGCAGTTTTTTAGTACGAGGGACTAAACAAAGTTTTTTTTGAATTGAGGGACTAGAAAACAAATTTAAATTTAAGGGACAAAAAACAACCCTAACCTAAATGTGAGGGAAACACATCTAAGCTTATAAAAATAATTAATAACCCTGGGCTATTATATATTTTGTGGTTTTGTATATATTAAGTCTCCAAATAGTTTGATAATAGATGTGTTTGATTCATGCCTGCTGCTCTGCCTATGTTTATTATTATCTGTACATAGCTAGTTGTCGCATATTTTTTTTTTTAGGTTTTTATTTGTATATAGAAAAAACCATATAGAGTGTCTCTGTGATCTGTGTTATTCGTATATGTCATACCCCATTTTTGACCCGTTTTTTAATTCTTTTTTTTCTCGTCTTTTAAGCCAGAAGTTTTCGTCATTTCAGATGAAATTTCGGCAGGGAGGTATTTTAAAATACCTCATTTTTGTTTCGAAGACGACCGTTTTTTTTTATTTATTTATTTATTTTATTATTTTTTTTTATTTATTTATTTTATTTTATTATTATTATTATTATTATTCTTATTTATTATTTTCTTCTTTTTTTTCCTTTTATTAAGTGTTTTTATTAATATCATTATTAGTATCTTCTTTTTATTTTATTTTATTTTATTTTATTTTGCTGTTTTATATTTTGTTTTTTTTCTTTCCTTTTTTTTTTTTCCCTTTTTCTTCTTTTCGGTCTTTTTTGGTCCAGGCCCAGAGGGGCGTTTCGTTTTTATTACCCTAATTCTGTCCTTTAAATACTGCATTAATTACTGTGCGTGTCAGGGGTGAATACAGACAGTCAGAGTGCCGGAATAGCCAAGCCACCACAAACCACCAACACAGCCTCCGTCAGGCCACCACCTACCACCATTTCACAAATCCGTACAAATCAACCACAAAAAAAACCAACAGAAACAAAATCCAAAACCCATTCAACACCACAAATTCGTATTCCATAACCACAAATCACACGATTTGTACCCCAATCCTCACACAGATCACGGAAACCGAATCGACATAAACCAAAGTAATACGAATCCATAACCATACACTACACGGTCCTAACTCACCAGCTACCAGCCCAAAACCATTTCAGCCCAGCCAAACACGAAAGAAAAGGGTAGGATTCTGTCCGTTTTTTAGTTTAGATCTAGGCTTGCCGCGTTGAGATTTTTGAAAACCGACCTCAGATTCATAACGAGTGAGTGAAGAGGGTTCGAGAGGTTTTTTTTTTTTTTAAAAAAAAGGGGGACTTGAGCTACTCCGGCACGGTGGCGCCGCCAGTGGCCGCCGCGCCGGGGGGGTGTTCTTGGCCGCAGAGGACTTCAGAAAGGAAGAAAGAGAAGAGAGAAAAAGAAGAAGAGAGAGAAAGAGTTTTTAAAAAATGAATTAAACCGGCCCCCTAGCCCTTATATAGAGGCTGGACCGGTTTGGTTTTTTTCCTTGAACCAAACTGGTCCGGTTCTCCCCTCTCTAGCCCGTTGGACTCATCTCTGGCCCATTTTTTTTTTTTTTCTCTTCTTCTTCTTTTCTGATTTCTGCTCTCACCCCCCCTCTTCCTTACTGCACCCCCTTCTTCTTCTCTATTCTTTTTTCTTTTTTTTTTTACGCACCATATTTATTTTATGTCTTGCATTTTTTTATTTTATGCATCATATTTAATTTTATGCCTCGCATTTTTTTATTTTCTTTATTTATTTTCCAGCACCATATTTAACTGTTTGTCTTGCATTTTATTTTCCAGCTCCATATTTATTTTTGTCTTGCACTTTTATTTTCTTTTTATTTTATGTACTCTATTTATTTTTGCCTTGCATTTTTATTTTATTTTTATGTCTTACATTTTTTTTAGCATCATATTTATTTTCTGTATTGCATTTTTACTTTCGTTTTATTTTTTTCAGCATCATATTATTTTATGTCTTGCATTTTTATTTTCTTTATTTATTTTATGCGCCATATTTATTTATTGTTTTGCATTTCATGCATTTTTATTTCCTTTTTAGCATATTTACTTTAATGCATTTGCAACTTTTAGTTTATTATTTTTTGTCATTTATTTTATTGCCAATTAGAATGTATCTAGGTCCAATGTAAATAAAAAAATGAGAATCTGCACCGACACTCACATTTATTTTTATGTTTTCTGCCAAGGATGATAATGTAATTTGAACTGTATCCGAGGAAAAGGACCCTCACTTGATCCAACGTCATTTTAAGGGATCCGGCGCGTTTAGACTTATCTCTGCATAACTAAAAATAAAAAAAAATCAAAAAAAAGTCAAAACCCAAAAACTTTCCATAATCAAAATTTCAAAAAAAAGGGGTCAATTTTTATCCTTTCTTTCTTAATCAAATCTTTAATCAATCTTTAATCAATCAAAACTTTTTTTTTTTTTCCAATTTAAAATCAATCGAACTCACTTCTTTTATTTCTTCTATGCCTTTTCGGCCTCCTATCTTTCTTAAACTCTTCTTTTTTTCGAACTTTAAAATCAATCAAAACCAACCACTCGACTTTCTACCCCGAACTACATGATTTTGATCCCATTCGGGTATGTAGGCAAAAGACTTTGTCTTTCCAAATCAATAAAAATAAACAAAAACTTTTTTTCTCCTTTCTTTTAAACCTATCTCTTTAATCTTTTCACACTTGAGCATTTATTTCCAAACAAATAATCAATTTAGCATAAAGATAAAAATAAGCAAGAGGTTCCTATAGAGTACTATAGACGTTTAGGGTGCTAGTACCTTCCCTTTGCGTAACCAACCCCCGGACCTTTGATCTCTTAAAAACTAGGGTTTTTCGAGCTTTCTCCCTTTTCTTCGGAAAAATAAAAGATCGGTGGTGATCTTAAAATTGCGAGTCAACGCTAATCAATAGCTTGATATCCAAAAATCACCGCGACAGAAAAATGGCGACTCCACTGGGGATCACACTCCTAAGTGGGTTAAACCTATCTTGTTTTTCTTCATCTTTATGCTTTGTTATTATTTGAAACTGTAAATACGTGCTTAAGTGTTTATCTTTTACGTGAGTGGTGAGATAAGTCCTACACCCGGACTTGAGGGAAACATAAGATAGGATGGTGGTATAATCATAGTGTCTTTCCGAGAGTGAGTTTCGGATGTGGCACATGTGATAACCCCGCTCAATGGAGGGATCTTGGGAGTATTACTATGTTGGCATGAGTAGTCGTGTCCGGCATTGATATTTTCAAGCGACCTATGAAGTTGAGGACCTTTAGTTACCTTTAACCCATCTTGGCCTTTTAGGATGTAGTGCGGTGACTAATCAAGAGTAGTCTTGAATTGGCTGATACGCGATACTACACTCAAACGAGGCTTTCCTATGGACGTTGTTGGACCGGGAGTAGTCCCGTAATCCGACAATATTCGGAAGTGGTCAATGACTTTGGGAACTTGGTAGAACCTGTGATACAGGTACATATGAAACCATAGTCCTTACCAAATGGCGTGTTTACCCTTAACTCCAACATTTTGGACTTAACTTCACCATGTTTTCTCCGTACTTTGGCATAATCATGCATACACGCATCCATGCATAAACTCTTTTTTTCATCCAAATTATCGAAGGACTTAGACAAGCTTTTTGTAAACTTTGTAGATATGGACATCCCACTGAGAAGCACTAGGAAGTACCTTTTCAAAAAAACAGACTTGTTAAGATTAAGGGAGCTAGCATCTTTAGTAAGTGATCCAGTTGATTTTCAAGCTCACCATGGGAAGTTGCTCAGAATTCTTAGAGTAGATGTTGAGGAAGGATGCCTAGAGACCCTGGTTCAGTTCTATGACCCGCTCTACCATTGCTTCACATTTCCCGATTACCAGCTTGTCCCCACACTTGAAGAGTACTCCTACCTAGTTGGCTTACCTGTGCCAGACAAGATACCTTTCCATGGTTTTGAGCCTACCCCTAAACCCTCCGACATCGCAGCCGCTCTCCATCTTAAAACCTCCATCATCCAAGCAAACCTTACCTCTAAAGGAGGCCTCCAAGGTTTTCCCACCCACTTCCTCTACCAACAAGCCTCCATATTTGCTGAAGCAGCTAGTACACTTGCCTTCCATTCTATCCTAGCCCTCCTTATATATGGCCTTTTACTCTTCCCAAATATTGACAACTTCATCGATATCAATGCCATTAAAATCTTTCTTACAAAGAACCCCGTACCCACTCTACTCGCCAATACCTACCATTCTATCCATGACCGTACCCAGGCTGGCCGTGGAACCATTTCTTGTTGTGCACCTTTACTCTATCAATGGTTTACCTTCCACTTACCTCAATCCCGTGCCTTCAAGACCAATGATGACAAGCTTTCTTGGCCTCACCGAATCATGACTCTTGACCCATCTGACATTGTTTGGTACCAAGCAGCTAGTGACGTTGGAGAGATTATTGTGAGTTGTGGTGAATATCCCAACGTACCTCTTTTGGGTATGCATGGCGGAATTAGCTACAACCCACTTCTCGCTCGACGACAATTTGGGTACCCGATAAAGACAAAGCCAAACAACCTTGCCTTGACTAATGAATTCTATCTTAAACATGGAGATCACTCGAACAAAAGGGAAAGATTCGCACAAGCTTGGAGCGCTATCCGCAGACTCAGCAGAAGTCAGTTGGGAAAGAAATCAGATTATGTGCATGAATCTTACACCCAGTGGGTTATTGATAGGACCAAGAGCTTTGGCCTACCCTACCGCTTACCTAGATACCTATCGTCCACCATCCCACCATCATCCTTGCCTATCCCTTTTGACACTAAGGAAGAGTTTCATGAACAATTAACCAAAGAAAGGCAAGAAAAAGAAACTTGGAAGAGGAGATGCCAGGAGCTCGAGCGAGAGAATGAGACTTTGAAGGGGAAGATAGCCCAACAGAGCCGTGAGCTTTTTATCTAGAACCAGAGGATGATTGAGAAGGACGACTTGCTTCGTCGGAAAGACGCTTTGCTCCACCAAGATGCTAGAAGGAAGAGGAGGTTTATGGATTTGTTCTCCAGTGCATATTCAGATTCCGAGGATCCATCTACTCCGGGAGTTTGAGTCTGAAGTTCTTAGGACCTTATGTTTAGATTTTAGCTCCCGAAATCTCTTGACTTGTAAAAAAAAAAAAAAAAAAAAAAAAAAAAAAAAAACTTCTTTGTAATATTCCAATGCTTAAGTGAAGTGTTTCAGTTTATGATGTTTACAATTTCTCTAACAAGTTCTTCGATAATAATTTGTTCTCTTTCTTTTTGCATAAGCATAAGCATGCATCATGTTGCATTCATAGTTTCTAAATCGAGTCTCACACTGTGTTCTCTACTTCAAGGGGGAGGGGGGTCAATTAGCCGCCGCCCAAGGAAAGTGGCCCGGCGAATTCTCCACAAACCAACTCGCATTTACAACACCAGGGCCAATCGGAAGAGGATGGATTTAGTTGAACAAGAAAATCAGAGTCTCAGGGAGGAGGTTGCCACTTTACGAGAGGGAATGGATAGGTTGACGACCATGATGAGTGCACTCCTGTCAGCCCAGAACTCTCAAGCTGCCGCCGCTGCTGTAGAGCAGCCTTTGGTGAGCACAACCCCGCTATCTACAGTGACTTCTCCACCCCTCTTTTTGCCTCCAGGTTGTACATGGGGAATGCCACCTCCAGTCTGTGGAAGCCCCCAGCCCGCTGTATCTGAAGTTCCACTTCCTTTTGCTCAGCAGTCAGCACCGGTTCCGCAACCCGGTACCTCTTTCCCTCAAGCTGCAATGACTTATTCAGCACCACTGATCCACACTATTCAACAAGAGGTTGAGCCAATTTTCCAAGCTGAAAATGTTGTAGCCTTCGACAAGATGGAAGAACTCCAAGAAAGATTTGATGGTATGCAAAGAGAAGTCGAAGCCCTCCGAGGAAGAGATCTGTTCGGGAAGGACGCCTGTGAATTATGCTTGGTCCCAAATGTTACTATCCCTCACAAGTTCAAGGTGCCAGACTTCGAGAAGTATAAAGGGAACTCTTGTCCCCACAGCCACTTGGTGATGTACGCGCGGAAAATGTCCATGTATACTGACAATCATAAGCTGCTTATTCATTTCTTTCAGGACAGCCTGACTGGGGCCGCTCTGAAGTGGTATATGAATTTGGATAGTGCGAGCATTCGTACTTTCAATGACCTAGGTGAAGCGTTCATCCGGCAGTATAAGTACAATCTGGACATGGCCCCGGATCGTGATCAACTCCGTGCGATGACACAAAAAGAGAAGGAAACGTTCAAGGAGTATGCCCAGCGTTGGAGGGAAGTGGCTGCCCAGATTATCCCGCCATTGGAAGAAAGGGAAATGACCAAAATATTTCTGAAGACCGTGAGCCAGTTTTATTACGAGAAAATGGTTGCAAGTGCGCCAACAGACTTCACCGAAATGGTCAACATGGGGGTGCGATTAGAGGAAGGTGTCCGAGAGGGACGTTTGACTGGGGAAAGTACCCCTGCCGCAAGTAATGCCAAGAAGTTTGGAGGCCACTTTGCGAAGAAGAAAGATCAAGAGGTGGGAATGGTAGCTCATGGTAAGCCTCAGCAGAATTTCACCCCATATCGTCAGGTTGCGAATGTCACATCCGCTATCCCAAACCCATCATATCACCAACAAAGGCCACATTACCCCTACCAATACCCTCCACAACAATACCCTCCACAACAATACCCTCCACAACAATATCATCCACAACAATATCCTCCACAGCAATACCATCAACCACAATACCCTCAAAAACAACAAAATCGCCCGCAAACCTCCCAACAACCATATCACTCACAAAACCGCCAGAAAACAACCTTTGATCCAATCCCAATGAAATATGCTGACTTACTCCCCGCCCTGCTCGCCAAAAACCTTGTCCAGGTCAGAACACCCCCTGGTTTCGTCATGATTTAACCTGCGCTTTCCACCAAGGGGCCCCAGGTCATGACGTTGAAAACTGCTATGTCCTGAAGAATGAAGTGCAAAAACTAGTCCGAGCCAACTTGCTATCCTTCAAAGATCAGAATCCCAATGTTCAGGCGAACCCTCTGCCGAACCATGGGCCTGCTGTCAACATGATACAAGATTGTGATGAAGACCGTGTCATCTTGAACGTCCAGCACGTTCGAACTCCCCTGGTCCCAATACATATCAAGATGTGCGAGGCAGCTCTGTTTGACCATGATCATGCAGCGTGTGAAATATGTCCTGTGAGTGTAAAAGGATGCCCGAAAGTACAAGAGGACATACAAGGGCTGATAGACAGCAGAGAACTAATCATCACGAGGAAGGACAAAGAAGTATGCGTCATTACCCCTGAGTTTCAGCGGTTGGAAATAAGCTATAACAGTGGGGAATCAACTACTACTCCACTGGTGATTAGCTTGCCAGGACCTATGCCGTATGCTTCTCTAAAAGCGGTCCCTTACAAGTATAGTGCCACGATGTTGGAAGGTGGGCAGGAGGTGCCTTTGCCCTCTCTAACTCCTGCGATTTCTGTGGACAACATTGCTAGTGACAGCAGGGTTCTGAGGAATGGACGTGTTATCCCCACATTGTTTGCAAAGAAAGTAAATGATCCGGCAGTTAAACAGGTGACAGTGAACGGCCCCGATACAAGGAAGGAAGTAGGCCAATCCAATGGGACTAGCAAGAATTCTGATCATGACGAAATTCTGAAACTGATCCAGAAGAGTGAGTATAAAGTAGTAGACCAGCTGCTGCAAACTCCCTCTAAGATATCTATTTTGTCTCTGCTATTGAACTCGGAAGCACACCGTGAGGCTCTAATGAAGGTGTTAGACCAAGCTTTTGTGGAGAAGGACGTGACTGTTAATCAATTGGACAGTATAGTAGGAAACATTACTGCCTGCAATAATTTAAGTTTTAGTGATGAAGAGCTTCCTGAGGAGGGAAGGAACCACAATCTGGCGTTACATATATCGGTGAACTATAAGTCTGATGCTCTGTCGAATGTACTTGTGGACACTGGTTCCTCATTAAATGTAATGGCCAAATCCACATTAGATCAACTCTTCTACCAGGGGCCTCCCATGAGAAGAAGCGGGGTGGTTGTCAAAGCGTTTGATGGATCAAGAAAGGCTGTTATCGGGGAGGTTGATTTGCCCATTACAATTGGGCCGTCCGTTTTCCAAATTACATTCCAGGTGATGGATATCCAAGCCGCATACAGTTGCCTTCTGGGTAGGCCGTGGATCCATGAAGCTGGGGCCGTGACATCCACCTTGCATCAAAAGCTGAAGTTTGTCAGAAATGGGAGATTGATCACTGTGAGTGGAGAGGAAGCCTTGTTGGTTAGTCATTTGTCAGCTTTTTCCTTTATTGGTGCTGATGAAACAGAAGGAACCTCTTTCCAAGGCCTGACTGTAGAGGGTAAAAAGCCAGAGAAGAGTGAAGTGTCTTTTGCTACTTGGAAGAGCGCACAGAAAGTGGTGCAGGAAGGAACAGGTGTAGGATGGGGAAAAGTTGTGCAGTTACTAGAGAGTAAAAACCGTGAAGGACTGGGATTTGCTTCTTTTGCAGGATCCGCAAAGAACAGTGTTGGATCAAGCTCCATTACTAGCACCTTTTGTAGCGCCGGGTTCATCAACGACTCGCCAGAAGCCAATGCTGTCTTGGAAGATGTTCCTGAAGAGATAGTACTTGCATTTGTCACACCTGGAAAACTTGTTCGCAACTGGGACGCGGTTGACATCCCTTCAGTAGTTCATGCATCAAAGTAATGTGTCTTTGTTTTTTCTGTTTGTTTGTTTTTCAAAAAAAGATCCTTTCGTCTTGCCCAGGACGAAAGCGCAATCATGTAGGGCTGTTTTGTTTCAAGCACTACTCTTATTAATGGAAAATGTGGTTTATCCCGATATCTATGCTTATTGCTCTTTCTGGAAAATGGTAACACAAAAAACCCAAAATATTTTATTTTTGTTTTCTGATTTCAATTAATTATAAAAAGTCTGCATTGTTCATTCATTTTCTAAAGTCAATCATCAATCATATGCAGACTAGGCATTTATGAGCCCGTTGAACATAATAACCCTGCACTCTCTCCCAACTTCGAATCTTCTGTCTACGAGGCTGAAGAGGAGGAGGATGATGAAATCCCAGAGGAACTTGCTCGGTTATTAGAATATGAAAAGAAAACCATTCGGCCTCATGAGGAGGTAGTAGAGGTGATTAACTTGGGAACCAAGGAAGATAAGAAGGAAGTCAAGATTGGGGCATCGCTTGAGGCAACTGTCAAACGAAGGGTGATTGAATTACTCAAAGAATATGCTGATGTGTTCGCATGGTCGTACCAGGATATGCCCGGCTTGGATCCCTGTATTGTGGAGCACCGTTTGCCTTTGAAGCCCGAATGCTCACCGGTCAAGCAGAAACTGAGAAGAACTCGCCCTGACATGGCTCTCAAGATCAAAGAGGAAGTACAGAAGCAGATCGATGCAGGTTTTCTTGTCACATCAGAGTATCCTCAATGGCTAGCCAACATAGTGCCTGTTCCAAAAAGGGACGGCAAGGTCAGGATGTGCGTCGACTACCGGGATTTGAACAAGGCTAGTCCGAAAGATGATTTTCCTCTACCTCACGTCGATGTATTGGTTGACAGCGCTGCAAAGTCCAGAGTCTTCTCCTTCATGGACGGTTTCTCTGGGTACAATCAGATCAAGATGGCAGTTGAAGACAGAGAAAAGACATCTTTCATCACGCCTTGGGGCACCTTTTGTTACAGGGTAATGCCCTTTGGGTTGATAAATGCAGGTGCCACTTACCAAAGAGGCATGACCACTCTCTTTCATGACATGATGCACAAAGAGATAGAAGTGTACGTGGATGATATGATTGTCAAGTCAGGCACTGAAGAAGAACATGTCGAGTACTTGCTGAAGATGTTTCAACGGCTGAGAAAGTACCAACTTCGACTGAATCCCAACAAATGTACCTTTGGTGTTAGATCTGGAAAACTCTTGGGTTTCATTGTCAGTCAGAAAGGTATTGAAGTAGATCCTGACAAGGTCAAGGCCATTAGAGAAATGCCGGTTCCACAAACAGAGAAACAAGTGAGAGGTTTTCTTGGGCGTCTAAATTACATTTCTCGTTTCATCTCGCACATGACAGCCACGTGCGGACCTATATTCAAGTTGCTTCGGAAAGATCAAGGGGTTGTTTGGACCGAAGATTGTCAAAAGGCTTTTGATAGTATCAAGAATTATCTGCTAGAACCTCCAATTCTTATACCTCCAGTTGAAGGAAGGCCTCTGATTATGTACTTGACTGTGTTAGAAGATTCTATGGGCTGTGTGCTCGGACAACAGGATGAGACCGGAAGGAAAGAGCATGCCATCTACTACTTGAGCAAGAAGTTTACAGATTGTGAGTCCAGGTACTCCCTACTCGAGAAAACTTGTTGTGCACTAGCCTGGGCTGCCAAACGTCTTCGTAACTACATGATTAACCACACCACCTGGTTAATATCCAAGATGGACCCGATCAAGTATATCTTTGAGAAACCCGCTTTGACAGGAAGAATTGCTCGTTGGCAGATGTTGTTATCCGAGTATGATATCAAATACCGCACCCAGAAGGCAATTAAGGGGAGTGTTCTTGCGGATCATTTGGCTTATCAACCAATTGAGGACTATCAACCCATCAAGTTTGACTTTCCTGATGAAGAGATTATGTACTTGAAGATGGAGGATTGTGATGACCCATTGCTTGGAGAAGGTCCGGATCCCGAGTCTAGATGGGGTTTGATTTTTGATGGAGCAGTGAATGTCTTTGGCAATGGAATTGGGGCAGTTATTATCACTCCTGAAGGTAATCATCTCCCTTTCGCCGCAAGGTTACAGTTCGATTGCACCAACAATATGGCAGAGTATGAAGCATGTATCCTGGGCATTGAAAAAGCCATCGACTTGAGAATCAAGAACCTTGACATTTACGGGGATTCAGCTCTCGTAATCAACCAAATCAAAGGAGAATGGGAAACTCGCCACCCCGGTTTGATTCCATACAAAGATTATGCAAGGCGTTTGCTAACCTTCTTCAACAAAGTGGAGCTTCACCACATCCCTCGTGATGAGAACCAGATGGCAGATGCGTTAGCAACTTTATCCTCCATGTACGAAGTGAGTCACCGGAACAATTTGCCAACAATCAGAATTCAGCGCCTCGAGAGGCCCGCTCACGTGTTTGCAGTCGAAGAGATTGTTGATGATAAGCCCTGGTTCCATGATATCAAGTGTTTCCTCCAAAGTCAGGAATATCCGCCTGGAGCATCCAACAAAGACAGGAGAACTTTGAGAAGATTGTCTGGTAATTTCTTCCTAAATGGGGATGTTTTGTACAAAAGAAACTTTGACATGGTACTACTCAGGTGTGTAGATAAGCAAGAAGCAGAATTTTTGATGCATGAGGTACATGAAGGCTCCTTTGGAACTCACTCCAATGGACATGCAATGGCAAGGAAGTTGTTGAGAGCAGGTTACTACTGGATGTCAATGGAGACAGATTGTTGCAAGCATGCTAGGAAGTGCCACAAATGCCAGATTTATGCTGACAGAATTCATGTACCACCAACTACACTTAATGTTCTTTCTTCTCCGTGGCCTTTCTCTATGTGGGGCATCGATATGATTGGTAGAATCGAACCGAAAGCTTCAAACGGGCATCGTTTCATTCTAGTGGCTATTGATTACTTCACCAAGTGGGTTGAAGCAGCATCTTATGCAAATGTGACTAAGCAAGTTGTGGTCCGCTTTATCAAGAATCAGATCATCTGCCGTTATGGTGTGCCCAACAGAATCATTACAGATAATGGAACGAACTTGAACAACAAGATGATGAAAGATTTGTGTGAAGAGTTCAAGATTGAGCATCACAATTCTTCTCCTTACAGACCTCAGATGAATGGCGCAGTTGAAGCTGCAAACAAGAATATCAAGAAGATAGTGCAGAAGATGGTGGTCACATACAAAGACTGGCATGAGATGTTACCGTATGCTTTGCATGGGTATCGCACTTCAGTGCGTACCTCAACAGGGGCAACCCCCTTCTCTTTGGTGTATGGCATGGAAGCAGTACTCCCTGTGGAGATTGAGATTCCATCAATGAGAGTTATAATGGAGGCCCAGTTATCAGAAGCTGAATGGTGCCAAAGCAGATATGATCAGTTGAATCTAATTGAAGAAAAACGCATGAAGGCCTTGTGCCACGGACAACTTTATCAACAGAGGATGAAGCAAGCTTTCGACAAGAAGGTTCGTCCTCGTGTGTTTCAAGAAGGAGATCTTGTGCTCAAGAAGGTTTTATCTTTCCAACCCGATTCTAGGGGCAAGTGGACGCCTAATTACGAAGGCCCATATGTCGTCAAGAGAACTTTCTCTGGTGGTGCGCTGATTCTTACGACTATGGATGGGGATGAGCTCCCTCGTCCCGTGAATGCAGATGCAGTCAAGAAATACTTTGTCTAAAAATAAAAGAACAGCTCGGTAAGTCGAAAACCCGAAAGGGCGGCTTAGGCAAAAATGAGCGTCTCGGTGGGTCGAAAACCCGAAAGGGCGGCCCAGGCAAAAATTAGAGACATCGAACAGAAAAATAATTAGCCTGATAGGTCGAAAACCCGAAAGGGCGGTCTATGCAAAAATTAAGGATCAAAAGACAAAGTAACTGCATCGAGCTGATCTTCGTTCATTTGGGGCACAATGGAATGTCAAGGAGACCCTGAATCTGAAGCATCCAAACAGTGGAATTCAAGGTTGTCAGAGGGAACAACGGTTATTGTGTTCAATGAACCTTCGATTTATATTTACCATTTTCCAAACTTTGTAAGATCAGTGGAGCCATGCCATTGGCAGGTCACCACTCTTTCAAATAAATTTGAGCCTGTTGCCTTTCATTTGGAATTCTCATTTATTCAGCTTATAAAACCTTTCCTTTTTTATGGTAGCATTTGAAACAAAATATTTCTCAAAATCATAAATTTTCTTTCATGTCTTTTTTGAGAAGCACAAACGACAAAACACTTTTTCTTTGAACTCGTGAATAGGTGAAGGGTGCGTCAACAGCTACCCTGGGAACGGATAAACCTTGCAGGTTGCACGTGGTCAATTGTTTAGAAAAAAAAAAAAAATGAGCGTCTCGGTGGATCGAAAACCCGAAAGGGCGGTCCAGGCAAAAATTAGGGACTCAAAAAAATAAAAATAAGACAAAACAAAAATAAGCATGACCACAGAAGCACCAGCTCTTCTACCATGTTTTTTGGATTGGCACGTTCTCCCCAAGAAATGTTTATTCCCCATCAGTTGCTGCATATGCCGGGCTTTACCCCGTCACTTTTTTGATATGCCCTAGTGGCATCATCCCCATTGAAGATTGCCGAGTGTTTGGGATGCGACGTCGGGTCACTTTCCATCTTACCTGTCCAATCTTGTTCCATCAAATTTATCATTCATACAATCATACGAGTCAATCCTCCATACAGTCATACAAGTCGTGTCGTCATTCAGGCATTCATACATTCATGCATATACACATTCATGCATATACAATAAAGACAATATCATGCATACATGGCTGCATTAACCATCATGAGTTTTGCTTCAATTATCTTTTCATTTCAATCAATCATGAATAATTTGTAACCCTCTATTTCCCCAAGTGTCAGCCCCAGTGTGTCTGATCCAAAGATGTCACCCTCTCTCCGCCAAGTGGCAATTTCTTTAATGAACAGCTTGTGCATCATTTGCCTCTGTTTCTTGTCATCAGTTGACTAGTTCGGCAATAACCTGAACAGTTGACATTTATCTTTGTTTCTTATCAGTTGACTAGTTCGGCAATAACCTGAACAGTTGACATTTATCTTTGTTTCTTATCAGTTGGCTAGTTCGGCAATAACCTGAACGGTTGACATTTATCTTTGTTTCTTATCAGTTGACTAGTTCGGCAATAACCTGAACGGTTGACATTTATCTTTGTTTCTTATCAGTTGACTAGTTCGGCAATAACCTGAACAGTTGACATTTATCTTTGTTTCTTATCAGTTGACTAGTTCGGCAATAACCTGAACAGTTGACATTTATCTTCGTTTCTTATCAGTTGACTAGTTCGGCAATAACCTGAACAGTTGACATTTATCTTTGTTTCTTATCAGTTGACTAGTTCGGCAATAACCTGAACGGTTGACATTTATCTTTGTTTCTTATCAGTTGACTAGTTCGGTAATAACCTGAACGGTTGACATTTATCTTTGTTTCTTATCAGTTGACTAGTTCGGCAATAACCTGAACGGTTGACATTTATCTTTGTTTCTTATCAGTTGACTAGTTCGGCAATAACCTGAACAGTTGACATTTATCTTTGTTTCTTATCAGTTGGCTAGCTCGGCAATAACCCGAGCAGTTGACATTTATCTTTGTTTCTTGTCAGTTGACTAGGTCGGCAATAACCCGAACAGTCGACATTTATCTTTGTTTCTGGTCAGTTGGCTAGTTCGGCAATAACCCGAACATCTGACATTTATCTTTGTTCCTTTGTCGTCAGTGGCAGTTCGTCGTCAACCCGAACAGCTGACATTTATCCCCAGTAAAACCATGTGATCCCCCAGTGGAGTCGGACCCCGTTTCTTTAACAGAATCGGGTATCATTTTGTTTTGTTATTCCCAGTCGAGCCATTTTCCCCGTCTTGCAACATTACATGCATAACAGATCATGCACAGCATCACATGCATAACATTGCATTCATAGCATTTTGCAGTTGAAATTGGTCAAAAATGGTGTACTTTGTATTTAAGTCTCTTCGACCCGTCGCTTCAAAAATTTCACTTTTAAATCTCCGTAACGAAGAAACTTAAATAGGGGCATCTGTCATACCCCATTTTTGACCTGTTTTTTAATTCTTTTTTTTCTCGTCTTTTAAGCCAGAAGTTTTCGTCATTTCAGATGAAATTTCGGCAGGGAGGTATTTTAAAATACCTCATTTTTGTTTCGAAGACGACCGTTTTTATTTATTTATTTATTTATTTTATTATTTTTTTTTATTTATTTATTTTATTTTATTATTATTATTATTATTATTCTTATTTATTATTTTCTTCTTTTTTTTCCTTTTATTAAGTGTTTTTATTAATATCATTATTAGTATCTTCTTTTTATTTTATTTTATTTTATTTTATTTTGCTGTTTTATATTTTGTTTTTTTTCTTTCCTTTTTTTTTTTCCCTTTTTCTTCTTTTCGGTCTTTTTTGGTCCAGGCCCAAAGGGGCGTTTCGTTTTTATTACCCTAATTCTGTCCTTTAAATACTGCATTAATTACTGTGCGTGTCAGGGGTGAATACAGACAGTCAGAGTGCCGGAATAGCCAAGCCACCACAAACCACCAACACAGCCTCCCTCAGGCCACCACCTACCACCATTTCACAAATCCGTACAAATCAACCACAAAAAAAACCAACAGAAACAAAATCCAAAACCCATTCAACACCACAAATTCGTATTCCATAACCACAAATCACACGATTTGTACCCCAATCCTCACACAGATCACGGAAACCGAATCGACATAAACCAAAGTAATACGAATCCATAACCATACACTACACGGTCCTAACTCACCAGCTACCAGCCCAAAACCATTTCAGCCCAGCCAAACACGAAAGAAAAGGGTAGGATTCTGTCCGTTTTTGAGTTTAGATCTAGGCTTGCCGCGTTGAGATTTTTGAAAACCGACCTCAGATTCATAACGAGTGAGTGAAGAGGGTTCGAGAGGTTTTTTTTTTTTAAAAAAAAGGGGGACTTGAGCTACTCCGGCACGGTGGCGCCGCCAGTGGCCGCCGCGCCGGGGGGGTGTTCTTGGCCGCAGAGGACTTCAGAAAGGAAGAAAGAGAAGAGAGAAAAAGAAGAAGAGAGAGAAAGAGTTTTTAAAAAATGAATTAAACCGGCCCCCTAGCCCTTATATAGAGGCTGGATCGGTTTGGTTTTTTTCCTTGAACCAAACTGGTCCGGTTCTCCCCTCTCTGGCCCGTTGGACTCATCTCTGGCCCATTTTTTTTTTTTTTTTCTCTTCTTCTTCTTTTCTGATTTCTGCTCTCACCCCCCCTCTTCCTTACTGCACCCCCTTCTTCTTCTCTATTCTTTTTTCTTTTTTTTTTTACGCACCATATTTATTTTATGTCTTGCATTTTTTTATTTTATGCATCATATTTAATTTTATGCCTCGCATTTTTTTATTTTCTTTATTTATTTTCCAGCACCATATTTAACTGTTTGTCTTGCATTTTATTTTCCAGCTCCATATTTATTTTTGTCTTGCACTTTTATTTTCTTTTTATTTTATGTACTCTATTTATTTTTGCCTTGCATTTTTATTTTATTTTTATGTCTTACATTTTTTTTAGCATCATATTTATTTTCTGTATTGCATTTTTACTTTCGTTTTATTTTATTTTCAGCATCATATTTATTTTATGTCTTGCATTTTTATTTTTCTTTATTTATTTTATGCGCCATATTTATTTATTGTTTTGCATTTCATGCATTTTTATTTCCTTTTTAGCATATTTACTTTAATGCATTTGCAACTTTTAGTTTATTATTTTTTGTCATTTATTTTATTGCCAATTAGAATGTATCTAGGTCCAATGTAAATAAAAAAATGAGAATCTGCACCGACACTCACATTTATTTTTATGTTTTCTGCCAAGGATGATAATGTAATTTGAACCGTATCCGAGGAAAAGGACTCTCACTTGATCCAACGTCATTTTAAGGGATCCGGCGCGTTTAGACTTATCTCTGCATAACTAAAAATAAAAAAAAATCAAAAAAAAGCCAAAACCCAAAAACTTTCCATAATCAAAATTTCAAAAAAAAGGGGTCAATCTTTATCCTTTCTTTCTTAATCAAATCTTTAATCAATCTTTAATCAATCAAAACTTTTTTTTTTTCCAATTTAAAATCAATCGAACTCACTTCTTTTATTTCTTCTATGCCTTGTCGGCCTCCTATCTTTCTTAAACTCTTCTTTTTTTCGAACTTTAAAATCAATCAAAACCAACCACTCGACTTTCTACCCCGAACTACATTTTGATCCCATTCGGGTATGTAGGCAAAAGACTTTGTCTTTCCAAATCAATAAAAATAAACAAAAACTTTTTTTCTCCTTTCTTTTAAACCTATCTCTTTAATCTTTTCACACTTGAGCATTTATTTCCAAACAAATAATCAATTTAGCATAAAGATAAAAATAAGCAAGAGGTTCCTATAGAGTACTATAGACGTTTAGGGTGCTAGTACCTTCCCTTTGCGTAACCAACCCCCGGACCTTTGATCTCTTAAAAACTAGGGTTTTTCGAGCTTTCTCCCTTTTCTTCGGAAAAATAAAAGATCGGTGGTGATCTTAAAATTGCGAGTCAACGCTAATCAATAGCTTGATATCCAAAAATCACCGCGACAGTATATAAATATTGATTTTTTTTAAGTGTTATCTATATATACATATCACATGCATAAATAGCTACTAAAAAATGCTATATAACGACAAAAAAGACATTGATAAGTTGTTTTGCTAGCTTAGTATAATTTTATAATTTTAAATAAATATAATATCACCAACAAGGATCGACACATTTAGTAGTCTTTCGTGATCTTATCTAAACTTTTATCTACCAAAAAATATAAAACATCATAACTTTGTTACACTAAAAACTAAAAAATAACACATAATTTCATAAGTTTTAATATTCAAAGTACACATAAGAATAAAATTAAATATACAATAACTTTTTGGTCTAAGTTTCAAAAACACACAGCAACATTCAACAACAATACCAAGTTTACCAGTTGGTTCGACTTCTATCTTAGCAATGGATCATCGTTGTGAGTGATTGTAAATATTCACTATTGCGATAGTTTGATTAACCCTAGGCATATCTAGATGTGACATAACTTAGAGATCATAGAGATTGAGTTTGCTTAAGAAGCAAAGGAATGGTCTAACTATTTATAATTGTGTAGATCTTGTTATTATGTATGGTGAGGGATTGGAGTAATACTTTTTGTGGGATAACATGTAACTAATGTGCAGGAGTGATAAACATGTGAGTCTTGCGTGTCATGAGTTTTGTACCTCCCAAAAAGTAGGTTCATGAAAGTTATGGAGGTCATGCACCCCTCATTTTCTTTGTTTCATTTGTTAGAAGCATGTTATTTGGGCTCATATTTTACTACATCAAGGGCTATTGGTACTATTTGAGCAATCTTCTATTCATTTACAAGTCATAAAGGCTACAACAAAACTAAAGACAAATAATAAACAAGTAAAAAGCACGAATCTAACACTCCCCATCAATGACTTTGTTAGGATATCTACAAGTTGATCATTTGAGTTAACATATCCAATGATGATCTCCTTGGATAACACTTTTTCACGAATGAAATGACAATCCATCTCAATATGTTTAGTCTCTCATGAAATATTGAGTTAACGTGAATTTATATTGTTCCATATTATTAAGTAGTAATGTTGAAGTGAGATCTTGGAAGATATAGTATGCGAGAAATTAGGAAATTTATTTGGGATGATATTTTGTAATTATGTGTGAATTATCATCTCCTGAATATATAATTTATTCTATGAATTGAATATGAGATACCTCCATCTACGATGAGGATGAGATTTATAATGATGGAAGATCCTAAATACCTCTATGGAAAGATAGTGGGTCATCCTTGCATTGATATGAGTTCACAAATCATTTGAAAATCTGAAATCCACACTAGTATGGGAGTTAAAGAGTTCAGTCTAGTAATTTTGAGAATCACTGAGTTGTGCATGTGATGTTTATTTAATTGCATTGAGGTGTCGATGTTTATTTAAATATTTTATTTATTGAGAATGTTATCAGGATGAACCGTGATGGTTTTAATTTGACTTTTATTGGAGCATATCTTATTTTAAATTCACTACGGATATCATGGTTGATTTACTAGATTAACAACATTATTTGTGAGCTCTTTTAGAACTTTTTTATTCACTGAGATTATTATCTCATTAAAGGCGTTGCTTTTAGAGTTTGAGGAAGAAGCTTTTGAAGAAAGAGGAGAATTGAAGACTTAGTTCATTATTAGTTAAACTTTGTAGAGGCTTATATTTGAAAATAAAGTTATTTATTTATGTATGAACCTATTCATTTGAAATTTATAATATTTTAATTATTTCAAACCATTGTAATTTCTAAATTATTATTTTATGGACATTTTAAAGTATATTTTTATTATGAGATGGTATTGTAACGAAGGGCATTACATTTATGGTATCAGAGCATACCTCTTTCTGTGTGGTTCGAGGACGAATCAGGCAGAATCTGGTAAGCATGCAACACCTTGAACGAATCACATTGGAATGAGAGGGATCTAAAGTTGTACAGGTATGAAATTGTACAGTTGAGGATGACTTAAATAAATTAATTGGTACTACTTATACCAACAAGATGTATCTACTTTTCGGTAGTCTATCACTTAAGAACTCTATCGTTAAGCATACTTGACTCGGACTAGTTATGGGATGGGTGACCTTCTAGGATGTTTTCCAGAATACGTGTGAGTGAGGACAAAATACGTTAAAAAGTCTCGTGTTGGTTTATGGGGATAGTCAATGATCTTGAGAGTAGTCAAACAATGTCAGAGCTGGTTGTCGAGGTCCGGGAAAGAGCTACCTATGGAGGGTTTTGACTAGTGGAGAGTTTTGACCAACAAGGATGTTAAGTGAAGTGTCATAGTATGGAGTGTCATAGTGTGAAAGTCGCCGATAAGTTGACAATCATGGGCATTACATTTAGTCCTCTCATAAAATATTGGGCTAGAGACAATGTGAAGAATAGCTTGGTTGTCACAATATAGCCTTATTTGCTGAATTTCACAAAACTTCAACTCTTGAAGAAGTTGTTTGATCCAAACAAGTTCACAAGGAGCCAAAGCCATGGATCGATGTTCTGCTTCAACATTGGAGTGAGCAACAACACTTTGTTTCTTGTTTTTCCAAGAAACAACATTACCTTTAATTTATACACAATATCCAAAAGTGGAGCGTCTATCAATAAGGGATCTTGCCTAATTTGCATCATAATACCTAACAACTTAGGCAATTCCTTTATCTTCATACAACAATCCTTGACCAGGAGTCCTTTTAGTGTACCTGAGAATGCTGACCACTGTATTCCAATGATTAACTTGAGGGGCTTGCATGAATTGACTAACTACCCTAACTGCAAAAGATAAGTCAGGTCTAGTAATGGTAAGATATATGAGCTTACCAACTAAAATTCGATATCTCTCTGGGTTGGAGTAAGGTTCATCATGGTCCAATACTAATTTTTGATTAGGATACATGGGACTTCCCACAAGCTACAATTTGTTATACTTATTTCTTCAAGGATCTCTAGAGCATATTTCCTTTGTGAGATCACAATACCATCTAGGCAACTTCAATACCAAGAAAGTATTTTAAACTACCAAGATATTTAGTTTGAAAATGTTTGAATAAGAGTCTTTTTAGCTAAGAAGTTTTAGCAAGATCATTCCTTATAATGAAAATATCATCCACATAGAAAACTAGATACACACATTTCCTAGGAGATGTATGACAAACAAGCTGAATGATCTGCTTCACAGTGTTTCATCCCAAAATTTTACACAACAAGACTAAACTTTCCAAACCAAGACCTTGGAGACTGTTTGAGACTATAAAAAGATAGATTAAGTTTGCAAACTAGAATAGACTCCCCCTAAGCAACAAACCCAAGAGGTTGCTCCATGTAAATCTCATCTTCCAATCCACCATGAGAAAGGAATTTTTAATGTCTAACTGATGAAGATGCCAATAACGGATAACAACCAAGGCAAGAAAGAGATAGACTATTGTGATTTTAGCCACAAGAGAAGAAGTATCGCCATAATCAAGACCATATATTTGGGTATATCCTTTGGCCACTAATCGGGCCTTAAGACAATCAACTTCACCATTAAGACCAACTTTAATAGCATATACCCATCTACAACCAATCACCTTCTTCCTTTGAGGAAGATGAACCAATTCCCATGTGCCACTGTGTTCAAGAGCTTGCATTTTAAAAATCATGGCTTGTCGCCATCTAGGATGATCAAGTGCTTCATAAACACTTTTTGGAATAGTATGGAAGACAAAAAGGAAACAAAAGAAAAATATGAAGGAGATAATGGTAATAACTTAGAAAATTATAAATAGGATGAGGATTTTTAGTAGACTGAATTCATTTCCTAAGAGCAATAGGCCAACCTAAGTTTTCATCATGATGAGGCGATGATGGAGAAGGATCCGTAGTAAGGGAAGCTAACAGACAAAGACATGAACTAGAAGAGTCTTCATGTAATGTTGGAGTAGTTCCTTGTGTCCCGTGTTGAGATACCATAGGACGAGGTAAAGATAACTTGACTAGACTGGTTGTTGGAGGGTGATAATGATTGTCTTCTTGGTTGGGAGCCTCATAAGTAAGAGACATTATTGGACTAAAGGATGAGATAACTAACACCTACTGTATAGAATTGGAATCTTGCATGGAAGATGAGAATAAAGAAGTTTCTTCAAAGAAGGTAACATCAGTAGACATGTAAAACCTTTTAGTGTCTAGAGAATAACACCAATACCCCTTTTGAAGATGGGAGTACAAAAAAAAAACACACATTTAATTGCCTATGCAGAGAGTTTATCCGAACCTAGAGAAACATCATGCACAAAACAAGTACAACCATGTAAAACCTTTTAGTGTTTAGAGAATAACACCAATACCCTTTTTAAAGACAAGAGTACCCAAAAAACACATTTAATTGCCCTTGTAGAGAGCTTGTCCAAACCTGGAGAAACATCATGGACAAAATAAGTACAATCCAACACATGAGGAGATACATGATATAAGGGTTCATTTGGAGAGATAATGGAAAGAGGAATCTTATTATCAAGTGTTAAAGAGAACATTCTATTTATGAGAAAACAAGTAGCGAGAATTGCATGACCCCAATAATTATCAGGAATATTTGCATTAAGCAACAAGGTATGTGCAATCTCAACCAAATGCCTATTTTTCCTTTCTGCAATTCCATTTTATTGTGGTGTATGGAAACAAGTAGATTGATGTAAGATGCCCTATAAGGATAAAAAAGAAGAGAAGGCAGAAGAGAAATTTTCTTTGAGATTATGACTTCAAAGGACTTTAAAAACTTTACCAAATTGGTTCTCAATTTCATTGAAGAATGATACAAAAATAGATAAAAGTTCAAATCTATCTTTTATTAAGTATACCCAAGTACACAAGAATATTCATCAATAAAGGTGACAAAATATCTTAACCCAAAGGATGTAACACGACTTGGACCCCAAATGTCCGAATGAATGGTGGAAAAAGGAGAATTACATCTTTTTTCAGTTTGATTTGGAAACGAAGACCTAATATGTTTTCTTAATTGACATGATTTGCATTCTAATCTTTGTAGTTTACTAAGACCAAGAACCATTTTCTTTAACTTTGACAAATTTGGATGACCTAAGCGATCTTGAATAAGTTTGGGAGATGGAGTTGCAAAACAAGACACAAAGGAACTTGTTTCTAGACAGTAGAATCCTCTTGATTCATGTCCTACTCCAATTATTTGACCTATACCACGTTCCTATATAACAAAGATCATCATAAAATGTTACAAAAAGTCAAATTTTAAGTTTAAGGAAGGAGATAGAGAGATTTGACCAACTCCTTTAAAAGCCACCTTAGAGCCATTTGTTATGGTTATAAGATTAGGAAGCTTTTGGGAAGACATAGAGGTAAATAAGGAGACATCACCAGAAATATGATTAAAAGCACTTGAGTCGATCACCCATGGCCTTGATTGTCCATAGACTAACAAATGCAAGTTGTTGAAACACTAGATGCTAAAGGAGGTTGAGTATGGTTGTTGGATTTTAACCTTAGATATTCCTGATATTATTCATCAGAGAATTTAGGCTCATCTTTCTTGAATTTGGATGTATTTGTTTCCTTGTCAGAAAATTGTAACCGCCGTAACTGTTAATAAATAAATAATACAGTAATAAGTTAATAAATAAATAAATAAATAAGTAAAAAAAATATAATTAGATCATAAATCTCCACTATATAAACCAAATGTTAACCTAGAGCAGCTTTTACAAAACACTTATGTCCCTTTTTCTTTTCTGACGCACAAGAACCCTAATAGAGCAACCAGAGGAGGAGCTCTAGAGAGCACCAGAGACGCCACCATTGCTAACAGAGAACATTTAAGCGACTACCTCGAGGTAAGGGATGAGTTACTCACGCTTGGGAATTAGAATGAACATGTGTAGGGATCCCTAGAGGGTCAATTTTGGGTTATTTGGGGTGTTTATGAATTTAATTATATTTTCATGTTTAATCGCGGATTAAGTGTGTTTGATGAACCAATTGGTGTTCTGCTGCGAGTTTGTTGTAGAATTGATGTGTTCCTGTGTTAGGTGTGTATCTTAGGAATTAGAATTCCTTATAATTAGCATAAAAATTGTGTGGTGGTGATTTTGTTTATACCAGATATGTTGGCCTTTCAATCTTGTTCTTTTTATTTTTTTTATTATTATTTTTTCACACCGCATTGTATACGTGTACATATATATTGATACTGTTTTTTTTTTTTACAAACTTTATATTTTATTTCACGTGGGTGATTTCTCGTCATGAAATTCATATGTGTAGGGATTGTTGGATAATTGAATTGGCTAAAATCATTTAAAGAAATTAACTAAAGTTATATTCACATTGTAATTAGGCATATTCTTGATGTTGGTAACTTAGTTGAAATATATTTAGAATATAGGTATACATGTTGTTCATAGAAATCAATATCAGTATATATATTTTATTGTTATATATATAATTTGTATTTACTTAATGATATATTTGATATTATTGTGATTATTTTATATTAATATATATTTAATACTTTTTATATGTTATATATATATATATATATATATATATATATATATATATATATATATATATATATATATAATATGTACGTTTACGTTTACATTAATATATATTTTGTTATATATATATATATATATATTTTGAATATAATATACTTATATATATACATATTTTATGTGTATTTTATAGTTATTTGTTTATAAGCCTTGAAGTTAAATATTGTATGTTATTATTATTATGATACATTGTTATTTAATTGTTGAGTATATTTTGTAATTAGTTAAAATGTGAAATGTTAAACTTTAGACATGAAATATGGTTGTGAATGAGTGTGTGATTGATATTTGTAGTGATATTACTTGTCATGTGAGTTATGAGTTATATAGTAACCTGACCAGTGTTTACCTTGAGAGAACTTTTATGCGCAGTGTTAAAGGAAATTGTAGGATTCCTAGTTAGGATCCTGAAGGGTTAAACTATAGCGCAATTTGTTAAATATGTTTGAAATATAAGAGTGAGGTCGTGGGTATTATATAACTCATAAACAGTGTCTGCATGTAAAAAAAAAATATTTTAGGGGTTGGACCTGAATCAGGAAGGTGAGGCCCAAACGGATTCTTCGGAGTCTAGGCCTTGGGGGTAAAGATACTCGGTTTGAGTGCTCCTTTATGCCCATGTTGATCCCATGTTGTTGGGGCATTCTCGCAAAATAGAGTAACCCTAACTAGTCACCTTATGATGTTACTTAGTGAGAGTGACCGAGTATACCCATTGTGTGGTGTGCTTTGTCATGTACTCCTAAGCGCCTCAGTGTTGTTTTTCACTGACATGGTACCACATTGCATATAGGCTTGAGTCTTAGTATAATTGTTGCATAACGCTTGTGCTTGAATTTCATTGAGTTAACAATTGTGATTGATGTTATTTTATGGAGTGTATAAACTTGAATGGGTGTGAATAATGTGTGCGATTTTGTACAGTAATGTTATTTATATAAATTCAACTTTAAGTATTATATGTTTCACATGCTCTAATATTTTATTATATACGAATGTGATAACTCACTCCCGGTGTGTCTTTGTGTTTGGACTGATTGCCACTTTGTTTCAGGTGAGCCTTCATATGATGAGTCACATGCTAGAGATGGAGAGACTTAGTCTGTGATAGGGATATGCTCTGATAAGTGTGACATTGAGGCATAGGATTTTACTTCGCATATTATGATTTTCACATGTTATGATTTACTGAATGATATAATTGCGTTATACTTTTCTACTTTAGTTTCTTTTTATTATTTATTTAGAGTGGACGGCTTTGTTTTGAGCCGGGATAATCTTACCTTTTATTAAAAAAAGAATTCTATTATGTTTCAGTAAGTGGATGTGAACCTTTATCCTTTTGAATTGATTTAAATTAAATGTGTTTAAAAAGAAAAATTATTAATTAATTTTGCATATTTTTTTTTTCCTTCTTTTATTATTATGTGTTTATAATCTTTTAATTAAATTTTGTATGATTTATTTAATTAGTTAGTTATAATTGTAAGGGTAGAGGGTGTCACAAAAACCATGTAAAGAGAATCATGCTTTCCAAGGATGGCCTGTTCTCTTGCAATGTATGCAATGAGAACGACCTCCTCTATCAATTCTCTTGTCAGACAAGACAAGGAACATACATATCAGACTTGATCATTTTGTTGTAACAAGAAAAAAATGAGACCCCAAGAAAGAGAGAGGTGTTGAACAGTGTCTTCAATATGAAGGAAAATGGAGTGAAACTTGAAATAGGGCTAGTAGACTACAACATAAGGGTATTGCTAAGCCAAATAAGGTTGATGCATTAAAATAAGATAACTACAATCAATAAAATAATTATTAGGCCAGATCATATTAACAATAATGGTAATCACGAGATTAGGCCCATGAATCCTATGATTAATTAAAATAATAAGTATAAAAAAGTTAGATTTTTTTAAATAAAATCAATTGTTTATTCTTATTTATTACATTTCCTACCTTATTGGTATTATATCTTACTTAAACATTAAAATACTTTTAATATATATCTCACCCACTAAGTACATACCAGATAAAATAAATGAAGAAAAATATCAAAATATTCTTATGCAAATAAAAAAAATTAATGTTATACAAATCCTAGATGATCATACACTCAAATCTTAAATTTGTGTTTTAAATTTAATCTATGAAAATAAATTATAAATCGATCATTCTTCATCCAATAATTACATGTTACTAACTGCATAAATGCATGTTATTACGTACCTAGTGTTGTGAATCCGAATTCACCCTTTCTTCCAACTCACTTCTTTCATTTCTAAAATTATAAAATGATTCCATAAAACAAAATGAGTGAAAAAAGGGGTGGACTTCCACTTAGCCATGTGGATGGAGTGAGACTTCACAACAAAAAAGAGCTTCTAAAAATCTGTAATGGACCACATGCTTTCACAGAATTGACGCAAAGGCGTATTAATCACAGCACTTTGTGAAAAGCAAGAAAGGCCACGTTCACCCCTAAATCAGCACAAGCAATCTGTTGTCCACCTTTTCCTAAATTTCTTCGTTATATTTTCACGTCAAGTATCCTAATCTCCAACCACCAACTTGTTTCCATTTGCCTAAATATTTCACAACACTCCAAAGCGACCCACACACACCTCGTTTTTTTCTCGGAGCTTCCATTGTCTTTAACCCCATGAAATTGTACCAAATAGGTTTTCCTCTCATAAAGTAATGGATCGATAGGACAAGAGAAGTTTGTTCCTATACGAAGGAAATCAAGCATATCTTTATGATGTTTGCTAATGTGACTCCACAAAAATTTTCTTCTCCTCTAAATTACCATTTTCATATATAACTGTCTCTTTCCTCATGGAGATATTATGCGATCTTTACTTACATTTAGGATATAGTAAGGGTGCGTTTTAATAAATATTTTAATTAAATGTTTATTTTATAATTTCTTATCAAGTACGATTTAATCAATTTCATTATGAAAATAAGTTTTTTTTTGAGAAATTAAGTTTGATTAAGAAATTTGTTAAGATAAACTAAAATGTCTTTTTTTTGAAAAATTATAAGTTACATTTATAAAGCTAAATAAATTTTGTTAAAAAGAACTCTTGAAACTTTTCCTAAATATGCAGTGTTTAGGAAACAGTTAAATCTAACGCCAACAAACTTTCATATGAAAGTTACAATATAATTATTTTAAAAATTTTGGTTTGGAAACTTTGATTTTCTTGTTCAGCGTAAATCCAAACACGCCCTATTCTGGACTCAATAATCTAAAAAATATTTTAACATAAAAAATTCTATAATTTTTTTAAAAAAAAACTTTAGTGGCAATGGCATCATCTAAAAATTCACAAGAAAAGTCATGCCGGCCCCTGCCTAGGGTCCTACTTTTGTAAAAGGTTCTAGATCTCTCTATAATAAAATATATTTAGATAAACATTTTTTTTAAATATTTTATGTACATAGTCTTATTTTTCTAAGTTATTCTGTTAATTTAAAAGAACTAAAATTTCTACGTTTTAGATTTTTTTATATAAAATTTACCCATTTTATTGTATTTTGTTAAATAAATTATGTTTAACATTTTGTATATAAAAACATAAACAAACGGATTCTAAAAAGAAATAAATGATGGTTTTTATATGATATAATTTATTAGAAGTATAAAAAATAAGATCTTTTACTTATTGAACTTTTTATGGGTACATCTTATACTTATTATTCTATAATTTTTCTAATATTTATAATAGGCCTAACTCAATTCCAATTATATTTGAGCTAGCCTATTTTGAAATCGACCAAGCTCAAACTGGCATAGCTAATTCTTTTGGTCATCGTAATACTTAAAAACTTCTTAACCCCAAACAAATTTGGCTAAAATTTCTTGCACCTCCAATAATTGCTTCCTGCACCCCATTATATTTTGGATAGCCAGAACCGTAATGTAAAATTTGCATTCCATGATGCAATTGGGACACAAGAAGCAATAATAAGTGTAGGAAGCAACAGCCATAAATTTTAAAACAGAAAGACCAAATGTGGTTTGGGCTGAGATACAGAATGAGAATCCCAAAATTTTTGTAATGAAAAAGTATATTCTAACAATATATATATATATATATATATATATATATAATGTGAACCCTCATTCCCTTTAAAATAATTATATTATCCCCTTTTTCAATTACCAACCAATTTATCACCCAAAAAAACTACCAACCAATCATGAGAACAGAAATAGCCCATCCCATTTCCTTCCCTCAAAAGGTAAGAGAAACTCATCCACAAGTCCCTCAAACCAAAACGGGATCTCAGAACCACAATACCTCTTACATATCTTTTTTTCCGATATGACAATACCTCATATCTTAACATGCACCTGGCAATACTTCAGCAACTAGAAAAATACAAAACTAGGGAAATAAATTAAACTATTACAAGAAATAACTGGCTCAGAACAAGAAACAAATTATCCATTGGTGAATAAAATGGCATTCATTTTACAACAATAGGATAAGAAGCGATTCCTCATACACGCAAAAAAGTAACTATTAACTAGTAATTCTACAGCTTCTAATTTCCCTAACCTCAGCAATGCATGGATTCAAAAAAACATGCCTTTGAGGAATACACACTATCATACTATGTGAGTTAATCTGCAATGATATCTTCATTCTCACAAGTATATTATGTGAAGATATTACACCAAACCAGATCTACACTGTACAAGGGATGGGGTCAGAAGATGGGTTTTGCTTACAAACTGACCACATCATCTCCCTGAAGTGGTTAAGGTTCTCTTTTTAGAGACCTCAGAATTGAGAATCATTGAAGGTGAAGGAAGAGATTTTGAACCAGGAGCAGGAGCAGGTTCGGTTCCCAACTCTTCATCTGCATGTGCAGGTTGTAAAGGTTCTGGTGAGTTGGTGAAGGAAAGATCTTTGTTGGCAGCAAGAGCTAGAAGCTCTTTCTCTTCTAACCCTTTGGTTGGGCCCAAGCTGCATCTATCTGGGGTGTGTTTGGCCAATGCATCTTTAAACTTCTTGATCTGTAGTTAAATCAAACCAAATATTGTTATTAATAACGACTCTATCATATTACCATGAAGCAACATAATACATGAACAATCCTACAGCAAACATGCATTTCAACATCTACTATTCAAGTATGTGCAACAAATGTTAATCTTTGATCTCAGGTTGACAGATTTCCTCAAATAAACAATCTTACTTTTATCCAAAAGAGTTGAAACAGGCATAAAGTAATATTGTAATAATGAACAATTATTAAATGCCAATAATGGATAGCTACAGAGTTAATAATTAATGAGAAAGGGAAGGTCAAATCTCCTTAACAGAACAAAGCACATAGCTGTGCCACCCAGATTTCAAACATGCATAATATAAATTAACCAAAGTAGGCATAATATTAAGCCAGATGTGAATCAAATTGACATAGGATGTACACTAACCGTGGCATTGGTGCAGCTAAAGCTACATAATCGACCATGAGCACCTCTATAGAATCGGAAGAAGGGAAGAACATGGACATTAAGGCTATAACACATGGACTTATGCTCCTCATAGTTCACCTGAAGGAACTGAACATCAGGATTCATCTCTGCAAATTGACATATCTGCCATACCATAAACAAATAAACATCAGAACAACAACACAAATTAGCCAATAAGAAATCCGAAAATGTCATGTAGTTTGATCTATGAATTAGATCAAGACCAAGGGGTGGAAGGATACCTTAGGATGAAGGGCTTTGCAGCCACCACAACCGGGAGAGAAGAAATCAACCACCACCAACTTGTCCCCTGCGCTTAACAGTGAATCCACAAAGTCTTGTGCCGAAGTCACCTCCTTCATGTTGGGTTGAAGCCCCTTTTCCCACCATTTCTGAACTTTCCCTAGTCTAAAGCTCATCTGCAAAATTCCACAAGAAAGTTCCAGAAACCCCATGAGAAAAACACAAAACCTTCCCAAAATTAAATGAAATACAAGCAATTTGAAAAATTCTCAGGAAAAATCACAAAACTTCAAACAATCAAACAAGTCTTAATTACTTAAAAAAAATATAAAATAAATAAATTCTAAGGGTCATCTGCAATATTCCATAACAGATTTCCAGAAACCCCATGGGAGAAACACAAAATCTTGCTAAAATAAAATAAAATAGAAGCAACTAGGATTTCAGGAAAATTGACAAAATTTCCAACAACAAAAGGGTCTTAATTACTATAGAATCATAAAAATAAAAAATTATAAGGATCATGAGCAACACACAAAATCTTCCCAAGATACAATAATATAGAACCATACCAATTCGGAAAATTTCAGAAAAGTTAACACAACTCCCAACAACCAAAAGGGGTCTTAAATCGATAAAAAAAAATACAAAGAGAACCCAAGAATCATAAAATAAAATAAAATAATTTTGGGGGTAAAACCCATAAGGGGTAAAAATATTTACAAACCTGAGCCCCAGTTGAAGCTCTCAAGCGCGAATTGACCCTATTGGGTAATCCTCTATTTACATGAAAGACAAGCTTTATACCCTGAAACTCAGAAGAAGAGGACCAAGATCTGAGAACCTGAGACTTCATCTTCAAAGAAGAGAACTTTCCCACGCCAGAACCGAAGCTACAAGTGTTGGAAACCGTTGAAACCCTTCGATGATGCCGTTGACCAACCCCATGCCATGAGGAAGAAGAAGAGGAAACCAAACTCGCCTTGGTCAAAACCTCAGCCATTTAATCTTACAGAAAACCACAACAAAATGAAACACAAACCAAAGAAAGTTCTCTCCTTTTGGGTTCACTAAATTTTCTCGACAGAAAGAAAATGAGAGAGAAACGCTTTTTTTTTTAGAGTGCAGAAAAAAAAGAGCTTTATCCACAAGAAGTGTCAAGGTGATGCCAGATCGACGTGTAAAGCTGCGGGTTTGAAGTGGAAACTGAAAAATAAATAGAAATTTAATAAAGTTGAATTAAACGTCAAAAGAAAAAAAAAAGATAAAGGTAAAACGTTCGGTGGACGGCTGTGATGGAGCGGCGTGGGATCGGACGGTGAGAGAGTGATCATGTGGAGACACGCGGCGAATAGTTGTGGTTGCGTGATAATCGAGTTGGATAAGGGACGTTTAACGTAGGTGGTGGGACCCGCACGTGCGGTGGAGTTCGCAGGTTGTAACGACACGTATGCGTTGCGTTTTGGTGTGATTTGATCAATGGTTTTGGATAAAGGGGCCCCTTAGGCCTCAGCCACTTCTTTTTTTTTCCTAAAACATCATCGTCGTTTAAATGATTTGATAAAAAAAAAAAAACTAAAAGGTTAAATCATCAATTTGCTGCTTAAATTATGTTAAATGGTTGGATTTGGTTTTTAAATTTTAGAAAGATTAAATTTGATCCTTAAATTTTTTGAAATAAACTAATTTGATCTTCAAATTTTTAAAATATTAAATTTGATTATTAAATTTTTAATAATGAATTAATTTGATTTTTCTTAAGACTAAATTAAACTATTTAAAATAATTTTGAGAATAAATTAATTTATTTTTAAAATTTTAAAGATTAAATTATATTTTTAAAAAAATTTACGATCAGATTAAATTATATAAAAAAATTGGAGAGCAAATTGATAATTAAGATTTTTTTTCTTCTTAAAGTTTGAGTTGTTTCTTTTTGTCCAGAATTTTACGTATTTGAATGAGAGGGAGACGGCATAAGCATCCAGCATGGAATTATTTTTAAGGTTAAATTAATATTTTGATCATTTAATTTTTAAAATTGATTTAATTTAGTTTTTTTGGTTTAATTTAATTTTTTAATTTTTAAAATTAAATAATATTTAAAAAAAATATGTATTTTGGGGGTTTAAAATCACCTAGCGATCGTTTTGAACGGACACAAAGTGCAATGTTTTATAATTTAAACCAAAAAATCAAATTAAATTAATTTAAAAAATTAAAGTATGAAATTAAACCTAAATAATAAATTAGATGACTAAAATGTTAATTTAATCCTTTTTTCATAAAACGATCTGACATGGAATATATTTAACGTGAATGGATCTTTTGTCATTGGTCTTAATCAGAGGTGACAAAATGAGGATTTAGTTGGGTCACTCTAAATACAACCCATGAAATGTAAGATTTAAGTTTAAATTTTTCAGCCCAAATTAAATATTTGTATTTTTAGTCTGATCCGATCATGAAATTGACCATATAAGAATTAATATTGTGAATGTTTTAAAAGTTGGAGACATAATATTTCAAGTAAAAATTGAAGGAACTAAAATTAAAAATTTTTAAAAAAAATAGGAGGATAAAAATTACATTTTAATCTTTATTATTTTGTAAAAATTAAATGAGGTGGATTATATTAAATTTTTTATATGTTTATATAAAAGAAAGATATACATAAAAATTTACATAATATAATTACGTTAATAATTAATATAAAAAGATTCATTGTCATCGTATGGACTAATTTGATTAGTTTCAATACATATATTCACAAATATTTGAATTTTTTTGGTGAATTGACTGTATTTAAATTTGTAAATTACTTGATTTAGTTTGACACAGCATCACCGCCCGAATTTAAGTTGCTTTGGATTTGTCAAACGAAATTTTATAAATGATGTATGGAATTAATTGCTATTTTTTTTCTAAAAAAAAAATTAACGGCATCTTATCAATTTTCCACTTTAACTACAAGTATTTTTTGACTTTTCATAAAAAAAGTATTTTTACTAAAACAATTTTACTTTCAGTTGAATATAGGATGTTGGAGGAATACAATTTTTAACTAGATTTTATTTATTTATTGGTCAAACTTTAAATTAGTAGAATCATTTTCCTCTAATAAAACTTTTTTGTTGATTTCAAAGCAATGATATTTTAATTTTTTTATTTATAGGCATTGAAGATAGGTAACAAAACATAAGATGTATAACATCTCACACACTTTGTTAATGAATTGAGTTAAACTCTCTTAATATTTTATAATTCTCTTTTTTATTGTGTGTACATAATTTTCTAATTTTAAAAATTAATCTCTCATACTACTAGTTTATTATCTATTATTTATTATTAAATGTTGATTCTAATATATGTGACTCTACACAAATTATTGATGTTGAAAAAATCTTGACATAGACTGTTCACGTGACATTATTATAGACCGCCTAATGCATGTTTAGTTTGTAGTGAGAAATGTTACAACACACGTTTTAAAGAAATTCAATGGATGAAAGCAAAATGAACCCAAAAGCAAAGATTCCGATCGGTTGGCAAAATTACTTTTGTCCCAAATATAATTTTGCAACTTCAAACCAAAACATGCATGCTCTTACATGATGATAAGGCATGGTTTAGAAATCGATAAAATGTTAGAAGTTTAAAAGTAGATGACCAACTTTTTTCATAGAAATGTGCGACATCTTCGATTTTGATCCCAAGTAATAGAATTCCAAAAAAATTCCTGAAAGTCTTTATGTTATCATTTTCATCCCTAAATATTTAATTATTTATCATCATATTTTAATCTCAAAAAATATGTTAACATTGTCACTTAAGTCACACACCACTTTCCTTTTCCAGCCTCAACTGGAACCTATCCTTCCTGCATACCTTGAGATTACTGAATCCTTGCATTTTCAGGAACCTCCTTTACCAGTATGTATTTTGATCTAATATTTGTCTCCCAACCTCCTTTTGTATGTTTTTGCCTAGTCGATCTTATTATACAGTAAATCATACGAAAGCAAACGACCTCTATCTGCATTATGAAAAAAAAAATATTCATTTTAATTTTTGTTTCATCTTTTGAAAGTTTTGCTAACTCATTAAACTATTTACTGGTTTTCCAATGCTTTTTGCAGCCTCAAAGGAAGTGGCATGGCTGAGATTATTGAGACCTACAGTGATGCAATGATTTTGTAGGTCATCCATCTTCCCAACAACCTCCAAGGACTCAAGGAGAAGTAGTATAGTGTCACTCACTGCCTTCTTTGTTTTTGGGTATTAATTAGGGGTGACAAAATAGATTAATCATCCCGATGTGTTATCAATATGTTAAAACAATTAATTTATCTCATCTTGCATTTCATATATGGATTGAAAGTCATTATCTTTTTCGTTTGTAGTTGATTTAGTGGATTGGCCTAAAACTAAATATTAAAATAATAATGATAAATATATCTTAATCGATTTTAATTAATTTTATCTTTTATAAAAATTAAATAATAAATACTTACTAAAAATTGAATTTATTATCTTAAATTTTGAATAATAATTTATTTAAATAAAAAATAAACTAATTAAAAATTAATAATATATGTATAAAATGTCAAATAAATATACTAAAAAAGATTAATGGATTGATTTCCGTTTTTTCTCAATCCATTTTTTTGACAAACCAAAATGAAATGAGTTAAAAACTTCAACTCGACAAAAAAATGAGTCAAAAAAGGTTTATCCCATGGATTTAACATGTTTTGCCACCCGTATTACTAGCGTTCATGAGAACGAAAATAAAATAGACTATTGAAGTCACATATATCTTAATCATACAAGATTTGATTTTACTTAAATTGTAATCTTATCAATGCATTTGTAGTTGGGTGGTGAAAATTAGTTTCCTCTTTAATATGCCCTCATTCCCCCACGTGATATATTTTTTGATACTATTTTATTTTTATACCATTCTATCGCGTTTGAAAATAGCTAGGCCATAGATTTTGTGTAGCAGCTTTAGAATTGCTTTTAATAAAGATTTGAATGTAACGACTACAAGAGGTTATTAAAAAAAGCTTTGTGGCAGGAAATTCACGTGAAGAAAAATTTCTGAAAGTCAAAAGACATTTCATAAACCCTGTATTTTTCAAGAATGGATCTTCTGGGGAGAGATTATCACTGCATACAGAGATCCTAACCTTTCATTGAATTTCATTAATATAATAATTTTTAATATAAAATGAAAGTATAAAAAATTGATGAGATTTTTTTATGAGTACGAATTAAAGATAGATTTACAATAACTTAATACTCTTCTCTCAACTAAGATTCTCTTGACTGAAAAATTGAAACACCTTATATATAATCTCATATTTCTTTTTCACTATAGAAAATTCCTTTTTGTATATTTCACCTATCATTAATTTTGATCCAACAGCTCAGAAGATTTATTTTCATCACTCAGCTCACAATAAGCAAACCATCTTTATGTGTGATACATGTATACATGTGTGATACATGTATACCTTAGGCCTGCTTAAATTCCTATTTTTAATTTTTTTTTATAAAAAATAACTAGTAGTTTAGTATGTATATGACACAGAATAAATATTTATTTTGGGTCTCGAAAGTGCATGTGCTATATATTACAACCTACTCTTCTTTCTCCTGACTCATTTGGTGCTAAAACCAAAGCATCACCCCACACCCACACAAGGTAATAAAGCGCACAGCTTCATCTGAAATACTTCTGTGTTGTGTATGTCTTGTTCTTTTTTATTTATGTTTTTATTATTTAGAAACAAAAAAATCACTTTTGGATGTTGCTACGGTTCCCATGGCTTGGTAAATTGGTAGTGGCATTTGTGCAAAATCCAAATGCACCGTTGTTATTACATCCAGTATATAAATTCTTGGAACCTGTTAGAACTGGTGGAAGAATTAGAGGTAAAACAAATAAACAAAGAAAAAAAGTGTTTTAGCCTCAGCTTCTATAAACTTTTAAAGAAAAAGTATAAAGTAGAAATTACACTTTTTAATTGGACTGTCCTAGCATTAGCTGCAGTTAATTCAACGAATGCTCAGAAAACAAAATCTTACAGACTTTGGCAAGTGTAAAATTAACAAGGATGTATGTGGCTTGGTGGTGGTTGTTACAAGAAAAACTAAACTAATCCAGTTTATGCTGTAAGATAGCTATTTTCTTAACTCCAAGTGTATATTAAATGAAGTACATAATTACATAAGGTGAATAGCGTGAATTTGTTTAGTCAGCATATTCAATAAGATTGTAACTATAGTCTTATTCAAAATGCCACATCAAAACAGATTATGCAAAAACGTGTTTTTAGAGCGGTGTCATTATGTTGGACACCTTGAATGTCTGTCTCAATTCTCAAGCCTACTGTTATAATTATTTGAGTTCAAAATTGAAGAAACAGATTTGTAGTTTTCTGTAAAACCATTTTGTACCTCCTTTTCTCTGTATTATGAAAAAAGCAGTTTTCATTTTACATTTTGTCTCATCTTTTGAAAGTTTTGCAAACTCATTAAACTATTCATTGTTTTTCTAGTGCTTTACAGTCTTAAGCGTGTGTTTGTTTCACATACAACAGAATCACATCAATAAAGATAAATACTTGTAGCTTCTGCTGTGATGTGACTCACGTTCAAGTAGATAAAGTGCAAAACCAAACCTCAGAAAATGATTCTCTTGGAAAGACAAAATTTGGTGAGCTTGTTAAGATGATTTACAAAGCATGGCAGCAAGTAGCAAGAAGGTAGTTATGCATGATTAGTCCAATAAATAAGAATACTTGTAATTCATTTCATATCTTTTAATCAATATGACATCTCTTGAGAATTATTCTCTCTATTTGGTTATGCCTATGATTTGTGTCCATCTCATCCTCTGGTTACCAACAATCAAGACGAAATAGACTAAGTGTGTTTTTGATTGAGCGTTGACATAGTGCATGTTTCATAGCGCGTTGCATCAGTGAATTTATCACATCCGATACCCACGTTCAAGGATAATTGTTGTAACCAAGGGAACACACATTTAGTAGTGTGGAACTGCCATTTGTGCTTATTGTATAGTTTTTTTGGTACATTTATTGTATGGTTTGAGACAAAGGAAGCAAGCACAACCAAAGAGATTAAGGAAATTTTAATCGGGTGACTTGTTGAATAACAACAAATATAGACTCTGATTCTCAATTACTGGTGAGGCTAACTGATTAATTAAGAAAACAACTGTGAATAAGGCCTCCCACAAAAAAATAGTGGCATTTTGCCCTGTGCTAGAAGTGTTACGTCAAATTCATCGACATGTCTATGCTTCTTCTCAGCCTTGCTATTTTGTGAAGACGTGTAGGGACATGATAATCTCATTTCAGTTCCACATTCTTGAGCGAATTTCTGAAAGCTTCTGTATTCATCTCCCCGATTACATAGCAATTTTTAATTTTTCTGTTTAACTGATTCTCATATAAATTTTTAAATTAGTTGACTGCATGCAATGTTTCAGACTTTTGTTTCATAAGATATATCAGAGAAAATCTGCCACAATTATCAATGAAAATTACATAATATCTAAACCCAAAAACTCAGTTTATTGGTGTTGGACTCCAAACATCATGTGAACTATATATCTTAGGGTCCTTGAGCACGTGAAAAAGATAACTTGAAAGGCAACAAATGTGATTTCCCATACTGGAATGCTTCACAAAAAGAAAGGGAATCATTAGACGACACATTGACGTTGCAATTCTTTAGTACCTCTTCTATAACTCTACTACTTGGATGTCCAACTCTCAAGTGCCATCTTTCTTTGATTGATAGAAATGCTTTAGGACCTTGTTATTTGATTGAGAGGAAACATTTATCAACTGGTACAATCCTTCCTTAAGCTTCCCTTCCACTAGAAATGTCCCTGTCACATTGTCCTTCACAGAACAATTGTTTGCATGAAATTCAGCAATCATATCGTTATCAGCTGCACGCTTTGATATGCTTAGAGATTTATATTAATTTTAGGAACAAATAACATTTTATTTAGATTAAGTGGTCTGTGATAGGTATTAAGCATTGTGGAACCAGTGGCAAGGATCTTAAGTTTATCACATTGGTGAGTTATCCATTCTACGTGAGCAGGATTACATTTCTTGCTTGTTCCTTCGGTGATAAATTAACTATTCTCAAGGCAGGCATGACTTAGTTCTCATGTTGTAAACTCCACATAGAGCCATTCATTTTTCTCTCTTTTCATCAAGCACGTGAAGCAGTCCTGGTGAAATTGGCTGTTTAAATTATGCAAACACAAGACCTCAAATTTTTATGCTGAAAAGGAGATATCAAGGAAGAATAAATAAACAATGTCACAATTGCTTATTCCCAGCTCCTACAAGTTGTTAACAAACTTCAATTAACTGTCTTCAATACATTGATAAGAAGACACAAGAAATCAAATAAATAAAGTAGTAAGTCTATCAAATCCATTTTTTTATTACATTTATAAAAAAGACTATACGAGGTCTGATATACAAAGGAGTTAAAAATACAATATGAATATTGTACAGTTACATGTTTATCAAAGCTTATTATATTAAACATTGTTGTGAACTTAAATGAAAGGAAGAAGCACTGTTAAAATCTTCAAACACACCTGCGGGGAGCTTCAAATTTTGGATTTCAAAGTGCAAGAGTTCTTCTGATCACAAGGAAGGATACAATTTTCAGTTTCAGAACAAAACACATAGTGCAGCATAACAAAATAAGATGGAAATCTGAAATCTGTAATAGAATGAAATATTCCCGAAATCCCTCTCCCTTCTTAACAATGTCAAATGAAGCTATTATTTTTAAACAAAAATGGAAGAAATTCAATTCTAAGAAAAAGTATTTTAAATTCTAAATTGAAACATTCCAGGTGATTGTTAAGTTTTGATCAATCCAATATATAATATGGAATGAAATATAGGAGAAATCCTAAAATTGATGTCTTTGTTTGAAAACTTAAAATTCTAAAATTTTGTGACAAATGATGTTATTGTAGATACATATAGGAAGGAACAACATCCACAATATACCTGCAGAGGCACACCGATCATAATATTTGTCACCTCGCCTTGACGTAAATACATGAATGTGAGATAATTTTTGGCTTGTCCTCTCCTGTTTAATTCTCACATTGATTCTTTAACTCAGGCCTCTGGGCAGACTTAAATCTCCAAACTTTTCAGACAGCTAGGTAGACACCTAAATTTGGAACAATCCCAAATAGTTTTGACATTGGTGAAGAAAGATAAGGTTTCCAATTGTGTTTGTATCTGCCACATTTGTCTTCACTCTTCAATATCAAAAAACATGAGGAAACTCTAGCAGGGACAAGAATTTTAACTTGCTTCCAAAGCAGCAATAACAGCCAAACTATTCACACTTTTGGCCTCACATAGCAATACTAGGAATGTGAGCTATTTTAGAAAGTCCTCTCTCGTTTCCTTCTCAAAGTAATAATCTGAATTTCAACTTTGCTATGGATTAGACTCTTTGGAAGACACCTCAACTTGGAACAGCCAACAATAGTCAATTGGTGAAGCAAGGGAAGGTTTCCAAAGTAGTCAGGCAAGGATTCTAGGATTGATAGACCTTGTGATGTTAACGACTCCAGTGCTGTTATCTGTTGTAAAACCTCATGGAAACCTGCCGAAAAATTAAGATCTTGCAATTTTAACGACTTCAAGGCTGTCATGTGTTGTAAAGGCTCATGCAAACCTGCTGAACATTTAGATTCTACGTTTGGAACATCTTGTAATTTTAATGACTTAAAGGTGGTTATGTGTTGTAAAGCCTCATGCGAACCTGCTGAAAATTCAGATTCTAGGTTTGGAAGATCTTGTAATTTTAACAACTTCAAGGTTGTCATGTGCTGCAAAGCCTCATGCGAGCTCGCTGAAAATTCAGATTCTAGGTTTGGAAGATCTTGTAATTTTAACAACTTCGGGGCTGTCAATGTTTTTTCTTGGTAGGCTTCAGGGTTGTCATGTTTCTTTTTTTTGCTAGGCTTCGGGGCTGTCGTGTGTTGTAAAGCCTCATGCAAGCCTGCTGAAAATTCAGCACATTCAGAACATGTTTTCCCATCCTCCCTTGACAACCTTATTAGGCTTGGCAGCTCCACAAGGATCAAAGATTCTAGAGCCATGAAAACTACTCCACTGTCATAGCACTCCTCGTATACGTAATTTACATTATTCATCTTAGACATCGATAATTTCTATAGAGAAGGTAGTTTCCCCATAACTGAACATTCTAAACAGCTTACGCAACCCATCAGCTCTAAAGAAGTTAAACATTTGAGAGAAGGACTAGATATCCATTGTGGGAATTAGGAACCTTTACATCCATGCATTACCAAAGTTTGAAGCTGTAGGGTATCAGGTTGAAGCACTTCAAGAATCTCCTTTTAACATTTTCTTGTATTTCCGACTCTTCATTTCTGTCCCATGACAACCACAACTTGTTTAGTTGCTTACTCGACTTATTAGCTTCTTTGGCGCCCATTACACTTTTTACTCACTCCAATGCTTGATGTGAAAATCTCCTTTAAGCTTCAGTGGTCCCAATTCTTCCAAAAGGAATCCTCTTTCTTTGCCAACAATATACATGGTTAAACTCCTTAGGGAAGTCAACTTCCCCATCTGAGGAGGCAAGCTTGATAGAGAGAAGCATTTGTTCAAAGATAGCTGTTGTAGAGCTTTTAAGCGTACCAAACTGTTAGGCAACTTTTGGAGCAACTTTTGGAGACTTTCACAGTAGTCTAATTTCAATGTCTGCAAATTCCACAATTTACCTAACGATTCTGGAAGACTTTTGAAGTTACCTTGGGAAAGATTCAAGTATCTTAGATGTTTTAAATCACCAATTGAAGATGATAATTCTTCTCTAGGTTTATAGTGAAGCACCCGCAAAGAGTAACATTTGAATGAGAAAGTTGGTTAGTTTCAAAGCTAATTGGCAATTGATAGGTCCTCAAAGATTTCATTTGCTGCAACTGGATTGAATTGGGCCAGACGGTGGATTCTTTCAAACATACTAGTTACATCATTGTTAATTGTAATGCAACAAACCTCTTCTACAACAAATTGTGCTAGACCATGAATAAGGTCATGCATCTTGAAACTTGTAACTTTGTCAAATTCATCCGAATCAAGATCTTGAAAGAATGATCTCCAATATAATTCACGCCACACACCATCACCAACATCTTCAACATCTTCATTAGAAGAAATAAATCCATTAGCCATCCAAAGTTCAATTAAATGTTCTTTTTCTATTCTGTCATCTTTGGGAAATATTGCACAATAAGCAAAACATTGTTTGAGTTTCATTGGCAAGTTCAAGTAACTTAACCTCAGGGCAGGCATTATGGAGTTTTCACTTGGTGGTAAACTCCAAAGGTTGCTTTCCTTAATGTAGAGCCACTCTCTTTCCTCTCTTTTCAAGCGCAAAAGATCTCCTACTGTTATTGCTGCCAGAGGCACACCCCCACACTTTACTATCTCTTTCCCTATGGCCACAAGCTCTGGTTGTTCTTCCTCATTTGGTCCAAAGGCTGGATGTTTAAACAATTCCCAACAATCATTGTGGGATAACTTTGATAATTCATGACAAGGCATTGTTCCCATGATAGTTGCAACCTTTGAAAGACGAGTAGTGACCAAGATGAATTGAGCAAGTGTTGTTTTTTTGAAGTCCCCCTAGACCTAAGATTGGATAGACCGATAAATCCTCAAGATGAGAAGCATTAGCATCACCAATCAAAAAGTCTACAATTCTTTATGTATCTTTTTTTCTTCCATAGACTTGTTGTGGCTGGGCCGAGATGGTTTCACAGTACTCAGTGACTCCACTGGTTCTCTCTTGAACCGTTTGAGTGGAATGAAGTTGGTTCCTCTCTTTAGCAATTTCATCTAATCTCTCACTTATGTCTTTCATTCTCTTGGCAATTTTGTAACGAAAAAACAAGATGCATACGATGAAAAGAGGATAAGGAAGAACTTAGTACCATTTCTGATAGACAACACTTGACTCCTTCAAATTCCAACCCCAATTCTTCATAGGCACACTCATCTAAGATGTCATCCAGCTTGTAAGCCGCATCTTTTAGCTTTCTCAGCCAATGCTTTGTAGCTTCGTCTGAGAATTGTTTGTCCTCAGCATCTTGAAGTCTAGCCTTGATTTCACTGAACATGCTGTCATGCTTTCTCTTGTATCCATTGAAACCCAGAAATTCTCCCAGCTCTGTTCCAGCGAGAGAGCTCAAATTTCCAAGCACACCATTAAGTGCAGCCTCAACCATCTTGCAAGTTGTAACTCACAGAATAAAAATTCAAGAGATGTTGTATGCTTCAGAAATTGCAATGCAATTGTAAGATTAACAAGATGAAGAGACGTTTTGTATATGCATGGAAAATCAACAACCAACCCGCTAAGAAATGTATTACATAAAATGTTAATGAGGTGGCGGCCCACGGCGGCTCGCAATATTTTATGGTCAATGTCCTGTTTTCCGGTTGATTATTGTGATCTCATGGAAGGAACAAGTGGTTGGAAGAAAAAACAAACAATACAGACACGTTAAATATTTTTGTATTGCAAGAGGTTAATTACTTGCACTTAATTACTTCAGTGAATGATGTTAATGATGATGTTCAATGTAAAATTTTTGTAAGCTTATTTTGTCTAAAATTTCATTTTAAAGTAATATTTCCATACATGCTTCCTAAAAAAATCAGTACGGTAATTTAGACTAATTCATATATTCCATAGCATGTTACTACGAGTGAAATTGGGTTTGGATCGCTTAAGATCTCAAGTTAGGAAGGGAAACCTACTGAAAATGGTGGAAAACAATGAGTTCAGATAATTTTCACCGCGAATGTGTGTCTCTAGCCTGTTGTTATATAATAATTTGAGTTCAAATTGAAGAAACAGATTCTGTGCTGTAAAGAATTATCAGTTTGTATCTTAATCTAATATTTGTAGTTTTCTGTAAAACCATTTTGCAATTCCTATTCTCTGTTTTTACCGAGTTGATCTATTATATAGCAAATCATATATGATAGCAAGTGAGTTTCATTAATATTATCTCTGGCAAAAGAGACTACATAAGTTATATTTATCTTAATCATACAAGACTGATTGTAATCTTATCAAGCATTTGTAGTTGGATGATGAAAATTAGTTTCCTCGTCAACATGCCCTCACGGCCTCACGTGATATTCTTTGAAGATTGCTAAGCCACATTTTTTCATAGCTGCTTTAGAAATACTCTTATAAAGATTTAAATATGTGCAGCTCCAAGAGGTTATCAACAACTTTGTGCTAGGAAATTGACGTATGTTTTTTTTTTCTTTGCTGGAAATCAAAAGACATTTCGCCAACCCTGTAATTTTCAGCAAACATAGTTAGGTTAGGGAAGGTGATAGAGAAGGATGATGAAGAGAAAGGGAAAGGAACGAAAGGAGTTTCCGCTGCTCAATTTTATGTTTAAATTTGCATCCATTTGTTTAAAAAAAAAAAAAAAAAGCCTCTTACGTGATAGAAATATATGCATGGTTATCAATCTCTCCCACTCATTGTAAATTTTATTTTTAGTAGACTCTGGATAAATTATATAAACTCTAAAGTAAACTCAAGAAGTTAGTAAGTTAAAAAAATTATATCAAAATGTAAATCATTTTGGATTATTTTTTGTCCGTTAGTATTCAACATACCTTCATTTAATATATTATTTCCGAATAATAAATTTTCATCTTTAATAACATCAAACTCTTATTCTCTAATTATAAATTATTATCTAGTATTGATGCATTACTAGACTTGATTATTTAAGTATTATGAAATTTATGATTTACTATTTTACTATATTATATTATTGAAATGTTTAATTGATATGTTATTTATAGATATTTTGTTATTATTTTTATATGAAGTGGACTCTTACGAGTCTACGAGTCGAGTTCATGAGTCGAGTCTATAGAACTTTCACGAGTTTACATAAACTCTCGAGTTTGATAACTTTGAATATATGTTGGCAATTACAAGCTGCAACTCACTAGATTTTCCTTGGAAAAAAATGTGTCCAATTACTAGTCTGATAACAAAAGATTATCTAAACCTAATGTAATGTCCATGCCGGAGCCATTGTTGTCAGAACCATAATTGTCCAACGTTGCTGGATCCAAGTTTCCTATATTTTTGTTTCCACAGCCTAAAATGAACCAAAAAATCATGTATTTCCTATATGCTTAATTTAACCAAGAGGATCCTCTTAGTTGAATGTACAATACATTAAAAAAAAAATTGTTACTATATACGACGTTTTCTGCAATGACCTTGGTCTGCATTTCCAACGCCTCTTGCCAGCAATGTGACTCTAGATTCATTTTTCATCCATAAATCCAAGGAGAATGTACATGCCAGCATCCATATCACTGACATTCCAGAATGTGGTGGTGGCAGTGGTCTAATGCAGAGTCCTCACCAAGGAGTGAACGAAGAATGCATCATTAGCTGTCCGTTATACGTGCAATCAAGCAAAGAGCAATTCCTGTGTCCATAGATTTAAGTTGCCTTAGCAGCAGTAGGATTTCGACCGAACTGGATGATCATTGGCTTGCCTTTTAATACATATCCATTCACTAGATTCTGCAACCAACGATAATATGCAACATAAACCATTAATAACACAAACAAGTAAATAACTTCATGAAAAAATTCTTATCGGGACAGTTCATGAAAATTAAGAACAATTATTAGCATGTCTAACTGCACATGCTGCAGTAACAATCTACACACACAAAAAAAAGACTACAACAGAAAAGGAAAGAAATATCTGAAAACATAATCATCTTGAATAAACCATCATTTTTTTTTTCAGCGAACAATTAAAAGGAGTAAAACCAATCTCGTGTTAGAAACATACCAAAGCATGATGGGCCAACTCAATGGAGGGAAACGTTATAAACGCTTGACCCCTCATCCGTCCTTCCTGAAATTCGAAACTAGCTGTCAATTTCAGGCTCACAAATATGCTATCACATGACTTTCATGGGGATATAAATACTGGTTAGTTGATTAGTTGACTCAGCACACCAGCATGTTATTCAACTGGATCATCTTATAAGTAGGCAATGTTTATTTTGGATCTCTTTTTGCATAGCATCAACAGTAAAGTTGATTATGGAATAATGAAGACTTTACCTGCATCAGTTTGACTTGAAGACCAGACTTAGCAGCATCAATACTTCCAAACAAGGAGCCTGTAGCAATAAAAGAAAGATAAATGTAAACTGTGGAGTTAACATTCATACAATATATAATATGAAAATCTCAGTAGTTTGTTTCATTTTGTTTTTTTATAATATCATTATTTCATTTTTAGATATAAAGCATTCAAATTGCAAGTGAAGACTATTAAACAAATTCTGAATCCAGTAAAAGTCTTGAGAGCTCACCAAATATAAAATAGAAATCATCAGCAATCACATCTTTTGCCAAATTCTTAATATACAACACAGGAGCAGGATTTCCAGCTGTATAGTTCTGCACAACACAATCCATCAGTTCAAGAAAGTCGCAAAAGGATAAATTTGTGCACTATAGAAGCTCTAATAAATTATTTCTTGATAGACCTTTCATAAGTCATAACTAAGGTATACTGTAGGAGAAATAAGGTGAGAAGCAGAGAATCAAGCCTCAAAGGTTATGAGGAAATCACGAAGAATACAAACAATAGGAATGTGCAGCTTAATGAAATGGACAGGTGGCAGAAAGAGAATGAGTCAGAGGAGAATTCTGTTGGGAGGGCAGTATAAGGGGTAGTGGAGTGTGAGAAAGGGGAAGAGAAAAAGTAAGGTTAGTTTTGGGGTGGGAGGAAGCAGGGCCCTCAAAGAGCCTGCAGTATTGTTTTTCTATCTTTGCCATATATATTTATTTTTCATGAATCTGTACATTGTCTCCGGACTGAAATCAGTTCCGGAGCTTATATACAGACAGTTATAAGGAAACAGGAACCATTGGACAACACAATGCATCAGGGGCATTTAGAGAATAGTAGCAGCAAAGTTCCATTAGTTAAATAACTTCATCATCCAAAACTCAGTAATCAGTACCCATTGATGACAAAAAAATTTTTATGAAAGGCCATGTACTGTGATGAGACTTATGATTACATAAAAGGCTAACTTGCTACTTGCTAGCAGTAAGAGTTCCTCACTTGAAAGATGAAACTAATTCAAGTTTACTGCACAAAAAAACTTGTTAAGGGGGCTTCTAAAAAATTAATAAAGGGAAATCCAAGCTACTCCTAAATTTATCTGTGCAAGCTCACAAGAATGGTATCCATGATAGAGACAGGATAGTTTTCAAAGGTAAACAAAATCTAAATCTTTTTCCCCTGCCCAACCATGCTAGTGCAAAAACTGGTTCAAAACTCATCCTCTTTACCCTTGCTTTCAGGTAATATTCTAATGGAAAATAATCCAATCAGATATTTTAGGACTTGTTCCATTTGGAGAAAACTTTTTCTGTTTGTATTTCTTGTTTTCACATATAATTACAAAAATGTCACCTTATTATCATTTTGTTTCTTGTTTCTGAATATTTGTACTGGAAGTGGTGGAAACAGAGAAAAAAATGAAAATAAGATGGCTTTTTTTATTTTTTTATAACTGTTAGTGAAAACAGGAAAATGGAAATGCAAGCAAAACATTTTTCCAATCCAAACAAGCCCTACATTTAGCTTATAAGTTATAGAAATGACTACATCTAGCCTTCTATTAGACTCAATAACTCAGTTCTTGTGAAAATTTTGACTAATATTACTACTCACCAAAGTTAAAGAAATACAACCTGTATGCAGGATATGACATTGTGAATTTGTGATATAAATTACATCCAGCAACAAAACATTAATATTAATATCCTATACAAAATAACAAAATAGAAACAGTAGGAAAATTCCTTAAGCCAAGTGTATTGTGTTTTCTTATAGAGTATTGAAGCAAATTGTTCTTATTTATAAACCAATGCAGAACAGGACAGTTACAGCAGTGAAATGCCACAATTAGTCCTCAGCCACATATAATAAACCATGAATTTTTATGACATTCACAAAAATTGTCTTTGAATCAATTAGCAGAGACTAAATTGGAAAATAACTTTGACTACACAGTAAATATTGGATTTCCACATAGACTGGTATAAAGCTTGCTTCTTGTCGTTGGGCTTATAGTACTGGAATGGAACTGTAAATTCAGATATTTTATATCCATACCTTAAACATTGGAAGGGATAAGATTTCCTCAGGAGGCAACTTTCCTCTCTCCAATTCATCTGGAGTCAAAAATTTGTTAGGATCCGGAACATCTTTTTCTGGCTCTTGTAACTCTTGTGTTGTGTCATCATCTTTATGTTCTTTCACTGTTGCTTTGGGAACAATGTTTATCTGTAAAATCATAATGCAAACAAAATTAAAGAGCTAAAAACATTGTTAATTGTTATCCAAAAATCAATCTCTGGGAAAGAAATACCTTTAAGACATGGTTCTTTTTTATCACAGGGATTTCCTTTGGAACCAAGGTGGCTGGTTTTACTCCAACAGACTCATGAGCCACACCCTTATCAATAGCAGGGCCAACAATGGTCTCACGCCTGGCACGCTTTTGTCCAGACTTTCTTATTCTTGCTTCATCCTCCTAAAAACTTGTTATAATTTCCAGTAATAACAATTTGACTAAAAAGATAGGAAAAAGATATCTCCTAATGGCATCATAATTTTATAGTTTGATAATCACTTATGAAATAATTTATGTTTCAGTAATAATGTTTTCAAATTCAAACAGAACAACAGCTTGAAAGTGTAGTGTAAGTATATTGTGCAGTGATAAAAAGGAATGTGAATATCTATGAAATATTACCTTAAATACATAACATTAGACTTTTAGGTGGATAAAAAAAACACATGTTTTATACCAATTCTGAAATATTTAGGCAATCTGCATATTCAATCATAAAGGATGTTACCAATTCTGAAAGCAGTGAAGATGTTACCTCATCTGAAGATTCCATCTCAGATTCGCCACTAGACAGATCTGCAGACCAAGGATTCACAGTTACAGTAGGTGCAGGTAGAGGTGGTGGCGGTGCTGGTACCTCTGGAGGTAATGGAGGTGTGGGCAGTGCCATACGAAACGGAGCCGGGATGTTCATTTTGTTCATCAAGTGTAGAACCTGTATAAGAGAGTTACAATCAATATGATTACTATTTGTGGTCAGTTCAACACAAAACAAGCACACAGAAAAAAGTTACATTGGTTGATAAAGAAACCAATAAATCCTAGCAGCCTCAACTAATACTGGAACAACCTGAGTGTAAAAGCGGGGAACAGCAATTAGAGCATTCACAATATTGGTCAATATATTTCCATCAGGTGGAGGGTAAGCATACCTGAAAAACAAGTTTTGTTAGATTATATGCAAACCAAACAAAATGATACTACACTGCAAAGATGGTTTTTAAAAACTTATCATCATATATAATATCATCCATAATTAATATTAGGATGCATGATAGTAAACATATTTAACAATCTCAAATGTATTTCATTTATTTATTTAACAACAACACAAAAAACTAACTTTATTCGGTAAGATTTGCCCATGAAATAATATTTGGTAAAGCTATATCCATGGTTTTCTTTTCAAGTTTCCACCCCAAATGGCCAAATCTAACACCTAAGGCAATAAAAGGGGCAGAAATAATCATTGTACACATTAGATAGTATTACAGTTTGCAATGACATTATGCTTTGCCTAATTATACTATTATTGAACCATATGCAATAAAAAAAAGTCAAAGATGTTAAAGGAGAGTAAAAAAATTTAGAGGAAGGGGAGAACATATCAATAATAGACTGTTTATTCTTTAAAATGTCCTGTACTCAATACATTTATACTTGCAAGAAGAATGGTGTCAATTAAAATGGGTTACCATGACATTACACTAATAAATTAAGTTGCACAGAATTCTTAAAATAATTCTTTCAAATTGATTCAAGATTATACCCCATCAACCTCAACAATATATAACCATAAACTTCTTATCCTTTTCCTCTGAATTTACAGTAATTTTCTTTCATTTTTTACTCAAGTCATTTCATTTTGTTAAACTATTTTTCATATTTGTGCACCTGGCAGGCTGGCATCCCTTTAGCATCCTATTGCAATAAAGCAACAAATACTAACAACTGCAAAGTGAGAAGAAGCAGCATACTCAAGATGTGGAGGAAATGGATAATTGACACCAAGTCTATCAGCAATAGGTTCAGGAATAGGGAGGGCTCCTGATTTTGTATCTCCATCAATAGGTTTGGTTACATTTGCATTCTTCAGCATTGATGTTTTAGAGTCCTTTCCCAACTGGTCTCCGCTACTTTTTTCACCATTCTCAGTTGGGTTACTAGCTCTCTCTGCTGACAAGACTTTACCAAGAAATCTCAACCTGATCAATCCCAAGCAAAAAAAAAATTATAATCATTTAAATCATTTAGCTTAAATATTTTATGGTTTTATCTTTGACTCATCATGAATTTATTTATACGTATTTTCTTTGTGTTGCAAAATCATGAACCCACTAAAAAAGATATCAGAATAGATTACTGCAATGTAAAGCCAAACAAGAATACTGTATACCAAGGTTTTCTCTTCAAATATGGAGCCAAATTATTTCTATATTTGAAATAAAAAAAGTATGCTGTATGCAAATTATTCAATTAATAATACCCATTTAGTTGCCGTTGTGCTTGAGATGCCACAATCTCATTTTTGAAATCCGCAAAAGCACAATTTCTCAACCTGAATGAGATCAAGAAATTAAGATTAAAGCATCATTTGGCAGTATTCATGAATAAAGAACATGTATGGATGAATTGGAAGTACCACCAAGGACAAAAACAAGGTTCAAGTAGCACAATAAGTTTAGCAGTTAAACATAAAGGAATATAAAGTTGAGGCTCACAATTAAAAACATAGGTAGATTAATGAGCAGGAGACTTATAAAGTTGCACCCAATACATAGTTCTCTCCGAGATATGATAGCACAAATAAGTAAAGGAATTATTACTTCAATGAAAAAAAAAAGGTTCAATAACAGACAGTCTCAAAATGAACTTAGTGTGTGTCTGGTTACGCTTTGTAAACTCATGTATTATTAGCAAATTTTAACATACAATCCATTAAAATGTAGCAGAAGCTAGTAGACTTTGCTTTGATTCAACACGCATGACGTGCAGCCAAACACACTGTCACACTGTTACAATTTTTAGATGGCTTTCACTACTAAGCAAGATTAAACTCTTGAAAGGGTAAAAAGTCACAACCAAACGGTGGAAATAGTAGGGAGAATGAGAGGATGGTTTCTTTCCTATAAAGAAATACAAAATATTGTTGGTTTTCTTTTACAGTCAACAATTGTTGAACTCCTTTAAATTTAATTAGCCCTGTGATCATTCTGCCACAAAAGAAACTCCTATTCTCTGGTTTCATTTCATGAAACCACAAATGGCCAAACACATCATGCAAAGTAAAAGACACATAAGCAATGTTAAAACACAATTCCACTCTAAGGCTCCGTCACTGCCTGAAATGAAGAACTACATCATGTATTAATACAAACACAGAAGGCTCTGAAAAACGGTCATGCCCATTATACCAACCGCAACATCAATGTTTTTGAACACTGTGTAACCGCAAGTGCAACCACATTGGCTACATTTGTCCAAAATTTACCACAAAATCAAGGATTGCAACGGAAAAAACTGCAATTTAAAACCTTACAAACTCGCATTCTACTAGTTACTACTTCTGGGAGATATAAGGTTGCCCCAGTGGTCCGGGAAGGGTGAAGGGAGAAGGTAGGGGGGAGAGGTCGCGGATTCGATTCGTCCAACTAACATTTCTAACAAAACTAACTAACATTTGTCAATAAAAAAAAAAAAAACTAGCTACTTCTTCTATTCTTCCTCACTACCATTTTGTCAAACCCCTCCTACTTATATTTTCTTTCTCGTTATGTCCAATTTAAAGGATACATATCAACACTGAAATATTTCTACCTCTACAAATAAACTACGAAACTGACATCACAACATAATACTCACAAAAGTGTTAACCATAGTCATATTCAAACAAGAGAAACGACCTTCAAATTTTTTTTTAAAAAATGTTGGAAATTGAAAGGTGTTGCAGTTAAATACCTGCCAGTAGAGCAAGGGCGAACTGAGGAAGCGCCGAAATTGGCCAAGATCCGAGAGAGGGTGACGTCAGGAATGGCTTCTGGCAAGTGCTTAATCAAAAGGGTCGCCGGCACCAGTGATTCTGCGTCACAAGGCTTTGACTCTGTGCCCTGTAACGCAAACTGATGCTGATGCATGTGCCCGTGAGGGGAAGGATTGCTAGCCATGAAATGTCACCAACTGGCACCGTCTCTTTTTTCTGTCGAATTTCAATTTATTTGAAGGGTTAATTAACTAGGCTAAGCACAGGGGAAAGGAGAGGGTTAAAGGAGAATTCAAATGCCCAAAAATTTTGCAGTTGCTTGTTGTGCAGTGCTCCCGGCAAGGATTTGACGGAAAGAAAATTTGGGGTAGTGAGCAAGGGAGTGCATTTTTAGGGATATTGGAAGAAAAAAATTATGGAGTGTTACTGCAATGCTATCGGTCTTGGATGACTATACTAAACATTTAATGAGTAATAAGGGTTAAATCATTAATCACTATCTAATCATAAATAATAAATAAAGAGAATAATATATAATTTAACTTGTTAAATGTATTAATTCGTTTAAGTGATAATTTAAAAAAAGGTCGATTATCGTTTTCACATGAACCGGAGATGATATATATCTAATTTTTGTACAATTAATGAATATATTCATGAAGTGCAATCTGAGGATTATTTTTGTAAATTAAACAAACTATACTATTTTAAGCCATGATTGAGTAAGGAAAACAAATGCCGGGAGTGACGAAAGATCGTGAACGCACGATTTGAATATTTTGGGGGCTTTCCTATATGTGATTCCTCACATGAGAGGGACTAATTCTCATAATTTCTTTCTTAATCACTCAAGAACTAAATTAGTTGAACCGGATGACTAATGGAGATGCATAACACACGCTAAATCATCTCACACTATCCCTAGCAACGAAGCATTTAGATGTTCTTTCTAGTTCTAAGGATTAAAAATATTTTCCAATGCCTAAACCCTAAATATAGCATATACATGGGTGATCAAATCAAATATATGTGAATAAGCACAAAAAGATACAATGAAATTAGAAATAACATTAATTAGATAGTGAGAATTATTATATCAAGAGAGTTTGGTGAAAAGCTCCTCAATCATGAGTGGTTTAACCTCTCATGAGTCATTATCATGAGAGGCTTAACCATACAAAAAAAATTAACAATGTGTGGGGGAATGGAAGGAAGATGGTGTGGAAGTAGTCGGTGACTTCCAATGACTTTCTTCTTTTTTCTCGAGCTCTAGGTTTTTATCTTGTGTTCCAAGTCGGAAGTCCTCTCTTTTTTCTCATGTTTTTTCCTTGGAAATAATCATGGACTGAGTTTTTCAAAATAAACCATCTTAGAAAAGATTTTTAAAAAATAAAAAATTTAAAAAAGAAAAAAATTATTAGAATGATTAATTTTCTAATATGATTTTACATTAAAACCGATCTCATTATTAAAATAGTTTTTCATGCCTATGACCCATTGCAACCCACCACTTTTCTGTAGGGTTAGGACCAATGTTCTCTAAGCTTTGAAAGAAAAACATGTCTCAGCAAATATTCAATAAAATAAATAAAAACAGAAAAAAATTAAACACTCATTTAATTTGAAAATACAGGATAACATAAAAAAAATCCAAAAACTATAGAAGAAACTTTTGATGAGACTTAATATTAAATTTGCTTCAAATTTTAATTTAATACACTTTGTTATTTTAAAAAAAAATTATGATTTCATATCTTAAATATTATTCAAATTTTAAGTTGACTCTCAATTAAAGATTTAAATTAATCTATGATACAAAATATCAACATGAAATAAAATTTTAGCTAAATGTGTGATCTTATAATCAATAATTTTCGTTAAAATATCTTTTTTTTTTATATATCAACCATAGGCTCACTCATTAAATTTAAATTTTGTACTAATTTTAATAGATTTTTTAGGTAAAGGAGAGATTAAATCTAAAATAAATATAAAATAATTTTCTTTAACTTTTTGAAATAAAATTAAAATTTTATTTAAATGATTTATGATAATCATTGCATTCGTAACTTAAGATTATATAATCTTATTAATAAAAAAATAATTACAAATAATACATCATATCTTAATAAAATTTTACCACTTAATAATTTAAATTGATAAAAAATATTAAAAATACAAAATAAAAATGAAATCCTTGAGGACCTAGGGCAAAGGCCTCGTTGACCTTATGGTCAACACGGCCTGTCTGTTCGTGCCAGCCTCGAGAATTATTTTTTTCCGGTAAAATAAAAAAGAATGATGCTAGAAATTGAATGCCAAAAGAATTTATCCCAAAACCTATAAAGATACATTTATATGCTTATCGGGTAAGGCACACTCCTTTCTTGTCGTAGATAGAAGATAGCACACATAACTGTAACATGATTCAATGGGTCAAATCCTTACGCGCCAATTTAAAATCGGAGTGAGATGAAAATATAAAAATAGAAAATAGTACTACTACTAATAATAAAACTCTAGAAGGTTAATAACAAAGCCAGGCAAATGCAATGGACGGGGAATTTTTATTTTTCTAATTGATTGAGTTTTTTTAATTAAAAATAAATTATTTTTGTGAGTAAAAAAAATAAACCACAAAAATATAAATAGTAAAAAAAAAAACATAAAAAATTTACTCGCATATCGCAGTGGGTGTGGAATAGTGGATCCGTATAGAAGAAATTTGCATCATCCTATTCTAGGATGTTAGGAATATCATTTTCATTAGGACATTGTTCTAGAAGATCGTTTGTTGGAGGCCCCTCATTGGTCGGTGAGCGATCTCAAACTCCTCCCCATGTTTTCATGCAACAAATCAGGTTTGATTCACGATCAAACTATAATGATTCAATTTTTGTTTTTTACTTAAGTTATATTTATAAGAAACACCTAAATGATACTATATTTTAAAAATTTATACTCTTTTCTTATAAACATAAAATATTATGCTTCCTTTTTAAATATTATTACTTGATGTTATATTACTATTTTAACAATAAATCATTATATTTATAACTTAAACCGGTTTTTGATTACTGTAAAATGTAATTTTTTGTGCTTTTAGTTTTAACTATTTATAATGTGATAGTTATGTTAGTTTTAAAGTTTAGTGTAGTTTTGTTAAGTGATAAATCCGTCAGCTTGTAAATTTGTTGCTCTAATAAGTGATAGGCTCATTAGCCTGTGTAAGCTTATTGACATGTTTAAGAACAGGCTCATCAACTGGCTTAAAATCATAATATGAAGTAAATATTTAAATAAATGGACAAAACTTATATAAAGGTTAAGTTACTCTATCTTAAGAAAATATTGTAACATTTTCAAATTTGAATCACAGGATTATAAAGTAGGTAAGATTGACTTAAACAAAGTCTAATTAGATTCGACTTATTTTTACTCCCAGCTACTTTCATTAATTTCTTTCTTTTATATGCAATCTCATGTTTTTTTTATAAGATCTGTTAAAAAGCACATTTCAGATTAAATAATACGTAAAATGAACATTAAAAACCTTAATATGAAGAGAAATTTAAGAATCAAATTCATATTAATCTAAATACTCGAGTTTAATTTTGAAATTTAAATAATATTATAAGAGTTTAATACTTAGGTAGTGTTTTACGTATTATCTAATCATAAATTACTATTTAAATTATTTTAAGATAATTATTTTAAAAATTTATATATTATAGGTTATGATTGGATGAAAGACCATATAAAAATTTTTACATTCTGCATAACATTTTTTTTTTCATATTATAATTTAATCATTGGAGTAAATTGGGTTTGAGTGTGGGACAAGTATCCATATTCCATACCCACAACCCTCAACCTATTTACACATTGGGAAACTCCAACTCTAAACTTGATGAAATCCGGATTTTATACCGTTAAAATTAGAATGAAACGAATTGAAACATGTATTTGCATACATGAATTGCTTCTTTTTTCCATGTTTAAGGATGACGTACAGTATAATTTCGACATCTTTTAGAAAAAGAAGACTAAAGTTACTCTTTCTTCCAATGATTAACGAGTGTATTGGTCGCTTTTTTCCTTTGCTTCCCACAAATATCACTTTCGCAACCTTTGCGTGTTTTCCCCCTACTTTTCCTCCCATGAAAGAAGCAACAAAAGCACCAAGAATCAAGATCAAGTAGCAAGCAGTGCATTATTAATTATAAGATGGAAGAAGCCAAAAGGCACAACCATAAAAGTGCGGTTAACTACCCCGCAAGCATAAAACCGCAATGAACGCTTTGCTTTGAATGGAAAAGAATATGCACTTAACATTTTCCCATTATTAATCACAAAAAAAGAAGAAAAAAATAAAAAAAAAACCTAAACTCAAAACTCACATCACATGAATATGGAGAAACTAAACCTTTCTTCTCTTCCAATAACCGATACCCTCTAATTCCTTGCCCTTATCCCATTCCCCCGCCACCTCTACCGTGCTTGCTATGTACCCCATCATTTATCCATCCATCCATCAATCTTTCTCTCACCCCTTTTTAGCCTTTGCTTATAAATCCATCCCTCTTTTCCCCTTTGATTTCCCACATTCACATGGATATTCCAGCTTTTTATATATACCCTCCTATGATCTTATCCATTGAGACTCAATTATTAATTTGCCTAACACGCACAACTCATAAATGGGCAAAAGCGGGAAAAAAAAGTGATCACATATATACGTATAAATAGAAATAAATTATAAAGTATAAGATAGCTTGAGAAAGGTATAGATATACACCCATGAGTCATGCATATAGGGTATGTGTGTGCAAAACATGTACAATGATTTGCACAATGTTAGAAAAGAGGCTTAGAAAAGGAAGATAGAACACCTTTAACCTATGGCATATTTAGGTGGACATTGATGATGAGTAGGTTAATTTCTTTCAACAAAAGATTCCGGCGGCAATCATAAACAATGTTTGGATCCTTTATAACTGTCCTTCCTCTGTAACAAATTAAGACATACTCCTATATACCATTGGATTTACACCAATGATTAATTATTAAAAATAAGAGTACTTTTGTAATTGGTTAATTCCGGTCAAGATAATTATGACATTCGTCACTGTGATGCTGCAGAAATTCAAATCATCAAGAAGCCTGTGGTCACAGAAACAATTACTTTGTAATTATTATTGAGACTTTATGCTTTATGTGCTTCTATTATGGTTTGCTTTGAATGAGAAAAAAAATCCAAGACAAAATATGAATAATAATATACTACCTATTTTGTTTAGAGAAAATAGTATATATACTGATCATATATATGGTCATTTAATTATTAATATATAATAAATTTGTGGTATTTTATAATAGCAATCTTGAAAATCACACTGATATTTTATTAGCTGACATACAATGTAAAAAAAAAAAAATCAAAGTTTTATTTTATTTAACTAAAGACAGATATTACATGTTTGTCCATTTGTATTTTCTTAAAATGTTAAATTTAATTTATTTAACTTATTGTTGTAGATTAAAGAAAAGGAAAAAAAAAAACTTCTGAAAACAAGATTTATTTTCTTTCTTTGTATTTTAATGTTTATATTCAATTTAAATTTCAAAATTTTCTCTCCCATCTCATTTTCGTTATTTTTCTATGCTTAACACAGGTTGATTTTAATGTTAAAAAGAAAACACAGGTTAATGTTCTGGAAAATGCTCCTCACAGTCATCTTCTGCGCAGTTTCAGGGAATTATTCACATGCTTCATTAGCTTGACTAATTGGTACTCACTCAGATTCCAGTCACATATTCATTACTCCATTTATATATATCAACCAAATTTAGTTAAGTTTCATTAATTCCCTTAAAAATACTTAATTTATTCATTATGTAGTTTATGATAATAGTATTCATCATTACTGCATTTATATATATATATATATATATATATATATATATATATATATACATATATATATATATATATATATATATATATATATAATAACCAAATTTAATTAAGTTTAATAAATGCCCTTAAAAAATTAATGTATTTATTAAGTATCTTAATATATCCTAAAGCTGATGATTTAAAACAGCTTGTGTTAAAGCTGTTGACACTAATAAAATGTTATTTTTGCTGGTAAAAAGAATATCTTAAAACTGTGTTAGTTTCATGCAGAACCAATTCCAATTCACTAATAATTTTTTCACGAAAAAATTCGACGTGATCAAAGGCATCATCATATCTTGTGGTGTCCAGTACATGAAATTTTGAAAGGAAACAATAGTCGTGTCTTGGAGGTAGGCACTAGCTAGGTATCCGGAAACTTTAAATTCACAGGTTGGCAAAAAAGAAAAAAAAATACACAATTTTCTTAGGAATTAATGCTCCGCACTGTTGGTGGGGTGTCACAACTCACAAATACATATTCGACAGCGTATAAAATATATTATGCAGCAGAAGAATCAAATTAAGGGTAATTTATAATTAACGAGTAAAAAATAATATAGATTGAATAAATATTTGTTGGAAATATCTACAAGAACAAATGGATAGAAATTATGTATATATCCTCCGAAGAATTCAACTAGATTTTTATAATACAAAGAAAATTCTGGTTTGTATACAGAAGGGACGAGTGTGAACTTGGAATTAATATATGACGCAGCTAAAAAATTCAACGAAAAGAATAAAAAAAAAACCCACTGATATAACAAAAGAATATAGATGTACATGATTCATCAAGTCCTTCCCCTCGATATAACCTATGAAGAATAGAAAAAAGGAAAAAGAAAAAAACTAACACCGAAAAGGCCTGGATATCATAAATCTATACAGTGTATGTATGTGTACCCAAGAACTTTTCCTATGATGATGTCCTAATAATGTGTATGACCATGTTTATAATGATAATTAAAATCAAAAGAAAAACAAAAAAAAAACAAAAGGGTATGTGATTACTATGCACGGTGCTTATGATCCCACAATGAAAAAACCATGGATCTGCAAACTTGCTTTTATATATATATATATATATATAAAATTCAATTCTCTTATCTTGTTCTTCAGTAGTCATCATCCCACTGCAGGCATTCCAAATCTGAGAGAGGTGCAACTGAAGAAGGGCCTTCAAGATCCTCGTACAATGCCCTATTATTATTTCTTCCCATGTTGTTGTCTTGCTGCTTCGAAACCACAGAGGATGTGTCAGTAGTGTTTCTGTCGTTGCTCAAGCCCGTGTCTTGTGAGTGATTAGAAGAAAATTGCTCCATCTTGCACTGTATGTGCTCGTTGTTCTTGGCTGCAAATGCTCTTAGGATAGCTTCATGATGGTTATTGTTGTTGTTAACAAAATCTGAGCCTGCAACACTTGGCATGATGGAACTTTTGATCCTGTTTTGGTGCACATAGTAATCAGCTGAGAACATGTTTAAGGGCTGTGAGAGAGTGTTGTTGCCCATTGCGTTAACGTTGTTGCTGAGATTGGCTTGGTTTGAGGTGTAGTTAATTGTGGGAATCTCATTATAGCTTCTGTGGTGGTGGTGATCTTCTGGCTTGATGAGAAGCTGCTGCTGGTGGTTGTTGATGGAGAAACTGGGAAGATAATAGCCCTCTGATTGTGATTTAGTTGATGAAGAAAGTGGGTTAGTGTTGTTGGTGGTGTTGGTGTTGCCATAAGGAGGATCCATGAGAGGTGGTAGTGAAGAATAATCAAGAAGATCATCCCCAATAGAGTTTATCCTCAAAAGGCCAGGAGTTGAGGACTTTTTGACATCTGTGTTCTTGTGAAAAACCCTTGAGACAACCCATTCATCCTGCAATAATAAAGAAAAAATGGAAAAGAAAAGAAAACTGTTAGCTTTCTTGAGACAATTAATAAAACTAAAGCTATATGACTAAAGGAGATACATGAAAGAAACTCCCAAACTAACACAGAAAAGACACTTCTCTAAAAAGAAAAAAAGGATTCACTTTTTTTCATAATACCTTTGCTGCCTTAGGAAGGTTGTAACTTGCAAATTTGCCCTCCAATCTGAACTCATGCATGACCCAATTGGTCTTCTCCCCCTTTGGAGCTCTCCCTCTATAGAACACAAGGGTCTTCTTCATCCCCACAAGGTTCCCTTTCCCTTTGTAAATCTCCTTATCTTTTCCTGTGGCCTTCCAGTACCCAGATTCTGTTGCTCTATTGGTCCTCATCCCAGTTGGGTACTTCCTATCCTTTTGGCAGAAGAAGTACCACTCTTTCTCCCCTATCTTGGCTTTCTCTGCACAACACATTAACCCAACCTAGTCAATATTTCATTCGAACCTCAAAATAATCACAAGAAGAATGTTTGCTATTACAATGAATTTATTACAGTTGACCACGAGTTTGTCTGTAATAGCCGTCGATAAATTACAGACGACTTTAATTTTCAAACCATCAAATTTACAAACCAGAAGCTAAAGTTTATTACAATATGAGAGAGAGAGAAATTAAATTAACTTACTTGGTAAATCCCAAGGTTCACACTTGTTCAAATCAGCCTCTCCAATAGCAATTGCACTGAAACTGCTATTCCTCACCTTCTCAGTGAGATAATAAGTGATTATCTCTTCATCTGTAGGGTGGAACCTGAAACCTGGAGGCAAATCTAGAGGCTCCTCACCTTTGTTCACCACAATAGGCTCTTCCATGAAATCAAATATATATATATATATATATAAGTTTGAAGAATTCAAAAATATTATATGTATCACAAAACCCTTTCAAGCTAGCAAAAGAAGAAAGCTATTATAACTAAGAAGAGATTGAAAAGAGGAATGAAGAATCAATTTCTAAGAAGAAGAAGAAGAAGTGGAAAGAGAGCTTTTAAGAAAGTAGAACGAAGGGAAGATGGTGTGTTTAAATAGAGGAGCGTGTGCATATTACACCTCACACGCTGTAAGATCCGTAGTGTGCAAGGCACTTGCTGAGAAAGCCTACGATTGGTGTTTTAATTTGTTTTTTTTTTCTTTCTTTATTCTTTTTTGTTATTTTTTCTTTCCCCCTTATAGTTTTGTTTTTTCCAATATATATACGTGTATTTTTATTGGTATATTATGACGTATGTCCTATCCGGGTGGTTTCTTCGCTATATCTACCCCTTTGAAAATGAATGTGATGAGAAAAGAAAAATGGTAAAAAAGGAGCTTTCAAAGCTTGTGGGCCCCACTTTCTCTATAGGCCCCCTCCCCCACTTTTTCATATATATTTTTTTATAAAATAAATGAAATATAACAACTTTATCCAACCAAACTTTTGCAGATTTCAATTGCCTGTTTGCATCATCTCTGTTTAAATGTGTGGAAGGGTGGGAAGAAGTAGAAAATAAAAATGAACTGTTCCTCCTTCATGTCAATTTTTTTCTATAATGTGTACTATTGAAAGCAGAAGTTGCTAGTTCTGCTTCTTAGTTGAATACTTAAATTTCATTTTGTCTACAAATACTAGTAGCAGCTTTAGGTGGGTGGTGGTTGTTTCAGTTGGTAGCTTGGCTCGGCTGCTTCACATAATATAAATTGTACACATTTGTTTCAATTCCTAACCTTATTGAAAAATTAGACCAATAATATTGATCGTACGTATCTAATGCTTCTATGATTGGCTAGCTAGCTTTTATTTATTTTACTAATTAGGAGCATGAATTGTGAAATATTCATAATGGAATTTATCGAAATGATGGCAGCAATTAATTCCCCACACAACAAATGGAAGGAAAGTAAAAAGCAGGTGCATGTTGAGAACCATATTCCAAAGGCTTTTTCACAGTTTCACACCAATAATAAGTCAAAAAAACCAAGCAGTAAGAAAGGATTGGGAATTTTCCAAGAGATTTCTAATGTTCGATCCATTCTTAGCAGGCAATGTGTACATGGTCTACCCTCTAAAATTTTGTGTTGATTTGTATAATGTGGAGACTCTTTTGTTAATTGAAAAAAAAAAATGATCTTTACAACTGTTATCCTATCATCAGTAAAATAAAAATAAGAATTAACAACTGTATCCCTCTTTATATATTTATAAATATCAATTGAAAATAACATTCGGAAGAGTGAGTATGTACATGTGTCAAAAGAAGGTAAGTATTGGAATATTTTCTAATTTTGTTTTTTTTTAAAATAAGGTATAGAAATATTTGCCCTTTTGACATCAGAAGTCACAACTAGGCTTTAAATTAACATATAAATTTAAAGGCTAAATTAATAAATCGGGGAGAGAATTAATGAATCTGTCTTACTCTCAAATTTAAATGAAATATATGCTTTTTATAATGTAAAGCACCGAGAGCTGATTTTGTTGGTTTGGAAGAAAACAATGTATATTAGTCATTATCATCGATAAATATTTAATTTCACCACTTGTCATGTATATATGAGTACGATGGACTAGCCACTAAACAAATGGGGCTAAATATTGTTGACACCATCTCTGCAACTTCCTTGAAACTTCTAAACCAAATTTGCAAGATTAAAATGGTCAATTTATGAAAAACATGGAACAAAAATTAAAATAATGGCAACAAATAGCCATTTTAGTAGACCCTCCTCACTAAATTAAGCCGGAAAAATGTACCATTAATGTTAATAAATAGAGATAAGCACTCATCAAAGCCTCACTTTTAGAGGAAATTAAGAAGGTGATTATTGCTAATGATAATCATCTTTAACCATGGAAAAGGTCAACAAGATTACTACTACTATTGCTTTTGTAATTTGGCTTTGGTGAGCCGTAGCTGCCGTCGTTAATCAATTACTACTACTATTAAAGAGGAAAATGAAAACCAAGAAAAAACAAAATTAAAAAATAACGCGTCGCAACAGTAACGAGATCCAAGGGTGAAAAGTGAAACATTCCGGCGCCGACATTGAAAACTAGGTTGTTTTTTGGTTAAGTATCACTGTTCCAATCCAACACCACCACCTCCTCCTCGTTGAATACTTGCATTTTGCTGCAGCTGCATAAAAAGTTGCACTAATGACATTTGTTTAAGCAAAACCAACCAGATTAATTAACTGACTATCTCTAGCTAAGATTTATTAATGCATAAATAATTCTACATAATATTTTGTAATAATTATACATGTTACTAATTTTTAAATATTGTTCATATACTATTTCTTATTTTTATATCTTAGTTCCTTAAAATCTACATCCACTTGACACGTGTTGACATTATCGGCAACGAATGTGGGGTGAGCTGGAAAATATATATATATATATATATATATATATATATATATATATATATTTAAAAAAGTCGATTATCCATGTTAATGGTTTTAATTTAATTAAACGTGTCCTAATCGCAAAAGGGGTGGTGAGGTGAAAGAGTTAAAATGGGTACGCGCCCTCTAATGTTTGGCTGTGGCTGATTCTCCCACATGCCCTCTGAATTTTGCTAGACAATATTCAAACCTTACACCACTCGATACGGAATAAATTCCGTTATGCACACTTTATTTTATTCAATATTGAATTTGATTGGCGTTTCTTGTTTTGTTATGGACGAAACAGTGATATCTTATTTATGATATGTGATTTTCGTTGATTTTAAAAAATTATAAATAAAAAATTTAGACATAAGTTTTTATATTAAATAGATTATTTTTCTGCATGCATAGAATTTTACACTATTACGTCAACTTTATAAATTTAATTTGCATTTCTAGTATTACTGTGTTGATAATTAGTTTTTGGAATTATGTCAATTAACATAACAAAAAAGGGAGGAAATGAATAAAATACTGAAAACGTGTGGACCCCTTCTTTGCTCGGAGCATGCTTTCTTGATTATTTATTATTTATTATATTGCTATGTAATAATAATAATAATAATAATAATAATAATAATAATAATAACAAAAAACAACATAGAGGGATCTGAGGGTGGTTTGGATTGGAATGGAAGGCTTGAGAGACTCTTTATCTTGCTCTTAAAACTGTTTGACTTTTGCACAACGAAACTCAACGGCAAAAGCAAAAACGGAAGCATCGCCCACAGTCCTCGCAAACCCCAAACAGCTGACGTTTTATGACAGTATAACTTGAATAATAGCAGTATATGCTATTTTTTAAATACAAAAGCAAAAGGGGATTCTTGGTTGCAAAGTAGGATAATGGCACGCATATTAGTGATTTAACTACTTTAATTAAAGTATAAAAATTACATTTTAGAAAATTAAATGCATTTGTGATTATTTATTATAAAATCTATTAAGCAAGATTTTAATACTGTTTTATGTGAATATTTTAATACTTTAGTAATTTTTCATTTAGATGCATGTGTTTTTTTTTATTAGAATCTCATTTATTCATTTTTTTTCCAATATGATTCTTCAGTTGAAAGTAATTTTGTTCAAATCATTGTTAATCACTATTTAGTAAATATGAACGCCTTTTTTTTAATGAAAATTCAAACTTTGATTCACTGTATTATAGAAAAAAATTAATTTATTCCCTTAGTTTTAATTGACATCACTGCACTGAACACTAATTAATATTAATTATTAGATTAAATTATTCATTTAATTTGTAAGATTATTTCATTTCAAGTTTTAATCTCTATAGGAGAAACTAGTAAGTTTTAGTTTTTATACATGCATAAATGCCAAGTGTTGGCCTCCATTTTTTTTTTACAAACGTGTTGGTCTCCATTGATAATACCAGAAAAAAAAAGCTTTTTTCAGGTATTTTAACATGTTTATTTATTTTTATCCGTAAACTTTTTTATGATATAAAACAACAACAAAATTGTCCAAACTGTGATAAATCACTACAAACTACTGTGTAAGCATAACAACAAAATCAGTTTTTAGTGGCAACTATAGGTGATATTTACGGGCGGTTTTAACCTCCAATAAATGCCTTTAATTTCCATCAGTTCCAAAACTGATACGAATTCCACCATCCTAAAGAATCTAACTGCGGTTCAATTATTGAACCGCTGGCATAACTGCCACAAATGTGACGAAGGACAGTAATATCATATCTTTTTATATCGTGTGAATAGCGGCAGTTTGAAACCGCCGGTAAAATATTATTACATTTTAAAATTTTTATTGTGCATAGTGACTGTTTAAACCACCAGTTTATTTTATGTATTTCTTTTTTTTTTTAATGTTTTCAAAACAGGGTTGCTAATTTTATTTTCAGGTTGTTAATGTCTAATTAAATATTAAATAGCAAAATATCATAGGAGAAAAGAAATGCAATTATAACATACAAGAGGAGAAAAGAAAAAAATATCATAGTCTTGAAAATATCAAACTTTTGTTAATGCTTAATTAAATATTAAATGAAAAAAAATACATTAATGGAGTGTAGGTTACTTATTTATAAATTAAATAGAAAAAGGTATTCAAGAAAAGGTTAAATGGATGAGTGACCTTCGTGACATTGGAGATCTAGCCCAATGCATCTAGTGTATAAATATCTCTGATGTGACCCATTCAAATAATACTAATATTATTTATTGTCATTTTTTGCGTAATGAAGAACTAAATTTTATTATTTTCTTTATGGACTAAAACTTAAAAATAAGAATAATTACAGAGATTAAAAAACAGTTTAATCTGATTATTATTATCAAATAGTTATAATTATGATTATTTTTTAATCTAAAATAGTTAAATCTAAGTATTTGTGCCCCATTGCACGCCATGGCACACATTGTCATTAATTGAATGAACAAACCTCGACCCTCTGATGAGAGCACAGTGATGTCAGAAAAGCTTTTGATTGTAGCTGTGGACTTTACTGTAACAAGCGACGCATATAATCCAAGTTCTCTTATCCTTAACCTGATTACTATGAATATGATTAATGAATTGAATGGCATGGTGGGCCAATTGGGTGGGGTTGGGTAGCACCAATTATTGGTGATATATACAAACGTAAAGCGCAGCAAATTCAGATTAGCGGGGAAGTATGTAGGGACCATTCATTCAAAAAAATATTACTGTTTCATAGGTTGAGACAGTTGGCTGCAATCGGACAAATACATTTTAAGATGTTTCTTCTTTAGGGACGAAGAGAAGAATAGTGAGAAAGAGGAGAAAGAAAGCTTATTTAAGCATAATTAACGTTTACTTTTTTTTTTCTATTTTAATCAGTAATATTACAATTTCAGATTTTTGTTAATTCGCGTCACAGTAGTAATATGTTGAATAAGTTATTTTAGTTAATTTTTAATTTTTTATTAACTGAAAAATCTGTTTAGTTGTAAAAGAATAAGTTTTTTTTAGTAATTTTTAATGTTTTTTTGAAACACTTTTTAAAATAATATTTTTTAAAACCTTAGTTACTAACTTTTTATATTTTCTTTCATTTATATATTCAATATATTTATCTAATTTATTAGTTACACTTTTTAAATAAATCATTATTTAATTTTTTTTTTCATTTTACATTTTTCAACTACTTCATCAATTAATTTTATTGAACACTATAATTTAATTAGCTAGTTTTTTAGTTTTCAACTAATTTTATCCAACATAGCCTAAGTAACAAGTATATTAAATAGTGTATCAAGTTTTGTGAATGAACTAATAGTCCAAATAAATAAATCTTGCGATTCGTTGAAATGAATAAAATTGTCTATTATTGTTTATTATTATGTTTCCCTTTTGGCCATTTTTTTTACCATAACAATAGTAAGAATCATTAGGTTGATTGTTAGTCTTTGATTTTTGATTTTTAAATGTAATTTTTAAAATAAAACGTGTTTGACAAAAATGAAACTTGAATGATTTTTAAATAATTTTTTAAACATTTTTACATTTATTTTCAAAATAAAAAAAATGTTTTATGAATTTGATTTTTAGTTTTAAAAAAACACATTTTTGACATTTGATGATCATATTTTTTGTTGTCATCACCACTACTACCACCACTATTATCATTACTATTACTACTATCATGTCGCTGCCACCACCATCACCACTGCACCACCAATAGCACCATCTTGACTATCGGCATTGCTACTATCACTATTGTCAATGACATCACCATCACCATCACCATTGCTACCATCACTATCATCAATGTCACTATCATCACCATCACCATTGTCATTGTCCCTATCACTACCACCAACATCGTCGCAACCTCCACCACCATCATTACCACTTGATGCCACCACTAACACTACTACCACCATCAATGTCATCATCGTCGCCATTGACATTACCATTACCATCGGCATTGCTATCACCACCACCACCATCATCAATGTTACTGTCACTGTCATTGTCACTACTACCAATACCACCTTCGTCATTGTCACCAGCACCACAACCACCACCAATGTCATCACCACTTGCTGTCAGCACCAACGTTGTTACCACCACCACCCCACTACTGTTACTATCACTACCACTGCCACTGGCTACCACCACCATTCCACTATTGTCACTATCACCACCACCGTCACTAGCTACCAACAACAACACTGCTACCTCCACCATGTTATCACTATTACAACCATCGACATCTTCATCATCACTAGTATTCCTACTGCCTCGTCGTTGCTGTGGACATCACTATTATCATCATTGTCGTTACCGTTATACAAAAATACTTTTAAACTAAATTTAATACGATATAAAACTCTCAAATGAGTTTATTTAAAAATTAATCATATTTAAAAAATTAGATTGAAATTTTTTTAAAACTAAAACTGATTGTTATTTTTAAAATTTTCGAAACTCAAAAGTAAAACGATCCTTAATTAAGGCTAAAATTTTTATACATCTACTCTAATCTCTCATAAGCATGCTAACCTTAATGGGTATTTTAGCCAATTAAATATATGTACCATACTACCAAATAAAGTCTAATAGAGACGCTAATTATTGAAAGATGTAAAGTTTATTTTAGTGAGTTGTGTTTCAAAAGAGATTAGTCTCTTAATAGTAAATATTAATTTAGGAAGTATCTTTAATACAAAAAATACACAATATATACTAATTGGACTAGAGAGAGATCCTCCAAGTTTTAATAAAACAGTTTTTTCTAAAGTGTAAATTGTATGCCAATTAGCATTTGATTCTTCAACATTCAAACTAGCTTTAAACATAGAGACGAAATTATGAAACTGCGCCTGATTGGTAGTTACACCTGCAAATCTCTCTTTCCCATTTTATAATAAACTAAAAAAAAATACTAAACTAAATATCCTTTTCGGTTTATATCATTATTGGTAGTAAAAATTTAATTAGTAGTGGTAATGGATTCAAGTATATATAAATGTGGCATTTCATGCATCAGACTGAGTGAATTCATAAAAATATTCATACACTCTATCCGTGCGAGCAGGATTAAAAACCTATTTTATTATTATTATTATTATTATGTAGTTGTTGTTGCTTTTATTATTATAATTGTATTCAGGTCACGATGAGAAAGTCCCTCTCACACACATACATGACCAAATCATGTTGATATCAATTAAAGAAGAGATAAGGTGCAACTGATGGAAATTGCTTTTGTTTTTTGTTATGCAAAGGAATCACATTTCAAGTCAGTTTTAATATTAAAGTTTCTTACAAAGTTGGTCGCTTTTTTCTTTTTTCTCATCTTGAGTCAAAGACAATGAGATTTCCTTAAATTACGGAGTTAGAATTCATCTCACATCGATTATTATTGATTTAAGAAAATTTTACGCAGGAAAAAAATTAAATATAATTCGTTCTGTTAAATAAATTTTTTTCTCAAACATAAAAATAACAAAATTTTACAATATGCCAAACATGAGTTAATGTTCACCACCTTTAAAGTTATGAACCGGAGTTTAGGTATATTAGAAGGCCCACAAGTGTAGCCCATACTTATCACCAAGCGTCGGAGTAATCAAACTTCAAAGATCCTTTTCCTTTACCTTTTTATCTGAAGAAACACAGAAAAAAGAAGGTGGGGGCAGGGAAATGAGGCTTATTCGATACAAAATCAAAAAGTTTTGAATGCACTATTTCTAGAAACCATGGAATATCCATAACAAAGGGGAATGGATTCATTATTTATAATCCGATGAATATATAGAGGTAGTATATCCGTTAAACCAAACAAAAAATGAACCCCTAAAATTTTGGGCACGTCATATATCTCTTGAAAATGTTATATCATATAGTATTTGAGTGTTAATTACATAGTCCTCTTGGGCATAATGAGTAACAAAAACAGTACAAATAATCATTAATAAGCGAATGAAGACATAAAAATAATGACAAATTTGATTGAAATTGAATGATATAGCAAATTTTAGTTGGCATTACTGCCAGCATCAAAATGAGCACAGCCTGGTCCATTCATGATCCTAACACCAAAGCTCGGTAAAATCGTGTGGCAAAACACAAGGCCATGGACCATGGTGCAGCTGTTTTATATATATTTTTTAATAAAAATAATAGAACAGGAAAACACTTGTAATATTACTGAGCATAGCACCAATAATAACATATTAGAGCTGTGAGTAGAAATTTACTTAAAGGATTAGTGTATAGGTCTAAACTAAGAGATCTTTATGGAAAGCGTTGTCCATCAAACAAAGAAAATAACATAAGGAAAATTTAAATTCGCACCAATGAAAAAAGTGAAAATTCATATAGAATTTTTAATATTTTTTATTTACAAGTATAAACAATTAGTATATTATGTTAGTAGTTAACCTCATAATATGTTATCTTATTACTTCAACTATAATCTCTCTTCAACCACCAAACCATCTTGTAATTATTCAAATCACTTGTTTTAATCTATTTTGTTTTTTCATAATCACTGTAATTAAGATCTTTAGTTTTTTTTTTTTTTTAAGTTTTGATTTTTTAATCGATTATAAAATTAATCCTGAATTTAAATTTAGTGACAAAGTTTTTTTTTCACTCCAAGAATGTATTCTTGTAATATTGTTTCAATCCATATTATCCACATAGGTACTACCCTAATACACTAGGTTCCCCTTGTGCTTACGCATCTATTGGCTCCTTCCGATTTGGAGACCAAGAGGGAAGTACTACTATTGACCAAGAAGAAGGTGATCAGTGATGACACCTTCACAACTAGTTACGCTTATCAAGGTTTGCCAGCATAGATCCCCGTCATTACTCGGTTAAAATTAATCAGCAAGTGGGTCTCCATTGACTAGAGTATTTCAATCTATATACCTTTTTTTAAAAAATAAAATCAATGGGACTTAAATATCATAGGAGGTAGGTATTTTACCATGAATTGGTAGCATTTAGGGGTGGTACTTGGCTTTTAATTATTAGGTCGAAAGGGTATGGTTGCCATTAAATTAAAATATATTAGGACAGTACACGGCTCTGATGACATAATCATCATAAACAAATTAACTGGTTCAAAGTTGAATAAAATATCTCATGTACCATGAGTGGGAGATTTATATCTCAACTGTTCTCGTCATGAGGTACCCTTCGGAGCTAGTACATTCTACACCATTAAAGGAGCAAAAATCTTCAACGGGAAAATTCAATGCTTGAACATCTTGGTCAACTAGGAAAATGGGGAGCAATAGATAAAAGCAAGGGACAAATTTAAGCCCATTAATAATGAATCAGTGTGTACGGAGGAATTTCTCAAGATAAAAAATGTTATTTGACTTTAATTAGGTATATAGATTTAAAGAAAAAAAATGTATACAATGATATGAAAATAAGTTTTTTTTTTTGTTTAGAAAACATTGCAAAGTAAAGAAAAGAAGAAAAAAAACTCAAAATCATATGTAAAGTTCCAAGAAGTCATAAACTGTTCGAGTTTGATACTAGGAAACAAGACCAAAGAAGCTACGAACAGCGGCAATTGAGGTGAAATTTTTTAGCAACTGTTCACGAAATGAATACATAAGACATGAGTGTGTATTCAAGACATATCTGGTCATGGCTGGCTCGTTGAGTCAACCGCCTTAATTAGACTCTATTCGAGTTTCTAATATTTTAATTTTAAAAAATTAATTTAAATTTGAATTATTAAATGATCAATTTTGTTATATTATTTTTAATTAATTTATTAATAAGATTATTCAATATATATAGAGAGAAATTAATTGTCGTATATTGTTTGTATGTGTGACATTTAAGGTGATTAAGATAAAACTCAAACTTATTAAAAATGTAATTTTATGATTGATTCTTTATCCTACAATGCAAAAGTTTATTAAATAAAAGAATGCTAACATTGAACATAACACATACGTGCCCAAACCCACCATTCAAAACACCAAAGATTAAATCCAAATAAATGTCTCACCCCTTAAATGATAGTAATAGAGTTTTCGAAGCACCAAGCAATAGGAAACTACCACGGTAAGGCAACCAGGAGCTCATCTCAACTAGGGATGATAATTATACCTTTTTTCCTTTGAGCACAGGGATGATAATGGTGGTACCTATATCCTATAGTTAAGTGAAAAAATATTCATAAATAAATAAGGTAAATATTCACTCCTTGGGATGGGTCAAAATTAGGTAATTGTCCAAATTTTTAATAGGGATGAATAGGAGTATGAGTATTATAATATTCAACCTGGTTTTTTTTTTTTTTTGAAATGCAAAAAGAATATATTAATGAAGAGTTGAGTTTGGCATAAGATATGACAAATCCAACTGCAAAGTTACATCAACTTAGTCCACACGTGATATGTAGCAAGAATTGATTGCCAATACTCACGTTTAGATCAATAACCAAAGGCAATCAAATATCCTAGGTTGAGTACATTAACAAATCACAAAGTGCGCCTCTGCAACACGCTACCCACAATTAAGTAAAGGTAATTATGTTAGTTGCTTTAATAGTTCTTTTGGCTGTAGACTCCAGGCGTAGAGGGATGGAGAAAAGCCCTTCACATATGCCTTTGCCCAGGTCGAAGCTTGGTTCCTAAATGTGTCCACTATAGATTCTACGTCCCAGCTTTTATTGTTGAATTTAATCTCATTTCTATGCAGCCAAATCCCCCATAAAACAAAGGCCCACACAATCCACCAATTCAACCTCGCATGCTTCCCTTTGAGTGCCCCTTGGTGTTGCCAAAAGTGAGTAATGCCTTCATTTGGCAGCACCCTTGTGTCACCATACCATGAGTAGCAATAATTCCATATGTGATGCGAGAACTTGCATTCGAAAAATTAGTGTCGAGAAGTTTCCACTTGCTCTCTACAGAGCACACACTTCATGTCAATGACATTAGTAATGATGTTCCTCTTATGGAGATTATCCATAGTCTGTAACTTGTCGTGGGCCATTCTCCAAATAAATCCTTTAACTTTGGATGGTATAGGCAACTTCCAAAGTTGTTGAAAAAAATCTGCTCCTACCATCGTGTCCCCTATGTTTAACATATTATAAACCTTCCCTGAGTTTGTAGACCAATCCCAACCATCAAGTGCAGTCAATTTTGGTCCGTGACACTCAATGGCATTCCACATGTGACACACCACTTCTTGCTCCCAATCAAACCAATGCCTTTTCCATTGCAAATTCCATCGCCACACCCCATTATGCCAAGACCCCACATCCTCAATCATATAATTCTTTTTTTACCGAATTTAGATACACATGATTGAAGCTTTTGCATAAGTTCTCTTCCCCCACCCATTTAGCTTTCCAAAAGCTCACATGGTTTCCGTCTCCCACCACTCTTGACAATTTATCTTGAAACCACCCAAGCCTATTTTCATAAACCTCACAACTTTTTAAAATATCACTCCACCATTGGGTTTATAAATGCCCCCCATAAGGTCATCCATACTAACAATGTCATATTTCCTAATGAAAATGTCTCTCCAAAGACCACTACTCTCACTCAAAAGTGTCCAAAGTCATTTCCCTAAGAGGACCTTATTAACGAGCTCAAGGTTTTTTATTCCCAATCATCCCCTTTTAAAGGAGAACAAACAACCTCCCACCTTACCCATGAGACTTTATTTTCCTCACCACTTGTTCCCCATAGAATTTTTTTTTTGAATGCTATTAAGAATAATAACCATTTTCTTAGGTACCTTAAGAAATGAAATGTAGTAAAGGGATAAAGAAGATAGTACCGATTTAATCAAGCATATTCTCCCACCAAAAGACAAATGGTACCTCTTCCAAGGTGCAAGCTTCTTTTTCATCTTGTCAATGACTGGTTGCTAAGTGTTAATCTTTCTTGCATTCACCCCTACCGAAAGGCCCAAGCATAAGTATTCTATCAATTTTACTCATGTCATTACCGCCGATATGAACCCAAGTAAACCTTTTACCCACTATAGATGTCTCCACCAATTCCATCCCATCAATGAAGGAATTGAATTCTTCTATCTTTCTACCCCTTTGTTGGCTAACACCTCCATATACCATCCTTTCCTCCTTTTTTCTCACGACATTGAAGTCACTCGCCAAATTTCCTTCCCCTATAGACATAGGACTCCTCCGGTGTGATTTACAGCTGGAACAAACCTCCATTCCACATGAACATCCCCCCAAATTTCTCTACAAAGCTTGTCATTGATATCCTCCATTTTCTTTCTTGTAAACATACAAAATCTGGATTTTCTTTCAATATAAATTTCCTCAACTCCTTCAACTTCACCTTACTCCTTAACCCTTGTACGTTGATACCTTCGCGGACAACTTCTAGTACCCCTTTCCAAACCCCATTTTCTCTTTGAATTTGTTACTAGTTGATCTCTTGCACCCAGTTGAATCATTTTCTGCACAAACTCTTCTTTAGAGCCTTTGAAAACAACCCCAACTTAATTAGTAATGTCACATAATTTCCCTGCCTCTTCTTCATCCATTTCATCTCCTTTCCTCCCCTTTCTTTAGTATATTTACACTCCTTAGTAATTAGCATTGATGTACACTTGGTCTTCCTTTTGTTTTTTGCCTATCTGCCAATAGTTTGCGTTTGCATATTCTTCAATAGGGATATGCGTTACTTCCTCAGTTTCCTTACATGAAAACAATTCATCATTAGCAACATGGGCTTTGGTATTTACTGCATGAATTTGTTGCTTCTTAGCCCCGGTAACAACCTTCTCTCGCTTCTTACCTTTACAATTATACTTTGGTTTAGGACCATTAAAATTTAGAAAGCTACCTCCAATAACAACCTGCTTATTTGCCTAACTATTGCTCTAGCGGAATGCTTCTTAAGATCCTAGCCCAACAATTTCTTCTAATACTCCATTCTCATGATCCCTGCTATATGTTGCGATAACATCATGACGCCCATCCATCACTGCAACTTCCTTAAGGACATAAGATCCAGATTTTTCCTTTGAGCCCATAATATAGAGTTATCTATCCCCTTATGACTTCCTTCTTTTTGAGTCCCACAAACATCAAATGGTTCTTTCCCTTTTTCAATTGACACCTCCATTATTACTTCCTCAGCCTCCAAGGTATTACTAAAAGGTTCACTCCACCCACCTTTTTTTTGTTAATATTGTACCCTGGCTCAAGTGAGTCCTACCCACAATGATAGCGTGTCAGTTTGCTTTTGAGTTGCTCCCTTCAAACTTTGTCTCTTCTGCCCCCTCTCCTAACCCTACTGCCTTTTTCTGATGTCTTCTTCACGTCTACCAACATAGTTTGACCGTCACACCTTCTTGTCGACTCATAAGCATGCTTCTTTGTATTTCTTTCCTCTACAATGTCAAGTTTTTATGTGTTTGAGAAGTGACTTGTCCAACAACCTTCTATGACTACCCTTCCTTTCCCATTGTGCTTTATTTGTAGAGTAGGATTATTTTCATGTGTCAGAATATATACAACACTCATTTTTCTAATTGAAAGACAATAATTTGAAGAGCACAGTAACCAAAAGTTTATACTCAAGATGTAACTCTGAGTTGAAGTTTGTTTGGATGAATTACATAGCTTTTGGGCTAAAGAAATAATTAAGGTCCATTTTCTAATTTTCCTCATGTAATAATTTTAGATGACTCATGATATGTTTTAGGTCAATTTTTATGTTTTTTAGGCTTCCTAAGCCATTATATTGGTTAGTGGGGTTTTTATTCTTGGTGGGAAATAAATTTAAGTGGAATTTAGTTGTTAGTGGTAATTAATTCCTAGTGGGATATTTAGAGAAAGGTTAGCCTATGAATAGGAGAAACTTTGTAGCTTTGACGCAAATTAAGTCTAAATGAAAGTTTGAATTTTTTCCCTTTGTGAGAACTTCCCTTGGTTCTTGGGTAAAGAACTAAATCTAATCTTATGAAGACAACCTGTGGTGATCAAACTTATGACTTATAACTCACATTCTCACTTATATCTTGAGTGTGACATCAATATCCTTCCTAAAAAGAAAACTAAATCAATTTTTAACTCTAAAATCTTTAGGGCGATTCATCCCGTTTCCGTGTTCTTATCACTTTTTCCTCCCTTTACTTAATAGTTTCCTCTTCACTCTTATCAATGTCTAACCACCTCATATCTTGCTGACCCCACCACACCTCATCCACTGAGTCCTCAGATGGTTCCTCTTGGTCTTCTTCTAACATCTCTTTGCAACAACGCCACCTTGGTCCCATGAAGGTGTTTCTTCTATAATCCTTACACCAAATAGTCTCCTTTCAACAATGAATCATTGGAAAAAGACTATTGGGGTCATCCCTGATGTTTAGATTAGGATCCTTGTTGCATCCAGAGTGTCCAAATTTTTGGTCTCCTTTGACATTGTAATGAAGGTTCTGTACATGCTTGTAAAAGTCGAGAACCCATCTTCATTCTAGAAATTCAATGGAACACCATATACACATGTACTCAAGCCAATCTATTTCCTAGTAAAAGATATGGTTACCCCGACTTATATGTTTTGAACCATGCACTTAACCATTCTTTGGCTTTATCTATAATAACATGTAAGTCTTCCCCTTGGTTTCCAGAAAACAACATTAGGTTAACCCCCAAATTTCTAATTCTAATTAGAGCAAACCCTTCAGAAAAATGCCTCCTTGATGATGATTATGGATGCTTTCTCTACCGGTCTACCTACAAGACATTTCTTCAACTAGCTTTGATATGTTGACTTTATCCTTATCTCAACTCCTCCCTATTTATAATTAGTTTCCCTTCGAACCAGTCAGGTATTACTGATTGCTTGGGCATAAGAACAACCCCTTCCCTTCTGTATGCTAGAAATCTTGTGTTTGTCTTTCTTGCTTCCATTTTCCTATCATACTGAGTTCTTGGTGTTGGACCTTTCTTGACATATTGTGGATGATTGACAATCAATATGGTGTCTCCAAAAGAAATGTTGTTGAGTTCCTTTTCCAACGCACCATCGTCTCTAACATCCCTAAATCTGACAAAGTCGAATCTTTCGCCATTTTTTCTCCTCCATGGAGTAATGAAAATGCCTACCACCCTTCCCTTTCTCCTAAAAACTTCTCACATATTACTCAATATGTTGTTTTTGGGGAACGAGTAAAAAAATAAGCAACTAATCCCAAATTAGTATCACTTCTTCCCCTCACCTCATGTGTATCCATCACCCCATCTCTCACCATGCCTCCACCTTTCTCTGTTCTTTTTCCTTTGGGAATCCATCTCTCTTTGGTCCCTCTCATCATTCCCAACCTGCCTTATACCCACAATTATTATATACTACTTTTGGTCCTATATATAAGCAACATTGGACCAAAAGAAATTTTATTTCAAAAAATGGTGGGCACATTTACAATTATCATAAATTCAAATTTTATTTCAAAAAAGTCCTTAACATTAAATGTTGTAAGTGATGGTCATATTTAATGTTACTAATTATAATCGAGTGAGTGCTTATAAATGGAGTTAACGATAAATTAAGGATACAAAATAAATTTAACCCTAAATAAGTTTAAAAACTAGTCATTGTTACTTATAATTAGGATCAAAGAAAAAGTCATTAGTATATCATAATGTAATTAAAATAACTTAAATTACTAAAATATAGTATTGATTACTACCTTTAAAAAAAGTATTGATTACTAAAACATATTTTGTTACCTATCATAATTTAATTATATATAATTACATATTTTATTACTTATTTGTTAATTTAATTACTGAAACCTAGTATTGATTATTGAAGTTTAAGAATTACAACATTGATATATAGAAATGATTATATTTATAATGTTTGAATGATTTAACGTTAGGTTTGAATTATTTAAAAATAAACTTTCAATTTAATTGTACTATTTTTTTAATTAATACTTTTTTTTACGTTCCACATGAGTAAAGTCTAGATGAAGATCGGGTAAGCGAGTATATAGATTTCCAATAGATATGAGGATGTGATTCATCTTTATAGAAAACTTCCAAGAGTTCAAAACTTTTTGAAAAACTTAAAGTTATAATTAACTTTAAAAAATATATTCATAAAAATAATTAAATAAAAATAAAAATATCACTATCAATTACTTCAATAAATAATTTATCACATTTATAATTTAATAAATTAAATTAACAACTTCAATCATAACTAAATTTATCATTTTTTATTATTTATGTTTGCCAATCCTAACATATATAGGCAAATCATGATTACAATTTAAACTCATGTTCACAATTTTTCATAATATTTCGATAAAAATCAAATGAATGCCTAAATTCATTTGTCATACCTAAACACAACACACCGCCGATTATATACGAACAAGCCTTACAACCACTGTAGATCTACTTTTGAAGCCCATTAAATCATAAATCATACATATCATCCATAGAACAAAAACAAAATATTTCATACGACGAACAAGCCTTGCAAGGTTGTTGCTTCTTATACTCTTTTCGATATATATATATATATATATAACCTTCCTAATTGGCTACTCGGGAAATTAAAAAAAAAAATTCTGAAATATAATTTTACATTCTGAAAGGCAAAAAGAAAATGCAGGAAGCAATAGCCAAGCTGCAACCTTCATAGCCAATCAACTAGTTCTAGTCCTTTTTTTTTTGGTAGAAAAGGAAACAAAGCAAAAGATTACGAACTGGTAAATGGCACACTTATCCTGTCAGCAAGCAAGATGCTGCTCATTGTATGTGGTGCATGATCATTGATCAATCACCAAACAAACCCAAGCAAAGTAAACTTTTAATTTTAATCACTTAAAAAAAGTGTATAACTTAAAATATTTAACTAAGTTATTATTGTATTTATTCTCTTCGGCACAAAACCTGCACCCAGAAACCGTTTTCTGCATGTAAATAATCTAGGCTTCTCCCCATAATAAGATATAGATACTTAATAACCAGATAATTTTTCATCGAGTCTTAAGACATGCAAACCCAATGCTAAAATGAAAATAAAAGACAAAGGAGACTAAGATGACAAAAGGAAACAAGAAACAACATAAAGCAAAGAAAAAAAAAACAGCAAAATAAACATAAGGAAATTTTTCCAAAGATGAATCAACTAGCTCTAGGAAGGAAGGGGAAACCCGAAGTGGTTCTGGAGCCTGGAGCTGCTGCAATATAGTTAGCATCTGCTTAGCATGATCATCAAAACCCTGAGACAAGCCCTCAAGATACTGTTGCTGAGCATCCAACCTCGCCTGCATGTTCAACTCCAAGAGCGATCCAATCTCCCCATCAGACTCTGGTCAGCATCAATAGCAGACTCCTCATCTGAAACGTGATAACACATAGTTTTAAGAACATTGCAGAAAGAAAATTTGAACGACAAAGTCCTCAGACAACAGCTAATCATAATTATACATATACAATTTTTCACACTAAAAATCAGACTTTAATTTGTGTGAATGGTCAGTGTTTTTTTAATCCAAAGGACTCTAACATTGACTTTACAATAACTTAAAACACATTGTTTAACTATTCTTGATGTCAATGATTAGTGTAAATGTTTTTAAATTATCATTCAATAAATAATGACATGGTTTTAAAGTAATTATATATATATATATATAGGGGACATATGAAGTGACAGAAGTGTTTTATTATGAGAGATGAGATGATTAAATAGTAATCCTTAGATCAAAATAGAAGGTCTTGCTAATTAAATGACATGAGAGAAAAATATTATGCCTTATAGAGCTAATATTAAATGCAGGTATAATCTTTCTCTCACCCCATTTAATTAGCAATTAAATATGGGCTTTTTATTTTGATTTAAGGATTGCTATTTAATCATCTCATCTCTCATATAATAAAACACTTCTCTCACATGATATGCCCCATATATATATATATATATATATATATATATAAGTTTGTGATTGAATAATAATATAAAATAATTTTATATATTAATTATTCTTCAAAATTTATTTTTAGACAATAAAATATTAAAATTATTAAGCACTTAATTATAAGTAGTGATGGATACACACTTAAGTGAAAAGGGATACATTCATTCCTCATTTTTAAAAAATTACATATAAATATTATATATATATATATATATATATATATATATTTATTGGCACGCTAATTTTGTAAATTCGAACTCTCTGTTGATAATTTTTTCCTCCTTTTGTCCCCTAACTCAGGATATATTTGAACCAAGGAATACACACATCCATAATAAAAATGGATGTGCTGTGGATACAAAACTTATAGTATGGTACCAACTTCCACTTCTGATTGTCCCCATCATTCCACGTCCACAACATTACAGCTGTGCCATCTCTGACCCCTCCAAACCTTTCAATATAATATTTTTTATGATCTCTACAATGTCATATAAATAATAAAAAAATTTATATAAAATTTTATTCAAATACAAGAAACATAAAGAAATTTCAAAAAATCTACACATTTATATATTTTTATTATAACTTAATTATTATTTCATTAAAATAATTAATTCATTTTTTCAGTTTTTATGTATACAAATAGTAAATATGAATAATTGAAGAAATTATTAAATATTAATTAAAAATAATAAAAATTAGATAACATTGAAAGGAAATGTGTAACAATAAAAAAATACATTTTTACATAATAATAGATAATTAAACACAATGACATTGAAATAAAAAATATAATGATGAAAAAATAAAAAATATTACATAAAATTAATTAGTTATTTTCATTTCTGAAACGTTTCCAAATATGCTCAACTAAATCTGCTCGAAGTTGGCGGTGTTTTTGTTTGTCATGAACCTCTGCTCTCCTTTGGAGGTATGTTGATCTGATACTAGGGTGAACACCTAAAGATACTTCGAATGTTGATGTGCTATTACCTATACTATCATAATCAATATTATTTTGATATGTGTCATGTTCTTCCTTAACAATCATGTTATCATTGTTATGCAATATGATGCATGCATAGATGATATTCTTCAATTTAACAACATCCCAAAAATGTGTCGGACCATGTATAATTATGAATCGAGATTGGAGCACTATGAACACTCGTTCTATATCCTTTCTTGCCGATTCTTGTCGTTGTGCAAATAATTTTTGTTTTTCTCCTTGTGGCATTGAGATGCACAATTGTTTCACTAATTCGAACATATTCATCTACACTGTCAGCAGGTGAGCCATAAGTCAATATACAAAGAGCAATTGTGCACTTTTACAATGGAGATAGGCCTTTTCGACACAGTGCATTGACCCTCATTTGAAAGTACTCATCATGATTGCTGAGCGCGTCTATAATTCTGAGAAACACATGTCTTCGCATACAAAACCTTCGAAACTTAATCTTTGTGTACACAAGATTTGCTGAGAAATAGTCATTGAACAATCGATCATGACCTTCTTCATGGTTTTGATGCACCACTCTTCTTCTTTGCCCATGCCTAGTGGTATTGCCATGTAGTTGTTGTTGGCTCTCAAGTATCAACCTAATGATTTCTTCATTGGTGTTATCTTCCAATTCTCCATCTATCATTTGATCCAAAACTTCATCTAAATCGATATTTGGATCCATTATATAGTAACTGAGGTGTTTGAAATCAAAGGGAAATATTGCGTAATTTGCATGAGAACATGTGAGAATGATGAAACATTGGACATTTATATAGCTTCATTCATAACGACTAGTTTTCCAATGCTAGTTTTATGATGGCTAGTTTCATAATGGCTAATTTTATAACGGCTAGTTTCATAGTGACATGTTCCATAAGAGCTAATTTTATAGAGGCTGATTTTCCAACAGCTAGTTTTACAACATAAAATTCTGAATTTAAGATACAACAATGACCTACACTGCTAAAATTAAATATCAAACACAACATTAGCATAACATTCGTACATAAGAACTAAACATTTAATATCCTAGTTTTTCTTAATATGGTCACAATACTTTTTGTGGTTTTGTCGTTGCTGTTCGGACATGTTGGATGTATCCTTCAAGAGGATTTCATACTTCATACGCCTTTCCTGTTCTTGTAAATGCCTTTCTTGTGCCTCCTTTAACTGAATAAGTTTTGATGTGTTCACATTTTTGTCCTTCAATACAATTTCTATGCTAGATAAATTAAGAGTGTTAGAAGTTTCTTTACCTTTGCTCTTCTTTTTTGCTGCTTTTTGTCCAATCGGGTGAGACATTGGCGATGGCGTATCATATTATGGATGTCTTTTGGTTAGAAGATGACGAGTAATTTCCACTAGCAGAAACCTTTGTTCTTTTTGAACACTTTGACATAAATTCTCACTACTAAAAAAAGTCTTTTGTATGACACAGTTTCAACGACGGTTGTTAGACAACAATCTTAGATAATAAGGCAGTGACATTTTCATAAATCCCAACTTTTGAAACAAAGACGGTTTTGAAAACCCATCTTCGAATGACCTCCTCGACAATGATTACCTATAAAACAATCTTAGAATCCAGTGTATGAAAAAAACACTGGCATTTTTGAAATTAAGTGGCAAATCATTTAAGACGATTTCAAGATACAACCGTCTTAGAAGGCAGGTAGACAAAGACAGTCTTTTAGCACCGTTTTTAGCTTTAAAGATACAAAAGTTGTACATGTCCTCTTGTGCTTATCACACTCGTTGGAGCATACCTCCTAGTTGCCCTCATTACCTACGAATCTCTCACTGTAGGTCATGTTGTTCCCTTACTCAAGCTCCCGTCGTGGTCTCAGTCTAGTTCCTGCCGTCGCTGCATTATGGCTTGCATTGTGGTGTCAATGTAGCCCGCGCCGTGGCCTCACTGTAGCTCGCGCCCTGAACTCATTGTAACTTTGTGTTACTTTCACATTGGTCATTGTCATTGAAGGTGAGCTTCCCTTACTCTTTCCCTTGCTAAGACCTTGTGTATTTGTGGATTTATAGTCATTTAGGACTTATTGAATGTACCAAGGAGCTTCTTAGGAAGTGTCCTTTGAATTTTGTAGATCAGGTGGGGTTGATTAATATGCATTTCACATTTAGTTTAGATTTATTTGAATTCTTAAGAAGCTTAGAATATTCTATGCAAATTATGAAATGCTACTTGGAGGTTTTATTTGCTTGTTTTTAGTAGTTGATTAAAATAGAACTGGCACTGTTAAGTATGCCAAATGTCTTATGAATTGAGAACTATCAGGCACTCATCATTAGCTAGCGATGGACAAAAGAAAGAAATGAAGAACAAAAGGAATCTAGGGATATATGGATTGGGGGATACTGGTCTAAATGTAAAAAACTAAAAAAATTGTGAATTTTTTTTTATTTCAACAATTAAACCTGAAGTAGTGATAAATGTGAAATTTGGATTTAATTGATAGTCAATTTTGATTAAGAATGATTAGAATTCCTTTAATTTACTATTTTTTTTAAGGAAATGACAAGGAATTTAATATAGTTTTTGTCAATGTCTGTGGAGTCTAAAGTCCCACAAGGATACTCTTTAAATATCAAGAGCTTTGTATCCCTCAATGTTCTCAATTTGGTTGGCTTGAAGTCTCATGATTGTCATGTGTTAATGCAACAACTATTGGCTATAGCGATTTGCGGTATCTTGCCTGACAAAGTTAGGGTTGCCATAACTTGTTTGTGCTTTGTTTCTAATGCTATCTGTAGCAAAGTCATTGACCCTCGACAATTGGATGATTTGGAGAATGAGGCTGTCATTGTTCTTTGTAAATTGGAGATGTATTTTCCTCTATCATTTTTTGACATAATGATTCACTTAATTGTTCATCTCGTGAGGGAGATCCGGTTGTGTGGTCCTTTTTTTTTATGGTGGATGTATCCAGTTGAGCGATACATGAAGGTCTTAAAGGGTTATACCAAGAATCAATACCGACTAGAAGCTTCCAATGTTGAAAGGTACGTTACTAAAGAATCTATTGAGTTTTTGCTCTCAGTACATTGAAACAGTTAAATTTGTCGGGCATCCTGAAACTTGTCATGATCAAACATAGGGAGGTAAGGGTACACGAGGATACAATGTTGTCACAATGACTCGACAGGAGGTCTCACAAGCGCATTTATATATATTAAACAACACAACAGAGGTGTTCCTATATATAGATACTCACAAAAAAGTCACAATTGCTCACCCAAAAATGAACATGATGAGGGTGTTGCAAGAGCACAATAGAACTTTCATCAACTAGTTTAGAAAAACAATCTTTGTTGATGACAGTGCTTCCAAAACATTAAGATGTTAGTTGTTGGGCCAAATATAAATGTCCCTACCTAGAAGTGATATGATATAAACAATTATTCCTTCTACATGAAGTCAGAAGATGATAAAAGTAGCGTGTAGAACAGTGGGGCGAGTGTTGATGCTGCTTCAGATCACTTTTGTAGTGCATCAAACAATAACCCGATTTGAGCATCCATGCCTTACTTTGGGGTGATTGAACAAATCTGGGAGCTCGATTACAGTGAATTTAGAGTGTTTGTTTTTAAGTGTAAGTGGGTTAATGGAAGTACCAATGTGTATCAAGATCAATTGAGATTTACTTTAGTAAACCTTAATAAGGTGACTCACATGGATGGACCTTTCATTATGGCAGAACAAGCCAGACATGTGTTGTACCTCTAAGATCCATGTGATTCAAGATTGTTAGTGGTTCTATAAGGAAGACCAAGTGGTATCCGTCACCAAAATGATGATTCAACACTTGACATTTGTGAGACACCTTTTTTTTTCCAAACGAATGCCTTCTATAAATGAAGAACACAATGTGGATGATGTACATGCAAATCATAATGATCACGATGAAGGTTTATGGGAGAACATTCCTACGTAACTGCGTTGTACCAAAGTAATGTATATCATTTTTTGTTATTTCTAACCTAGTTTTTTAACGTGGATATTTACAATTTGTTACGTATATGCGATAGGTAATCGATGTACATTAATGAATATGTTTTATTTGCATAGGGTCATGGGAACACCACCAAGGTTCCCTCCGCATTCAGATGGTCAGTCAGAGGCTACGTTTAGGAGGAGTAGACAACCCACACGGCTAAGAAGGTTGACTTTAAGAACCTTGGATAAGCCCAGACCATCTGTTAACATCAATCCTATAACTGGGAGAGGACCATACCCACATAAAGAGAAGTTCCACAGCTATCTGGGGGTTGTTTCTCGAGAAAAGATTCCTATTGTACATAGCAATTGAAAAGATGTACCGAAATCTCTAAAGGTCCTTGTATGGGATGATATTTTGGTAAGTCCACTTAACATGGAGGTGTATTTAATTTATTTTTATGAAGACTTGAAAATGTTGACATTGACTAACTGTTACACAACAATGTCATACGCAGGCCAAAATTGATATCCCAGAAGCACCTAATGCGAAGAATAAGGTCATGTCTATAATGGCCACTAGATGCAGACAATTTAAGTCTTCCCTCACCATGAAATTTGTGTATGGTAACACTGAGGGCCAAGATAAACAGGACCCTTCTATAAAATATGATCTAGATCCACAAACTTGGGAGGAATTTGCTGCAACCCACAAGACCCCTAATTGGCAAGTTAGATGTGGATATGTTTGACTTTAAATTTCAATTTAAAGTAATCATTTCATTTGAATTAATTTGATGGAAATTATATATGCTGCATCAGAGGGAATCAGGAAAAAGGCACAAGAAATTCAAAAATACAATGACTGTCCCTATTTATTGTCTCATGGGGGATATGATTTGCTTGAAAAGAAGCTATTAGTCGAGAAAAGGAAGAAAAGAAAAGAGGAGACAATGCTGACTGAGAATACACCACTGATTGACGATCCCCTATCCCCCATTGAATGACATGTTAAGTGGAAGTTAGCCCACATAAAGCGATATAGGCTAATGACATCTCAAGTGGCACAAGAAATATCTGATAAAATATTGAGTTCATAGTTGAGATTTAATTTCAATAATTTGTTTTTCTTATTAATAACAATGACTCATTTGATGTTTGTCTATGTAGTGCTTGATATAGGACTCGTTACAAGAACAAAAAACACAGGGTAGCTTTGTTTCCCATGGTCATAAGGACATACTAAACACTAGCATTGGGCAACCGGAGCATGGAGGTCGTGTTCGTGCAGTGGGGTCTGGTGTGACAATTAGTCAATACTATGGAAGGACATCACATGGCTCCAACAACTCCTCCACATCCATCACCCAACAACAGTTGGCTGAGATAATTGGAAGCCTTAAGGAAGAGTAGAATAATGAGATAATTGGAAACCTTAAGGAAGAATGGAGGAATTAGTTGGAAGAAGAAAACAAATAGAGCTTAGAGAAAATGAAACAGAAGCTTAAGGAGGCCATAAAAATTGAGTTATCCCTAAGGGGATCGCAGTACTCACCCCCGATTGAGGTAGAAATACAAGTATTGAGTGCACATGTGAGCACAAAGGGGAGCAATGCTGAAACTGCTGTCACCCCATCAGGAGAAGAACATGTTGCTCATGTGATACCGATTATGGGGTTGTATGTGCAAGGTGATCATTGTACACACCTAGTGGCCTTGGGAAAAATATATGAAGGGGGGGTCTACCATACATAGCGTAGCTTATCTAGATGATGTGGTAAGAGTCAGTGTTGAAAAAAATTTTGATGGCGACACTGAAGTCCCGTTCTCAACGTCTGAAATACAATATGTTAGGAAGGCCCTTGACACATTCATTGCATGGCCGACAAATCTTGTCAAACTTGTATCGCATGAGGTAATTTTTATTTTGTTTAACATGGATTAAGACAAATATAGATTGATGTAAATTAATTATTAACATTAGTTTAATTCTTCTTTTCATTAACCATATAGGATTCACATATTACTGTTGAACCTGTTCAAAGGTCAAATAATGTTGTTGTAGATGATCCCTTGTGTGGGTTGATTAAGAGCCTTTATGATATTTACGAGAAGCCTATTGAGTTGTTGTGGGATACGACTAAATTTGGGATTCCAAATGTAGATGCATCCTTCTTCTTAACATATTCTGATGTTAATGAAACAATATCAGGTGACAAATGTTTAAACATATCCATACTACAGTTGTGGATGATGTAAGTAAATTCCTTATCATTGACTAATAATTAATATTCATTATGATATACATGATTATCAATTTTCATTTGAAATTTTCAAAATAGGTTCATGGATGAGTGGAGCTCAAGCTTGGGTCATGGTTCGGTGTATGGATTCCTTAAGCCTTAGTCCATACACAATGCAAAGGATTGACGTGTTGAATGTCAACATTACATTGAAACATGGCTTAAGGAATCCCAACGAGAGGTCTACCTAGGAGCTTACTTGAATCAGTAAGTAAAATTTATGAAATCCCTGTAAAGAATGTTTGTATTATACGCACCTAATTATTTTCAAATTCAGGGCCCATTGGAAACTGGTTGTTTTCTGTCCTATGATGGATGTTGTCGTTGGGTTTGGTTTGTTGCGTAAGAAGCTTGATGTTCATATCAAAGCTGCAATTAACAAGTTAAGTTTTATATCATAAGTCATTTAATGTATTCTAAACGTCGATAAATAAATAGTTTTGTCCTCGTATATACGTTGATGTTTGTTTCTAACCAGTGCAATGAAGACATTAAAGACTACTTTGGATGGTCAAACTAATCAAGTTGCACCTCAGTGGATTGAAGTAAAGGTTAGTCATATAATGAATGTTTATTTTCGACTGGTGATGTTTTGTAACTTTGTATTTGTCAGACTCAAATATTTTTATATTGAATGTAGAGTCACGTTCAAAGTGGAGGCTATAAGTGTGACTATTATGTCATGGATGTGGAACATAGTAAGCGGGGAGTTGAAGAATGATTAGAGCATGGTATATTTACTTTTCCAAAAAATTTATTAGTTGACTATTACTTTTTATTCATTTTACATGTACGTCACTAATCTGTATATTTTATAATTTGTAGTGGTTTGGTGATTGCACGCCGTTAGACGTGGATACCATGCCAACAATTCACAAGAAATGGACAACATATTTTTTAAAAGTTAAAAACATCCGATCTAGAAAGCGTTAGATGAGATAGGAAGAACCACTATGGTGTGTTTGATGTTTACTTAAAATATTGACAATAAGTCTGTACAATTATTGACAATTATTTGAGAGTAAATATACATATTTCTTTATTTCATTTTCTTTGCACCAAAATCATTGGACAATGCATTGTGTTCGCAATTGGTATGTGCATTGATAGGATCAGTGTTTATTGTGCGACCAAGTTGCGCATGTTACAGGTCATTGTCAACTGGAGGATTACAATAGTCTCGATGATAGCCTAATTCACATCAACAAATATAAGGTTCTTTCAACTACACTCTTGTATGCTGATATGAAACTTTTATTTTCCAATTTTGTTTATTACCAATTTTTAAGAAATTAATACTATAAATTATTGCTTAACATGTCCTTGTTGCATCAGAATTACAAATCTCAATGGGAGGGTGGAGCCGAGGTAAAAAGGAACAAATAGCTATATTTATAGTAACTTGAACATGATTATTCCACTTCTTGTTATAGGTTGATATAACTATGTAAAAAGGTTAATTCAAATTCGCCAGTCTAGGTTATTGTGAACATGATTAATTGATTGGAGAAATGTTTTCAAGAATATAAAGAAATTGACCAACATATGTAGTGAAAGACAAGACATCTAAATTGGATACATTTTCACCTATACACATGTTGTATAATTGGTTGTTGTGTATTTTGGTCTGCTGTAGATTATGGCTAACAAAACGGAAGAAGGACAATCTGTGATGTTTGAGAATCATGTGTATGAGGTTAGAAGAAAAGGGAAATTACTTCCCTTGTATTGTGAGATTTAATTATGCTATCTTCAAATTTCGCTTGTCATATTTTTTTTACTTCTCTCTCTTAATTGCAAGTGGCTTATAAAGATGCATTATACCTAGCGTAGGTCATGCATTCTGGAAAAAAGTTGTTTATTGTACTGGAACATGTAACTGGTGGAAAACTGTTTGATAAAATCGTAAGACACTTTTATCTTTTCCCATCAATTGGGATCAAAATCCTCTACAATCTTTTTATTCACTGTTGACATTTTTGGTTTTATTTTGTTGATCGAGCCAGACAAACAGCAGGTGACTTACAAAAATGGAAGCACGGAATATTTTCAAAGGCTTATATGTAAAGTGGCTTTCTGTCAAAGTAAAGGTGTTTCCCATGGAAACTTAAAGGTGAGTAGTGAGGTGTTGTGGCTTATGTCATTAATATATATGTTGTCCCTTCCTTTTTTTTCCCATCCTCTAAAAAATAAAAGAGAGAACAATTTCATTAACATTTATTTTATTAATGATCTATTAATTTCAGCCACAAAATTTGTTGTTGGATGCCAAGGGGGTGCTTAAACTATCAGATTTTGGAATGAGGCCACTGTCTGAACAAGTTTCAGTGAGATATTACTAACTAATTTTTCAAAAATTTAAAGGGCATTTATGTCCAATTTCTAATTGATTATCCTATTCTTACTATTAGCTTCACAACCATGCAGTACCCCACATTATATGGCCTCAAAGGTATACTATATATTATTTATCTTAAACTTCAAATTTAGTTTCTCTCTTTCGGTTATTAATAATATTACTGTTGTCTCTTATCATATATTATATAGGTGGCAAGCATTACTGGCTATGAGGGTGCACACGCTGATATATTGTCATGTGGTGTTATTCTTTTTGTTCTATTGGCTAGTTATTTACCCTTCAATGATAAAGACATTAAGACTTTATATATAAAGGTAATTATCCCTAAATGTTTCTCAACCTAATTAATGTTGGTTAGCGTAAGTGCATAACATAGCACATTTATCTGTTACTCTAGAACTCCTGATATCTGAGCACTGGGCAATTCTATCATGAGCAATTGAATATAGTGCTTTATGTAGTACAAGTAAGTACAACCAATCATAAACTCTAGATAAAATTTGAATAATTTCAGTAAGAGATGCCACGTAAATTGTTGTCCATGTATCTTTCTTTGTTGAGTTGTGATTTATAATTAATTGAATTTTGTCTGTTTTAAAATTTATTGTAACAGAAATGCCAACCTCATTTCACTTGTCCTTCAATTTTTTTCTCCAAGTGTAACGAGACTAATTAAGACAATCCTTGATCCCTGTCCTGCTACAATTGATGAGATGTTGGAGGATGAATGGTTCAAGAATGAACATCAACCTTTTAGATCTTTCCAGCAAAATATTAGTTCTGATAAAGTAAGTGCTGGTTTCAGTGGAGCAGCTGAAAAAGCTTTTGGATTCTATGTTTGATGGCAATGTGCATGATTTTGTGGTTAGGATTTAAAAAATGTTATTGGGGAGGGGCAACATGCGGGGCCTTCAACATCTGTGACTAGGAATGCATTCAAAAAATCTCTTCGCTTGAGGCTTGTTTGTAATCTTTTCAGGAAGGTATATAGCCAAACCTTCAATAATGATACATAGGATTTTGTCTTTCCTTCACTTGTGAAAGTGAGATTACAAGATAAAATGCAACTCTAATGGTGTTTTGTGTAGAGGTTCAAGCTCTTAATGAAAAAAGTTTTTTTGTTCTTTTTAATATCAGTGGTACTGCTTGTTGCTCAAGACAATGAAAAAGGGAATGATCTTTATGAACAGGAGACTTCATTTTCCATCCTATTACTAGGAAGTGTTCTATTTTAATCTACTTGTATTCAGCACTGGCTCCAGTCACCTTAGACATAAATAATTCACTTCACTTTGTTACCTTTATATGACTAATGGGAGGACTTTTCTTCTAAACTGACAATTCCAATTAGCCCCTTTTTGTGCTTAATATTTATGTTTCTAAATGGTGTCTTCTACTTTGAATAAAAAAATTCAGGTTATGATCACTTTTGGATATCACAAAAAGGGCTCGAAGACACTACTGACGAGCACTGCATTATCTTCTATGATAAGGAAAAGGTATGATAATGTTTCAGTATTATTTGTTATTATTTTTTATTTAATTGGTTGGAGAACTAATTGGTTTACCGAAGTTTTTTCCCCTAAAGTAAAGGTCGAGCTTGTAGAAGGTGGAACCTTTTGGTTGTTTAAGTCTCCCTCTTTACCTGGAAGCATGTCATGGGGGTCTGAAGTTCTTTGCATTGCAACATGGGCTATATCCTTATGATTTATAATTTAGAAATGAAATTATAGGTTCAATTGTTTTCAAATTGTGTTTTACTTTTGTTGCACAATCTTTGGATCACTTGGTTCCTTGACATGATGGCCACACATTTCAACTGAAAGGAGTTGAGCCTCCTGGATTCTCATTTTAGATAGTAAATACAATCATGGATGAGTTTAGTCCAGGCAAAGTGCTTTACTTACATGGCAGCACATTGCATCCTTACCCCCTAGCCTATTGGTTGTGTCCTGTAGAGGTTTCAATACACAAAAGGAATCAACTATTGGACGCTTTCTTCTTGGAAGATCAAGGTAGTTTCTTATTACATATATTTCCAATTGTTTGATATTTTGAATTATCAATTTCAAGTTGATATCATGTTATTGTTATGGCTCAAGTTCATATTTCCTTTAGTGCTTGGTCACCTATTTTGTTATTCATTTACCCTGGAATGAATGAAGAGATACACATTATTGTATAGTAGTTTGTTACTTGTGTATTTACATAATCGAGTGCAGAGAGCATGGTGTGATTGGGAATATGAGGGATGCATGGTCTAGTTTTTGTGTCAGGAAAAATGTTTCCCTAATTTGCACTTATCATGCATTCAAGGCTACTTTTTCATGTGATTTTAGACCTCCATTTTGTTTTTTTTAATATGACTGCTATTACTGACTATTATCCGTTTGCTGCTATTAGGTGACAAACAAGGAACCTTGAATTCATCAAGTTAATTTTTAGAGCTCTCTGCCTCTGATGGGATTGCCAAACACAGGATCTTCACATTGATTGGATCTTTTTCAGAGGTAGATCGCTGATTCCTATTTCTTTTTTGTTGCCATGTCTAGTGCTTCCCTTGTGGTGCTATTTTTTTTCCTTTTTGTAGTTGTGTCAAACATGAATGTCATTTGTAGGTAAATTGGGGTTTGTAGAGGTATTGATGGGAGGGGAGGAGTTTGAAATTTGAAGTATGATTTATGTGCATCTGAAAAATGTGGACACTTGTTAGCAAAGTTTGTTAGTTGAATACTGATTGGTTTTCAATTGGTTTAACGATGCAGCCTGGGACTCCTGTAAGCATACAGACACCACCCAAATCATATGGAAATACTGATCAGGGTTTAATGAAGAAATTGAAAGACTTTGATGGACTTGCAATGTCAATAGGCAATGGCCATGCTGAAAGTGCAGAGCGTAGAGGTGAAAATAGGCTGTCATAGAGGTTTGTTGATCTATTCTATTTTTGTATGATTATTTTTAATGACATAGTTTTTCAGTTTCTGGATATCTCCCTTTCTTATGTTGGGGATGGTGGAGTGGCAAAAATCTGCCATTTGAAACTCTTTAGTGAGTTAAACCTACTTTCTCTCTATCTGTCTAGAATGGTGGTCCATGAGTTGCTTATTGTAATGGAGTCTTATCGATGATTGAATAATTTTACATGCCGCATGTGAACAGTGTGGATACTAAGGGTTCTAGTGATGAATGTGATTTGCTTGCTTGCAATTGGCATTTCTTTTCCTTGCACTTTGTTAGCCATATCAAATTGTTCACGTATAATCTAATTTTCTTTGAAATGGTTTGATAAACCTTTGTCATTAAAATATGATACCTGCCCATCTTATGCTCGGGCTTATCAAACAAGAAGGAAAAGAAGCTGTAAGGGTACACCAACCACTGGTATGACTCTATTATCATCACAGTACACATGGTGTCCAATCCGTTTATTAAGTAGGGTCTTCATTTGAGAAATTAGATGTTGTTATAAATTATTTGTTCAGTAAGGTGAAATTGCCAAAGTTTTTAACTTTGCCATGAGTTTGAAAAATGTAGCTGACTCTAATATGGGCTTTATTGCAATTACAGACATGATACAATATCGGTATTGGGGTCCTATGGTTGCATTTTTACTAATAAAATGTGTTCCCAGCCAAAGTGTGTTATTTTTATCTACAAGCATCTAAAGCTTATAGTAGGGTATGAATGTACTTGGTGTTGATGATTGTTCTTTTTCTGCACTGTACAAGCAAATGAAGATATGACTTGCCACTTTCTGGGCATGAGCTTGAAAAACACTAGTTCTTTTAAAGATATTTAGTTTTCTGATAAGATACTTGAGTGTTGGATGATTTTAAATGTCTCTTTAATGTTTGGCTTTTATAATATTTTAAGGTTTGCTATTATGTTGATGTTGCATGGATTGGATGGCCCTAATTATGTTAATTTTATGCTTTTATATAAATTTCTAGTGCTTTTGTATTTTAGCATTATCATTAGGCATTTTTATTGGTAGAAAGTATTAACAAGTAATGCATTATCCATTTTATATGTTGTTATTTAATTTTTCCATTTTATATCGTAGGTGCACCATCTAAGACGGTTTATAACTCAAAACCGTCTTAGAATGCCATCCTTTTAAGTCGGTTTTTAACTAAAAACCATCCTAGAATGACACCTATTTAAGATGGTTTTTAACTAAAAAAACGTCTTAGAAGGGTGGCATTCTAAGATGGTTTTCAGTTAAAAATCATCTTAGAATTGATGCTTTTTCTAGGTCGGTTTTTAAGGGATAGTCATGGAAAGTCAACACTTTCCACGTCGTACCATTCAAAGATGGCTCAAAACCATTGTAGAAGGCCTGTTTCCATCGTCGTAGAAGGGTCTTTTTTCAGTTGTGTCTACATTGAATTTTGGTTGATCTTTCAACAACAACCAAACATGCTCAACATCAAATTTTTTACTAGTATCATGTGAGTAAATCATATAAGTATCAACCAAAACATCCTTTTTGAACTGGAGGGTGGATCTTGTTCCACCGAGATTTCAATTGAGTCTCGCTTCTTTCACAAAATTACTCGCTTTGACAGACATCATCATTGTTGTACGCTTTTTTTTATCCTTGCCCAATATTGCTTTGATGTTTAGTCGACTCCTATAATTGAATCCTTTGACACATTGAGCCACGATCGGACAAGAATCACATCTTCTGTTACTGAGAATGTTGTACAAGTTTTTTTCCACTAGAATTTTGATCTCCCTCGTCTAGTTGAATATTGTCTACACCCATTGGTGATTCAACTTCATTGCTAGGGGGCTCAATATTGGATAACGAAGACCTATAACACGTTTTTAGGTTGGTGGGGGTGATGGTTGACTACAAAATTATGGATTTTGAGAACTACCACTGGTAGGTGGCTCTACATTGAATGAAGGATGCATATACCACATGTGTGGGGGTGGTGGATACAAACATACTGTGGTGGATTTTGAGAATTTTCACTGGTATGGGGTAGTGGTGAATACATAACATATTACGGTGGATTTTGAAAATTTTCATTGGTATGGGGTGGTTGATTTTGCAAATAACTATAGTAACATTTATAATTATATTGATTGGGATCCATTTTAGAGAGAATAAAAAAGATTGAAGCTTGATAGAAACAAGAAAAAAAATTAGGAGTTCAAATATTGTGTGTAGTCTCACAATGATAACCGCATCCCCCCATCCCATTTCTCTATTCTTTCTTCAACGGTAATATTCTCAAATTTTTATCCAGAACTTTCCTTTTCTATAACAGGTTCAGACTCTACGTTCCAATTCTCCACTTCCCAATACACCAGATTTCCAATTGTATTTTTTTTTTCAACCTTCCCGATACACCACTTCTCTACAAATTTCTAGAGCCTTCCCCCACTTCCCTACATTCAGAATCCCTCTTTCCCACACCAGTTCTCCACTTCTCCACACCCCTCTTTCTTTTCTTTTCTCTACTCGATCTCCCTCACTTTTCACTTCCCTCATTCTCTTTCTTTTCTTTTCTCCATCGCCGCACCATCATCTCTCCATGCACCACCATCATGGACTTTCCCTCGCACAACCATTGTTGCCCCTCAAGCCACCATTGTGGCCCCTCCCTTGCGCAACCATTGTCATGACCCCTCCTTCATGCCACCAACATTGCAACCCCTTCCATGTGCAACCACCGCCGGCCCTTGAGCCACCATCGTGGACCCTCCCTCCCATAACCACCATCATCGCCCCTTGATCTGGTGAATATGGTTTGTAATGTTGGTTTGCATTTTAGATATGAGATGATTCTATTTTGTTGGTTTGTATTCAAGATTTGAGATGACATTGTTTTTTGTTGTTGGGAATCCAAATTAATTTTTGGTTTTGTGCTGTGATAATTGTTATGTATATGTAAATTGTGTATTTAAATCACATAGCAATTACCTGATTTTCCTCTCTTTTATTGCTCTTGTGTTTAAACATTAGGAATTTAATATCTTTTGTGTTTTTATCCAATAGATGCTAAAGCTAGTAAATTTATAGTGTTTTTTGGTGGTATACATTTTGTAGAGATACAACAGAAGGCATAGAAGAGAATTGAAGAGCTGGAGAGTCTCGTTCAACATGCCAGCCTCACTCAGCGCATGAGGACTGCTCAACACGATAGCCTCGCTTAGCGCCAGAAGCCACATGGGAAGCCAACTATCACGTGCATGTGCGTTCAACGCATGGTGTGCGCTCAGCTGGACTTTTTGCATCGTGCTCAGAATGTAGTCTCGCTCAACTATCACGTGCATGACTTTGCTGCATTTTAAGAAAAGAAAAAAGAGGGAACAAATTCATTTTTTATTCTATTGAGCAACAAAGAGCTAGGGCACGACCAGTGGAGAGAGAGCTACTCATTTGGAGGATTTCATTTCCATTATTCTCATTATTCCTCCTTTCTCTTCCACTTCCTTTGCCCCTTTTTGTATTTGTAAGCATTTCATGACAATGAGAGGTTAAACCCCCATTGTTGGGAGCTTAGCAACCAAACACTCTTGATGTAATGACTCCAACTATCTATTTAATGTTATTTCAATATTGTTGTCTTTTTTCTGTGCTTATTATCATGTTTATGGCTTGACCACCCATACTTATGTAATGTTATAAGGTTTAGGCATTGTAAAATATTTATCTCTTAAGAATTGGAAAAGAATATCTAAGTAATCCATCTCTAGGGATAGAATGATGCTATTTAGCTTAATTTATGCATCTCTGTTCATAATGCAATTTTTCTGATTTATCTCTTAAGGGATTAGGAGTGAAATTAGACAAGTTAGGCTCTTTCATGTGAGGAATCACGGCTAGAGTATGTAAGTGGATGTAGGTAATAATAGAAATAATATTGAATATAGAAAAATCATTAACGTTGCATCAAGAGTAGTTCTGGTAGTCTGAGCCCCAACATGTTCGTAATTTTGCATCGACTGTCACTTTACAACTCCAAGTGTTTGTTTTCTCACGCTTGCACATGCTAGTTTTGTAGTTTAATTTATGTCAAATTTACATTTATGCTCATCATGTTACAAATACTCGATTCAATTGATTAATTGCTTAAAATTGGATATATATATATATATATATATAAACCATGAGTACAATCAAAGTCCCTATGGACTCGACACTTGGCCTTACCATTTTAAAATATTGCTTGGACGAATTGGTACACTTGCCAATGAGTTAACAAGTTTTTTGGCACCGTTTCTAGGACTTTGTGCTTTGTACTCGGTAGTTTGCATATTCCAGTTTTAAAGCAATCATTTTTTATTCTTAAATTCTTTATTTCAAGTCTATTTTGTATTTAATTCTTTGACCTTGTTAACATGTTTTGTACTTGTTTTCCTTCTTGTATGTGAGGTAAAACTTCATAGGACGACCTTGTTCCATTGAATTTGGAGATTGAGGCAACTTGTAGGAGAAACAACGCTTCAAGGAGAATAAGAGAGCAACAAGAGAGGCAGGCAAGTCAAGGAGAAAGAGAAGCCTCATCCTCTGGATCATCTTCAACATTTCACGTGGTCTTTGAGGAACTGGCGGTGTCCAATCAGCAGCACATCTTTGAGGAGCCCTTAATGGCAGAAGACCGACCACTGAGAGTGACTCTAAAGGACTACTCTAGCTCCTCAACACCACAATATTTCACTAGTATTGCACGGCCGAAAGTTCAAGCGACCATTATTTCATTATCCACATTCCCTCATTCAATTGATTCAAGGCAATCTCTTCCATGGTCTACCGAATGAAGATCTGTATGCTTATCTGGCTACATACATAGAGATATGTACTATGGTGAAGATTGCGGGGGTTCCAGAAGATGCCATTCGCCTCTATTTTTTTCCTTTTTACTTGGCCGGTGAAGCAAAAAAATTGCTTCATTTGTTCAAGGGAAACAGTTTGAGAACTTGGGAGGAGGTGGTTGAGAAGTTTTTGAATAAGTATTTCCCAGAGTCCAAAATTTTCGAGGGGAAGGCAGAGATTTGCTCATTTCACCAATTTCACAATGAGTCATTGCATGAAGCTTTGGACCACTTCCGTGGTCTACTTCGAAGAACTCCTACTCATGGGTTTAGTGAGCCAATTCAGCTAAACATATTCATTGATGACTTGCAACCCCATTCTAAGCAACTTCTTGATGCCTTTGCCAGTGGAAAAATTAAATTGAAGACCTCTAATGAAGCTATAGAGCTAATAGAGAATATGGTAGCTAGTGATCATGTCATTCTCCGTTATAGAGCTTATACACCTACGAAGAAGAGTCTTCTTGAGCTCATGTCTCGAGATGCATTGTTAGCTAAAAGCAAACTCCTAGCCAAGCAAATTGAAACCCTAACAGAGACATTGAACAAACTCCTTCTACAATTGCATTCTGTTTAGCTTGCTTCATCTTCTATGATGGAAGTTGGGAGATGTAACCTGTGTGGTGGAACTCATGAGTTAGGTATGTGCACGGCTCAAGAAGATGCATCTAAAGAGGTCAACTACATGGCTAATCCAAACTGTCAGGGGTATCATCATGGGGGGAATTCTGGGTATCATTAGGGAAGCAATTTCTCTCAAAACCAAGGTCAGGGTTAGAGGTCCCATCCTAGGAATAACTTCAACAAAGACCAAGGATGACCGTCCAATCAGGCCCTAACTTCTATGAGAGAACCACCAAGTTGGAGGACACCCTGACTCAATTCATACAGGTCTTTATTTCCAATCACAAGAGCATCGGGTCAACCATCAAGAATCTGGAGGTACAGGTGGGCCAACTTGCTAAGCAATTGGCTGAAAAATCCATTGGGAACTTCATGGCAAACTCAAAGAAGAACCCCAAAGAGGAATGCACGATGGTTCTCACAAGGAGAAAGAGGAAGGAGAACCTTGAAAAAACAAGAGTTGAGGGAAAAATGGAGGATGTGAGTGAAGAGGAAGTGGAGGATGAGAGGAGAGAGAAAGAGGCTGACAATAAAGAGACAGAATTGAGAGATGAAAAAAGTGAATAAAATGAAAAAGAAAAAAAAATGAGTATAAGAAGCTGGAGATCACCATTCTCTTTGTAGAAGCCCCGCAACAGATGTTGATGTACATTAAATTTTTGAAATACCTCCTCACGAAGAAGGGAAAGTACATAAACAATTAGAGCATTGTGCTACAAAGGAATTGTAGTGTTGTGATTCAAAGAATTCTACCCCAAAAATTCAAAGATCCCGAAAGTGTGACCATTCCATACTCTATTGGGACTGTATCAGTAGGAAAAACTCTAATTGATTTGGGAGTGAGCATCAATTTGATGCCTCTCCCTATTTGCTAGAGGATTGTGAACCTGAAAATTGCCCTAACCCGAATGACTTTTCAACTAGTAGACCGCTCTATTACAAGGCTATATGGTGTGGTTGAAGACATCCTGATTAAGGTTCAGTAGTTCACCTTTTTTGTGGACTTAGTAATCATGCACATAAAGGAGGATTTAGACATTCCCTTGATTTTGGGCTGTCCATTTATGCTTACTGTCAGATATGTTGTGGACATGGGGAATGGTAATCTAGAAATGAGTGCGGAGGACAAAAAGGTGACCTTCAAATTGTTTGAAGTGATAAAGAACCCCCAGTGATAGCAAAACCTACTTCAAGGTGGAGGCGGTTGCATAGGAAGCAAATCTTATTGTGTAATGCTTCACCATTCGTTCACCACTAGAAAAAGCCTTGATGAATGTCGTTGAATGTTTGACCAATGAGGAAGAGAAAGATCTCAGGGCTTGTCTGCCAGATTTGGACAGGTTGAAGGAGATTCGCTCTGAGGAATATGCTTTTGAATAATTGAAAAAAGACTCTATAGTAGAGAAGCCTAAGGTTGAATTGAAGGTCTTACCTCCTCACTTGAAGTATGTTTTTCTTGAGGCAAACGATGCCAAGCCAGTAGTGATCAGTAATGACTTATCTTCAACTAAGGAAGCACGGTTAGTGGAGCTACTCAAGAAGTATAAGGCAGCCATAGGATGGCACATCTTCGATCTCAAGGGGATTAGCTTGTCCTACTGCATGCATAAAATAATGATGGAAGCTGAATATAGACCGATAAGACAACCGTAGAGGAGACTCAATCCATCCATGAAGGAGGAAGTGCGAAAAGAAGTCCTCAAGTTGCTTAAAGCAAGGCTTATCTATCCGAACTTTGTCAGTGCTTGGGTGAGTCCAACCCAAGTGGTGCCCAAGAAAGGAGGTATGATTATGGTCTGTAATGAGAAGAATGATCTCATCCCTACACGAACAGTCGTAGGGTGAAGAATATGTATAGACTACTGCAAGCTTAATGACGCCACAAGCAAGGATCATTTCCCTCTGTGACACCCTCTACCCCAACATATATATAAATAAATAAAATATATAAAAATATTGGTAACCAAATTCACACAGGTAAAAGGTTCACATTAACTTCACTATTATCAATTAAAACTTATCAAAACATATTCGACTAAAAATAAGGCCGTCAAAATATACAAAAATATTTTGTTAAATCAATGAGATAAAATAAAATAGACTAACATCATGCAATTAATATAAAAACTTATGCCCATTGTCACATCCTATCAGAGCATTGTGTCCCGACGTCCTTCAGCACAAGGTTCCTTAAAGCACTTAACCTAGCCATATGCTCTTCCGAATACAAAGTTCAAGATCATCACAGGATCCAAACACAAACAACACACAGGAAGTGAGTTATCACATTCCTAACTACTAGAGAAGCAAGACAACTAGATATACATATCATATAAACCAAATAAAACTTACTTACACGTAACTGACGTAATTCTGCCAATTTGTCATTCAAAGTTCACTTTTCATCCATCAATCACACTTTTCAATCATCAATCACATTACACAAGAATCACACGCTCTGATAAAGACATAATAACACATCAATTTCATAATAAACAATTAGCAAGCGCATGAGATAGTTATGCTAAGACTCAAGCCTATATGCAATGTGGTACCTTGTTAGTGAAAAATCACCCTGGGGCTCTTAGGAGTACATAACAAGACACATCACACAATGGGTTTGTCAAGTCACTCTCACTAAGTAAGATCATAGGGAGACAAGTCAGGGTCACGATGTTTTGCGAGAATGCTCCCACCATATGGGATCAGCATAGGCTTAAAGGAGCACTCAAACCCGATGACCCCCAAGGCCTACACTCCGAAGAGTCCGTCAGGGCCTCTCCCTCCTGATTCAGGTCCAACCCCTAAAATCATTTTAGCACACTGACACTGCTCGTGAATTATACAATACCCATGACCTTACACTCGTATTTTAAACACATACAACATATTGCACTACAATTTAACACTGGTTCCTAAATAGGAAACCTACACTTTCTCTTTAACACTGGTTCCTAAATAGGAAACCTACACTTTCTCTTCAACCCTGCGTATTAACACTTTTCTCAAGATAACACTGGTCGGGTTATTGTACAATTCACAGCTTACAACATAAATAATGTCACATCAAGAGTTAATCATGCACCTATTCACAACAGAAACTCATTCACAATTTCACATCTCATAATGTCACAATCCATCATCACATGTTTTCACGTATCTCACAATTCAACATTTGTTCTACTTTACACTTTTACTCAATCTCAATAACAATATTGTGATCTCAAAACAACATGTCATTCCACAATTCATCACATATTTCATTCATAGACATTGCTCATGAATTATATAATACCCACGACCTCACACTCGTTTTTTAAACCATACAACATATTGCGCTACAATTTAACACTGGTTCCTAACTAGGAACCTACACTTTTTATTTAACACTGCGCATAAACATTTTTCTTAATATAAACACTGGTCGAGTTATTATATAATTCACAGCTCACAACACAATTAATGTCACAATCAACCATCTTATATTTATGTGTATGTCACAATTTATCACATTCAACTTTGCACTTATATTCAATCTTCATAACAATATTATAATATCAAAGTAATATGTTATTCTATAATTCATCATATATTCGATTTATCAGTTATATACAATTTCAATCATAATTTCATAATTCTAATATAACTATTTATTACACTAATATTATTCAAAGCACAACAAATTATACAAGAATATTTCTTAATCCACCGGGAGTAAAAATCCCTCACATAATTTCACATAATCATACAAGAAGAATTTCAATATAATAAAACATTCCAAAAATAAATCTCAATTTGACCCTCTAAGGATCCCTACCCATATTTTCACTAATTCCCAATTGTGAATAACCCATCCCTTACAATTAAGCGGACTCACGTGTCTTTAGACAGCGATAGCAGCATCTCTAGCGGTTCCATGAGATTCCTCCAGTTTTTTTCTCTGACTGCTCCGATAGAGTTCCCAAACGTCAAAGAGACAGAGAAGGAATTGAAGCCTCCACTTGTACTGTCTTCGTGAGATTCCTTTTTCTCTCTCCTTGAATATTATCCCGCAAATACCAACGGTGAAGGTGTGCGGAACTAAGTCTTGACCCACATACCAAAATTTCATGAAAATCCAATAGTTAACGAAACCGGGATCATAGTTTTAATGAGACCATTTTAAGTTTTTGCGGGAAAGGAAAAGGCTGCGATGCGAAAGGTATTTCTCTTATCTCAAACATAATGCCGAAATTCCCAACGGTGGGAATGCTTGGGATTGGATTGCGTACCTGGTGCTTAAATTGCACGATGATCCAATGATGAATGTATCCGAGATCGTTATTTTTCTGAGACAGGTATGGTGGTCTGCGGGAGAAAGAAAGAGTTTTGAGAAAAGAAAAGAGAAAAGAGAAAAACGAAAATGAGGCGAAGAGGAGGCACCTTACTTAACATAACTATTTATACCTAAGGTACTCAACCTATTATTTGCTCTATATTTATTTATTTTTACTAAACAGATTTTTAAATTTATTTACAAAAAAATGGGATGTTACAATTTCACCCCCCTTAAAAGAAGTTTTGTCCCCGAAACTTTGCCAAAAATCGTGAAAAGGATATTACACATATGGTTCTCAATATCAAGTTGTGTGCCCAGTTGAAACACTTCTCCGTGACTTCAACATAAGAGTCTTCTACACTTGACGATTAATTTAGTGATCCTCGTCCCCTCAATGATAGATTTTCATGAGTTAAGTTTTATCGCAAGAGTGACATCTCAACGATAATAGAATGTGAATGACATACTATTTGGAGTAGAATAATATCATAGGAGACACTAATGACATTTTGAAATGAACAAACAAACACAAGGAGACGCGACTGATCACATGGTTGACTTTTTTTTTCCGAACATCGAACGGTTCAAGAAAAATAATGAGTTTTGAGACTCTCACGCTCTACCAATTCTAGTACACAAATGACTATCACGAATACATGATTTAACTACCCTCAGATCTAACCCTCTTCCCTGAGCACGATCTTCCTTACTTAGGTATACTTGACTCATAACTCTCACTTAGGTCCAAGAATTGTAACGATTCAACTCTAAGGTTGCCTACCTAATACTAACTGGGTGCTAATTAGATAAGCAATACATATTACTCCTCACTTCTGTAAGTTTGTTCACCTTAAGGTAATCTTCACACATTTATACTCATGTCACCCTATAACTTTGCACTTGAAGTTGAGGTTTCAATTGTTGTTTTCGATGTCTAGCTCTATAACTAGGACACTGGTCATATCAACGGTTTCCTACTCAAGCTCTAACTACTAAGCTAGTTCTAACGATTAAAACTAAACTCGCAACAAGATTCTTGAGAATTTTACCGATCTCTTATATCTCAGATTCAACTCCAAAGGTCCTCACAATGTATCAAAGTAACGGTAATGTCTCCCAAAATATTATGGTGAACACCATGGTTACCTATTCTAATCACACATAGGATAAATATTTTCATAAGTTTTAAGTTGTCAAGAAAATATTGATCACTATTTGTCCTCCTAAAAGCACTTCTCTAAACTAAAAAATTATTTCAAATATTTTACTACTCCAATAAGGACCTACGCGGCTAAGATAGCACTCAACGGTTTATAGTGGTCGACTTTTCTATGAACTTATGGCTTACTCCTTACAAGGATCTCACCCGAAAACTTAAACTTACTTGAGTCATCTCCAACAAGAATTAAGGTTAACTCAAGGAATCCTAAAATAAATTTTTGGTTCGACTACTAGTTAAGGGAATGCCATCTTAATCTTAGGTTTCCTCTTATCTCAAAACAACTTTTACCCAAGAAGGATTTGAAGTTATCTTTCACCTAAACGTGACATACTCTAAGGGTCATCCTCATCTAACTAAAATGCATAACAAATTCTTAGCACGAAACATGATTCCCAAGGGTCTATAACAACCTTAAAATATACCCTATAATTCAACTTAACTGAAAACATACTAAACACTAATCATTGAAACCACAACACTCAGGGTGGGAGATCCTGTCATGCATTCCACGAACACATAGTGGCCATGACCAGGTCATAGAGGCCACAATAGGTACTAAGGTATTCCTTGAAGCATCCACAAACTTTTTCCAGATTAAGGTAAAAAGAACTAATATTTATCTCGCTAATCATACAACTATCATCAATAATCATTTAGGTCACCTACCTTGTGCAAGAACGCTCACTCTCAAACATTTCAATGCTTAGTGATTAACGCCTTACTCTTACTCGCTTTTTAAGGTTTCACACGAAACCCCTTAACTATTTTTCACAACTTTTCCACGTAATATATACCAAACATTTTCCAAGAACTATGGTTACAAGTTTCTATAGGTACTACACCTAGAAGATTTTCAATCTCACACTTAGGTGGTAACTAAGCATATCCTTAAGGAACACAAGCACATGAATTACTAAGTTTGACTTTCATCTACAGGTAACAAGGATCATGCATACTCAAGTATTTCCTCTCGAAACATCTTAACGTGATTGACAAGGGCAAAGTCTCTCTCTATTTGTAACAGAAGTAACAACATGACAATATATCAAGCAGTTTAACAAGACATGATTGGAAGATGAGCAACTCATAACAAGATGAACACTCGATTGATTAGGAGACAATAATTTTAAATCAAGAATGATCACTTATCTAGAATCAACAACAAATATTCCAAATGAATTCTAGAAATGAAAATATAATCACAATGTACGCACATATGGAGACATCAACTATCGCTTGATTGTGACAGAAACATCAATAATCCAATTGTTTGATGTAGGCTCATAACACAAAAAATGAATTATACTCAAGCGTGCAAGTGTAATCGAGTTACGTGACTTCAACACGCAACACAAAAAAATAGGTTGCACTAAAATCAGAAGGTATGGTCAAAAGAGTATTCTTTATGAAACATTTTTCGATATGAGTCATCAAACTATAGAGTATTAGCATCACTAAGAACAAGAAATCACAAACAATCATACTCTCTATGCAATTAAGGTAGAACACCATACTACAAGTATACATAGAATTATAAGGTTCATATAACAAGTATATAACAAACATATAAGAATAAAGAATTAAACAGTCACTAAGGATGTATTAAGGAATCACAAACTTCAACAACTACACACAAAATAAAGGGAGTTAAGTAGTCATGCGTTTACACATCAAGAAAGACACACTCATCCAAGACATATATATGGTTAAAAAGGTTTTCACAACACTAATCCACACTTCAAGATAGAAATAAGTTTATTAACAACATACATGCAGGAAGATAAGGGTTCATTAAGGCATTATCCATCAATATCAAGGATTCTTGCATCACCTAACGACTTGCCATAATGTCCAACCGCACTTCACAAATTATAGAGATCGCCAGTCTCATAACTCACGACTCAACAGTGGATTTATGGTATAGAAAACATTAAGGATGCAACGCACATCACAAGCATCGTTCAACCTTATTTAATCATGCAAAGGAAAATAAAATTCATAATTCAGGTATGTTAAAAAAAACATTCATAAGTAATCACACAGAGTGCACACCAGAATATGATAAGCACATAACACACTGGCCGAAAGGTTCGACCTGCTCTGATACCACTAAATGTGACACCCTCTACCCCAAGATATATATAAATAAATAAAATATATAAAAATATCAATAACCAATTCACACGGGTAAAAGGTTTACATTCACTTCACTATTATCAATTAAAACTTATTAAAACATATTTGGCTCAAAATAAGGCCGTCAAATTTTACAAAAATATTTTGTTAAATCAGTGAGATAAAATAAAATAGACTAACATCATGCAATTAATATAAAAACTTATGCCCATTGTCACATCCTATCAGAGCATTGTGTCCCGACGTCCTTCAGCACAAGGTTCTTTAAAGCACTTCACCTAGTCATCTGCTCCCCCGAACACAAAGTTCAAGATCATCACAGGATCCAAACACAAACAACACACAGGGAGTGAGTTATCACATTCCTAACTAATAGAGAAGCAAGACAACTAGATATACATATCATATAAACCAAATAAAACTTACTTACACGTAACTCATGTAATTCCGCCAGTTTGTCATTCAAAGTTCACTTTTCATCCATCAATCACACTTTTCAATCATTAATCACATTACACAAGAATCACACGCTCTGATCAAGACATAATAACACATCAATTTCATAATAAACAATTAGCAAGCGCATGAGACATTTATGTTAAGACTCAAGCCTATATGCAATGTGGTACCATGTCAGTGAAAAACTACCCTGGGCGCTTAGGAGAACATAACAAGATACACCACACAATGGGTTTGTCAGGTCACTCTCACTAAGTAAGATCATAGGGAGACCAGTTAGGGTCACGATGTTTTGCGAGAATGCTCCAACCATATGGGATCAGCATAGGCTTAAAGGAGCACTCAAACCCGATGACCCCCAAGGCCTACACTCCGAACAGTACGTCAGGGCCTCTCCTTCTTGATTCAGGTCCAACCCCTAAAATCATTTTAGCACACAGACACTGCTCGTGAATTATACAATACCCACGACCTCACACTCGTGTTTTAAACACGTATAACATATTGCACTACAATTTAACACTGGTTCCTAAATAGGAAACCTACACTTTCTCTTCAACCCTGCGCATTTACACTTTTCTCAAGATAACACTGGTCGGGTTATTGTATAATTCACAGCTTACAACATAAATAATGTCACATCAAGAGTTAATCACACACTTATTCACAACCAAAACTCATTCACAATTTCACATCTCATAATGTCACAATCCACCATCACATGTTTTCACGTATCTCACAATTCAACACCTGTTCTACTTTATACTTTTACTCAATCTCAATAACAATATTGTTATCTCAAAACAACATGTCATTCCACAATTCATCATATATTTCATTCATAGACATTGCTCATGAATTATACAATACCTACGACCTCACACTTATTTTTTAAACCATACAACATATTGCGCTACAATTTAACACTGGTTCCTAACTAGGAACCTACACTTTTTATTTAACACTGCGCATAAACATTTTTCTCAATATAAACACTGGTCGGGTTATTATATAATTCACAGCTCACAACAAAATTAATGTTACAATCAACCATCTTATATTTACGTGTATGTCACAATTTATCACATTCAACTTTGCACTTATATTCAATCTTCATAATAATATTATAATATCAAAGTAATATGTTATTCTACAATTCATCATATATTCGATTTATCAGTTATATACAATTTCAATCATAATTTCATAATTCTAATATAACTATTTATTACACTAATATTATTCAAAGCACAAAAAATTATACAAGAATATTTCTTAATCCACCGAGAGTAAAAATCCCTCACATAATTTCACATAATCATACTAGAAGAATTTCAATATAATAAAACATCCCAAAAACAAACCCCAATTTGACCCTCTAAGGATCTCTACGCATATTCTTACTAATCCCCAATTGTGAATAACTCATCCCTTACCTCTAAGCGGGTTCACGCGTCTTTAGACAGCGATAACAACATCTCTAGTGGTTCCCTAAGATTCCTCCAGTTTTTTCCTCTGACTGCTTCGATAGTGTTCCCAAACGTCAAAGAGACAAAGAAGGAATTGAAGCCTCCACTTGTACTGTCTTCGTGCAATTCTTTTTTCTCACTCCTTGAGTATTGTCTCACAAATCCCAACAGTGATGGTTTGTGTAACTAAATCGGGAACCACATATCAAAATTTCATGAAAATCCAACGGTTAACGAAATTGGGATCATAGTTTTACTGAGACCATTTTGGGTTTATGCAAGAAAGGAAAAGGCTACAATGCGAAAGGTATTTCTCTCAGCTCAAACATGATATCGAAATTCCCAATGGTGGGATTTCTTAGAATTGGGTTGCGGACCTGGTGCTTGAATTTCACAAAGATCCAACGGTGAATGAGTTCGAGATCATCATTTTTCCAAGACAAGGTTGGTGGTCTACGGAAAAAAGAAAAGGTTTTGAGAGGAGAAAAGAGAAGAACGAAAATGAGGCGAAGAAGAGGCACTTGAGTTAACATAGCTATTTATACCTAGGGTACTCAGCCTATTATTTGCTTTCTATTTATTTATTTATTTATTTTTACTAAACAACTTTTTAAATTTATTTTTAAAAAAATGGGATGTTACACCCTCTGTCGTTCATGGACCAGATGTTAGAGCGGCTTGCTAGAAAAGCTTTTTATTGTTTCTTGGATGGCTACTTGGGGTATAATCAGATAATAGTAGACCCTAAGGACCAAGAAAAGACTTCTTTTACATGCCCTTTTGGTGTCTTTGCTTACAGAAGAATGTCATTTGGGTTATGTAATGCCCCTGCCGTCTTCCAGAGATGTATGCTAGCTATTTTGGTTGATCTGAATGAAAAATGCATTGAAGTGTTCATGGATGATTTCTCAGTCTCCAGCCCCTCCTTTGACTGTTGTTTAACAAATCTGGAATTGGTGCTACAACGGTGTGTAGAAACTAATTTGGTGTTGAACTAGGAAAAGTATCATTTCATGGTCCAAGAGGGGATTGTCTTGGGCCTCAAGATCTCATCTAGAGGGATTGAAGTGGGCAAGGAAAAATTTGATGTTATTGAGAAGCTTCATCCACTTGTTAATGTAAAAGGCATTCAGAGTTTTCTTAGACATGTTGGCTTCTATTGGAGGTTCATAAAAGACTTCTCCAAAATTGCCAAGCCATCAAGCAACCTGTTGAACAAGGTTGTTGTGTTTAAATTTGATGAAGAGTGTCTATTATAATTATTCTTTTTTCCTTAATTAGCTCTGCTTTCCTCAATTAGTCTTCTTTCCGTAATTAACCATGTTTTCCTCAATTAGTCTTTTTTTCCTTAATTAGCTCTGCTTTCCTTAATTAGCTTTATTTTACTCACTAAGCATTATAAATTCATCACTTTTAATATTTCCTGCACAAAAACTTACATGATGTTAATTTAACAATTATTTGCTCAAAAAGGAAAAATTAGGAGAGAAAAATTACAAACTCCTATATAATTTAACCTCAAAATATACTCATAATTAGCAGTTATCAAACTTCTAGCCTGGAACACAGGTGCTGCTGTTCAACTCTGGGCTCAAGCTTTTTCTTGGAAAACTCAAGTCCAAGTGGTTTAGCCCCTTCACAATCAAGGATGTGAAGCCCTATGGACCAGTTAAGCTGATGGATCCTTCATCTACTGACCTAGAGCGTAGCTGGATAGTGAATTACCAAAGGTTGAAGATCTAAAGTGGTGGAAATATTGAGAGATTGACCACCATCATTGACCTCCATGACCCATGAGGGTGTTTTACATCAAGCTAGTGACGCAAAGAAGTGCTTACTGGGAGGCCAGGATTTCTAACCTTCTTTTCTTCTATGTTAATTCATGTTGCTTAATGTTTGGTTGTTAATTCTTGTGTTTGTGGATCTTGAATTATTTTAGTTGTGCCTTAACATTCAATAATGGTGCAAACTAGCTTTTTCTATAGTGTGATGTGCTCAATACTAGGAATGATCTGCATGAGTATAATTAGTGAATTTTGGTGTAAAATTGCTAGTTGTTTAGTTTTGAAAAGTGTCATCATGCGCTTAGTGTGTAACAGCATGCTAAGCACGTGTGTGTTGTTGCAACAGTCACACTTAGCCTACACGTCATGCTAAGCCTAAATTCCTCTTTGTTTTGCGAAATTTTGAATTGGGCTTAGCGTAAGATTGCTCGCTAAGCGCGTAAATTGGTTAGCTAATTCTCGTGAAGCGCAACAGTTGCGCTAAGCCCAAAAACCTCACTGTCTAGGATGAATTTCAAAAAAACCTCCCTCTGGAGCTATCAAGAATTGGGCTTAGTGTGCAAGTCTAGGCTAAGAGCATACACACCAACGCGTTATGTGCTCCTGACGCGCTAAGCCACCTTGCACCTCTAGAACTTCCATACAATAATTGGCAAAGCATGGCAATCATAGGCTATGCGAGCCACACTTACTTGCTAAGCGCACCCTGCCTGCTAAGCAAAAATTGCAGCTGAAATTTCACTTGCAAATCTCACTAAGCCAGAATAGTGGCGCTAAGCCCAAAATACTCTCGAGTTTGAAATTTCACAAATTGGGCTTAGCGAGCAACTTCGCGCTAAGCATAGGTTTTATTTAAAAAAATTTGAAATTCAAATAAAAGTTGAGGGGTAAGACCAAAGGACATCGTCCTTGGTGCTCTAAGCGAGCCATGCTCGCTATGCGCGGGGATCATAAATGCACCTTTAACTGTTAAGGTATAACGGCTAAGCATGACGCTCACACTAAGCGCATAGGCCATAACTGCAGGCAATTTTGAAACTGCTCTGTCCCCCCCCCCCTTATCTCCACTCTTCCACTTTTCTTTTTCTTTTCTTTCTTTACTCCTCCCCACCTTCTCCTCACCTGCTCAATCTCTCTTTCTCCTCTTCGTTCAACACTCTTTCACCCTCCAGTTTTGGCTCTCCTTAGTGCTTACCTTCTTCCCTCCTTCTTCCAAGTACTTTTGTACTTTCCTTCGGTTTACTGTGCATTTTATTGTCTTTTTTTTTTAGTTTCTCTCAATCTTTGCTTTGTTTCGTTATTTTCCCTTGTGTGTTGTGCCTTTTTGTTACATTGTATGTCATTGCATTTTACATTGCCTTTGTACATTTGTGCAGTTCGCTCATGAAAGCCTTATGTGGTGTGCCTTTCTATCATTTGCGCATTTTACATGTACTCGCTAAGTTGGCGCCCCGCGCTTAGTGAGTTCATGCATTATGGGTTTTGCAAGCATTTCTGGAAATTTTTTTGATGAACTCGCTAAGCTGAATCCTTGTGCTTAGCAAGTTCATGCGTTCTAGGTGTTTGTATAAGTTTCTAGAATTTGTTTGATGAAATCTCTAAGTCGGCATCCCGTGCTTAGCAAGTTCATGAGTTTATGTGTTTATGTTCATGCATTCTAGGTTTTTGTTCTTCCACTTTTAGGTGTTCATCATCAGTTAATAGTGCTGTGAATTTCCCAGATTTTGCTGCTTCCTAAGCGTGTGTACTCGCTAAGCAAGCACCTTGATATTTTATTTTTTTGTGCTTGGGCTTAGTGCTAGTTACACGCTAAGCGCACCTGCCATTTTAAATCTCCACACGCCCTTTTGTCTCCCAATGCATGGGCTTAGCGCCAACTACGCGCTAAGCCCCGCTGGGGGCTTAGTGCGCACTCTTACCCGCTAAGCCGACATTCCCCTGGGACATTTTGTCATGAATTGTCTGGGTTTAGCGCATTGCTCACGCTAAGCCCACATTGTTTTTAGAAGTCCCATTTTTGCATTGGGCTTAGCACGCCAGTCGTGCTAAGACCAAAACCCTCTTTGTCTGCTTACTTGTGGTAATTGGGCAAAGCGCGCATCCTCGTGCTAAGCCCAACCTCCCTTTTGCCAGAGTGGCACTAAGCACCCAAATGGGGACTTAGTGCCCAGCCATTGCATGTTTCCCTTATTTTTACCTTTTTACTTTCACATTTTACTATTTATCTTTCTCTTATCAGTCATGTATGTCCCTTTTTTCTCTTGTTTTTTTGCAGATAGCCTCCAAGAATTCTATGCAAACATCTACGACCCCGAAGACGGCTCACCTAAATAGTGTAAAGTTCACGAGAAGCTCATCTGGTTCAACGCCCAGATGTTGAACCCCTTTCTGGAGACACCGGTCATCCTTTAGGAGGGGGAGTGACTACCCACTTTCTCTCAGTTTCTCCGCACTTACCCCGATCATCAGGCCATTGTGGGGAAGTTGTGTACATCAGGAGGCTAATTTATGTTGAATGCAAAAAGAGCCTTATGGAAGATTCTTTGACCATTCTCGCTTAGACATTGAGTGTCTTGTCTTACTTTAAGTTGGCTCCCACCTTCCACACTTCGGACTTAAACATGGACCGCGCATGGCTAATCTATAGGATTGTTATGAAGATGAATATGGACTTGGGCAATACGATCTCCCACTAGATCACTCAGATTACCCAGTCCAACTCTTCCCTATTGGGCTTCCCTACATTGATCATCGCCCTCTACGATGCTAGGGGGGTCTCTTCAAACACCCTGACTTTTGAGTCCTTGTGCCCTGTCATCAACCTAGCTTATATTAGGAAGAATTGTTGGAACCCAATAGATCCTTCCATAGTTTTTTCAGGGCCACGGAGGGCTAAGGCTCGTGTCGTTCCAGATGCTCCCGAGGCTTCCCGTCAATCGTTCCTCCTCCAGTCTCCGTTTTTCCTTCCCTTCTCTTTACTCCTCCCGAGTAGCTGATTACCGTGATGACAAGTCTTCATCAGGGACAGCTGCTCGGGAGGAGTAGAGAAGGGAAGGCGCAATGGAGACTAGAGGAGGAACGACTGGCAGAGGAGCCTAGGGAGAATCTGAAACGACACGAGCCCTAGCCCTCCATGGCCCTATAAAAACTATGGAAGAATATGCTAGGTTCCAGCAGTTCTTCCTAATATAAGTTAGGTTGATGACGAGGCTCAAGGACTCAAAAGTCAAGGTGTCTAAAGAGACCCCCTTGGCGTCGCAAAGGGCGGTGATCAATGTAGTGAAACCCAACCGGGAAAAGTTAGACTGGGCAATCTAAGTGATTTGGTGGGAGATCATAATGCCCAAGTCCATATCCATCTTCATAACAATCTCATAAATCAGTCGTGCGCGATCCATGTCCAAGTCTGAGGTGTGGGAAGTGGGAGCAAAGTTAAAGTAAGACAAGACACTCCATGTCTGAGTGAGAATGGTCAAGTCCTTCAACATAATCTTCCATGGGACCCCTTTTGCATTTAATTTAAATTGGCCTCCCAGCGTACACAACTTCGTCGTAATGGCCTAATTATCGGGGTAAGTGCAGAGAAATTGAGAGAAAGTGGGTTGTCGCTCCCCCTCCTAAAGGATGATCGGTGTCTCCAGAAAGGCATTCAACATCTGGACGTCAAACTGGATGAGCTTCCCGTGGTCTTTAAACTGTTTAGGAGAGTCGTCTTTTTGGTCGTAGATGTTTGCATAGAATTCTTTCACTAGTGCCATATCAATATTTTTTCTCCGACAGTTTGGTGAGCCTCGTGTGCCATTACCTCTTCTCAAGCTCCTCCAGGAACTCGTCGTATTGTATGTAAGCCAACTCCACATTCCTCTTTGGAAGAATGTTTCAGAGATAAACATTGTCCTGATAACACTGCCACACAACCTCAGACATGATGTTGTTAATTCTTAATTTTTTTTTCATTCTGAGATGAGATGTGTTGATTGTTCTTTTTTCTATTGTTTTCTCTCTCTTTTTTTACATGGATGATTGATGTTGGATAATAATATTTTATTGTTAAGCACATGTTTCTTATATAAAATGCATTTCTTCTTAAGGAACCCGTTTTGCCATGGAAACGCTCTACACTGGACAATTTTTTCACGAAACTGTATCTAAGTGAAGGAACCCAATATAAACTCCCTATTCCAGATGCTTTTGTTTGCCATCCTAATAGCCCTATAGCAATCACCGAGGTCCCTGCCCTCGGCCCACATAATGGACTCATCCAAATAATCTGAATTGTACGGCACCAACCGAACCTGCAAAACAATCACAAAAGAAAAGTTACCAAAAAGGCAGAAACGTAGAAAGAAATATTATGGAGAAAAAAAGATGTTACATATAACTATGCTATTATTTCGTAAACAAAGAGCTTTCCTTTGTTCCATACGTTTTCCACTGATGAAGCAAATTGCAATGAAAACCCCAATTAATAGAGCATTAAAGAGTGCATAATTAGGACACCTTTGTTTTACACAAACACATTTGTTACATATGTAAGCTCAACCAAAAAAGGGAAACATTTTGCAATCGTGTAATACTATTATTTCTTACTGGGTGAGAGGGTGATAGTCAGCGATGGAATGCTTCGTGGCCTTGTTCACTAAAGAAAAAGCAGGGTATCCCTCTTCATCCATCACCCCCGTGATGTACCTTTCGACCTTATACAAATGCTGAATCAAAAAAGGTGAAACAAAAATGGCACGGAGGGCAATAAAATAAGCATGTACCAAAGTAAAAACAATCACACCTTGAAATTTTGTGTCAAATTGTGCCAAACTCATTGAAACAAATCAGCTTACATGATTTTTGTTAAATGTTCTCATATATGTGTTGTTAGTAGGGAAATTAATTACTAAAAACTCGTTGATTCTTGTGATATTGGATTCGGTCCTCATAACCAAGATATTGGATTCAAGTTTTGTGGAAAAAAATATATTTAGAAAAAAAATCTCACAAAAGGTTATTAGTCAATTTTTTCATAGAAATTAATCATTAATAAACCAATAACATGATAACCCAAAAAAAATGGTTGAGAAATTAATTATGAACTCAAAATTAATTTTGAATTGAAACAATCTTATATAACAGTAAAAAAGAAAAAAACTTTTGGCATTGATTTAAAAGTTTTATATTGAATGTAAATTTTATTACTGAGATAACTTTTGGCATTGATTTAAAAGTTTTATATAAAAAAAATTAATAAATAAATAACCTTAAAAAACTAATATCACATAATTGAAATTAATTAATATCTTCAAAATGACTAAAATATCTTCAAAATGACTAAAATATAAATTTAAAATAAATTTCATATTTTACAACAAAATTATTTAAAAATTATTAATTATAAAAACAGAATTTAAGTACATGTAAACATAATATTCAAAATAACAATCAAAATTTAAATATTTGCAATTTATATATTTATTATATATATATATATATATATATTAATTTATACATTATTCTGTCATTATTACTTGGAGAAAGAACAATCAAAATAAATTTAATTAGGCTTAATATTTTTTTAAAAAAAAAACATCTCCTTAGTTAAAAATATAAGTAATTATCTTTCTTGATGATGAATCAACTTACTCTAAGAATAACTTTTAAATTTTTTTAAAAAAAAGCTTTAAAAGAGTTATTCTTTTTCATAACCATTGATTTTTTTTAGCTTAACCATTAATTTTCTTGAAATCTAATATATGATTAAGATTAACTGCTTATTAATACCATTAGATTTCAAAAAAATTAAATGTGAGGATGAAAAATAACTCTAAAAGAATTAATTTTAAAAATTAATATCTTACTAAATATTTTAAAAATTAATTTTATTAAAGTGGACGTTTTATATATTTAAATACTAAATACGTATATAAAAATATATAATTTAATCGAATTTGTACATAGGATTTAAAATCTAGTAATTAATAAAATATTCTTATCGTGTTAAAGTGTTTTTTTTAATGCGAATGTAACCCATATGCAGAAACCTCACAATTTTTCTCTCCATAAATGTTAAACAAGTTTTTAATCTAACACATAACTCTCATTGTGTAATTGACTATCTTCCACGAGTATATATGCATTGTAGATCAATTCCAACCAATTCCAACGTGCTTATGTTGAGTTTAACAAATCATGAAGTCCACCACCACAAAGTTATCTTTTTCAATGACATCAACAGTGAAAACAAAATCCTAAAAGATCACATTTATATATAAGCAAGTGACGTTCATGATCACATTTGTACTGAAGATAGCAGTATTCCTCGAAACACACGAACACATCATTTCAAAATTCCTCCAATTAGCATTGATTGTATGGCAAATTTTCCCAAATGGGTTCTTCTTGCAAACTTATTCCCCAAATGGGGTTCTTTTTGAACAATTTTCGTCATGGTGTTGTCTTCTACGTGGGCTACATGTAAAATGCATGCAAAACGCAAGTTCTAATTGCGACTTCGTGGGCATTGGACACATGGAAACCCAACCCGCCAGTGCTGTTGGCAACTTCACATGGAAGCTTGTCCCGCCAACTGAGGCCATGGAAATCGCCCATATCAATGGCGATTTGCACCTGCTGAGGCCTTTATATACGTGCTCAGTGTTTATAAAACTTACCATTTCAGTGCTTCGAGTTTCAGTGCGTTCTTGAGAAGTTTTCAAAATCGTCCAAATTTGCCTCGTTTAAATTTATCAATCTTCAAAGTTTTATTCAAGGTTTGAAAGTCCCAACAAGGCAACTGTTAGCATCAAATATTTTGTTGAATTAATTTTTTATAAATTAGTTTTATATGTTATATACCTATTCGTTTGTGTTGAAACTTTGTTTATGAGTTTAAGTAAATTGATCAATATTATGTATGTTAAAAATTTGTGTATGTAAATTAAAATTTTTTTTATCAAAATTCTCTATGTTAAAAATTTGTGTATGTAAAATAATTTTTTTTTATCAATATTCTCTATGTTAAAAATTTGTGTATGTAAAATAAAATGATTTTTATCAATATTTAAAATTTGTGTATGTAAAATATAAATTATTGAATATTATATTTTTAACTGTGTTTAAAATAAAAAATATTTATAGCATCATATTTATTTGAAGTAAGTATTTTGAGTGTAATTTTTTTTAATATGAAGTTGTAGTAATTTTTTTTAATATGAAGTTGTAGTAATTTTTTAATTAGATTAGGTTTATGTTTATGGTTTGTTGGTGTGTGTTAAAAATTTATAAGCGTTGAAGTTGAATGGTGTTTAAAATAATTTTTTTTTGGCATTATATTTATTTATAGTAAGTATGTTAGTGCAGAAAAAAAATTCCAATATGAAGTATGATGTATTTTATTTTGTCTTTAAAATTAGTATCTTGAAATGGTTAATTAAATTTTTTTAAAACAAAAATTGAATGTGAAGTTCCAATAAAGGAACCTTTTGTGATTACATTTTATTAGTTAGGATTTAAAGTTTTATAAAATTGTTTGTCTTATTTAAGTGTGTTGACGTTTAATTTATTTAAAGATAATAATTTTGATTACATCTTGATTAGTTTAAAATTACTACATTAAAATTACTACATCTTAATTATTTAAAGTGTCTTAATGTGAAATTGATTTGAAGTGAATTTTTTTTTTAAATAAAGTTTTATTTTGAAGTTCAAGCAAATTTTTTTTGTGATACCCATTTTATAAATTATTTGACGTGTTAAAATATTGTTTTTGTAGGTACACGATGAATTCAGTTATAACAGTGTTGTATTTCAATGGAAGGGTATATGAAGATAATGATGGTGTAATATTTGAAGACAGTAAAAAAGTCATTCAGATTAAACGTGGAATTAGTTTCAATGCTTTGAAGAAAAAAATTGGAGACAAGGTAAAGTTACAAAATAATGAAATTATTTCTGCTATTAGTTGTAGATTTTTAGTGTCAGGAAAATATATTGCCTTGCAAATTTGTGATGACGAAGACGTTGAAACGATGTTGGAAAGTTTTAAACAACAAGAACAAATGTCAGTTCTGGAATTGTACATAGAAAAGGATGTGGTTGGTGGTTCAATGTTTCATTCTGCAAATTCGCTTACATCATGTGAAAATTATTTATCTAATGATGAGACACAACCGACAACAAATATGAGCAATTTACATATTGACGAAGACGATGATGATGATGATGATGATTATCTTGTGTCTAACTCATACGTTGAAGAGTCTTTAGACGAAGATGACAGTGTTGACGGTATATCTGATACCGACGATGAAGTCACCAACATTCCTCAACCAGTAAGGATTGTTCACCCAGCAGAAGGTATAATTTGCTGTACAAAAAAATTAGACAATACATTTATTATTTGATGGAAATTCTATTTAATGCTAAATAAGTATGATTTGAATTTTTATTTTGAACTATTAGGTGCACAACGAATTGAAAATCCATTTTGGAATGATGATATGCATTATAACAATATCAACTGGAGTTATCCTGATGAGGAGGACATTTGCGGTTTGGAGTTGCCATCGACCTTTAATATTGGCCAAGAATTATATGTTGGCATGGAATTTGATAGTAAAGATGCGGTCAAAAATGCAGTCAAATAATATGTTATGAAGGTGCATCAAAGTTTCAAAGTTGTTGAAAGCAAATCGAACAAGTATGTGGTTTGTTGCTTGAATAAAAGTGCAGAGTGTCCTTGCCCTTTCTATATGAGGGCAATTTTATCTAAAAAAACAGATACGTGGAAAGTCACACAATGGGGTGGACCACATACATGTCTGAATATGATCATCACACAAGATCACGAGAAACTTGATTCCGATTTAATCGCCACTTGTGTAGTAGGTACGTATTTTATGTTCATATTATGTTAATTTTTTGTTAATTGTCATTTAAATTTTGTTATGTTATTGAAAGACATGATCATAGAAGATCCATCAATAAAAATTTCTTTGATTCAAGAGAGGATTAACAGTGAATTTGCCTACAAGGTGTCATACAAAAAAGCTTGGTTGGCCAAACAAAAAGCCATTGCAATTGAATATGGCGATTGGGATGAGTCATATGCGAAACTTGGATCGTGGCTAACACATATGCAAAATCATTCCCCTGGATCACATTTTCAAATACTACATGACGATTTTATCGTTGGGAATACGGTTAGTCGCGAACATCGTCAATTTCATAGAGTTTTTTGGACTTTTGGGCCAATGTAAAGAGGCTTTCAAGTACTGTAAGCCAATCATACAAGTTGACGGACACATTTGTACGGCAAATACCGTGGGACCCTCTTGATGGCCACATCACAAGATGGAAATGGTGGTGTCCTTCCTTTAGCATTCGCGGTGGTCGAAGGTGAGACATTGACAGCGTGGTCATGATTTTTGGCACACTTGCGTGAACATGTCACAGATAAAAATGGTATTTGTCTAATATTGATCGACACGCGAGTATAAAGTCGCTGTCGCTAACGAAGCACTTGGTTGGCAACCTCCCCACGGTTATCATGTCTACTGTGTGCGACACATAGCAAGCAACTTCAATCGAAATTCAATAATGCCAAACAAAAAGAAATGTTGAAGAAATTGGGTAAGATTTCATATTTCATGGTCACGTTTATTTAACTTTGATATATACTTAAACTTGTTATTCATAACTAATTTTATGCAGCCTACACTCCTTGCAAGCACATTTTTATCAAAATTAGAAAAATTTCGTGAACTGAGTCCAGCCATAGCAACATGGATTGATCGCATTTCAAAGGAAAAATGGACGATGACTTATGATAGAGAAGGACGTCGATATGGCCACATGACAACCAACCTCTCAGAATGTATCAATAAGGTTTTGAAGGATTGTCGCAACATTCCCATAACAGCGTTGGTCAAATCAACGTACAGTAGGTGTCGAAAGTACTTTGTTGAGCGTGGCCGCCAAGCCCAAAGACAGTAAAATGAAGGACAAGTATATTGTTCAAAGCTTGTTAAAGAACTTAGAAAAAATCAAGAACAAGCTTGTTCGCACATCGTTCGCGTGTATGATATCCACTCCACAAGGTTTGAAGTTGAGGAGACCTTCAATCCTATTACGCAACGTGGCGGACAAAAGTGGGCTGTTAACTTGAATGGTCATTATTGTCAATGCGGAAGGTATTCTGCGCTTCACTATCCATGTTCACACATTATTGCAGCTTGTGGTTACGTGAGCATGAACTACTACCAATATATAGATGTTGTATACACTCGGGAATAGGTTGTTGCATCCCAAATTGTCGCAACACTCTATCGGGTTGGTGCCACTCAACAACATGGAAACAAATTAGTGGTACCACCGCGCACCACGCTACGCTACCAACCAAACATATCGGAGGCAACGACGACATAATGTTGTTGTGTAAGGCTCCCACAGAAACTGCATACAATAACAAATTGTTAATTTTCACTTAAACATGACATTTATTATTGTTTAACGAATTCATTATGATCTTCTTACCTCATGTCGTTTCATGATATCCAACTTGCGACGAAAACATAGATCATCATTCCAATATGCTGATTTCCACGTCCCAACCACCTAACAAAAATATGAAATCATCAGTGGACACGCGTTACATTATTAGATTATTCAAATGAAATCTTATTTTTAAAACAAATAACCTGTGTCCGAGTGGCTTATTTTATCACGGAGGAGTCCTCTTTGGAGCCAAAGTCGTGCATCGTTCCCATGCCCACATTTGGATTAAGATGCACATACCTCCGATTGATTTTATTTTGTAATCGGTGGCGCTGCACATCTTCTATATAAATAGCAAGCACGGCAGGTCCCCATGCATACGTGCTGCACTGTTCAAAGTCCCGTAAAAATTGTAGGTACCTTAGGGAAACTTTGCTGCTGCTTTTGTCAACAAATAGGACTCCTCCTATGAATCTAAGAATCCATGCACGGGTAAACCATTGTAATTGTTCTACGTTCCCGTCATGGTTATTGATGTGTGAAAAATGATGAGCCAGCCAGCTTAATTTAACGACATTGCCTTGGAGTTCACCTTCCTGTAGTCTGACTCCCAATAATTCTTCACACAATTCAGCCCAATCAAGATTAGTTTGACCAATTAATGGTACCCCGTCAACACGCAACACGCAACACGCATACCTAATAATACTGAGACATCTTGAAGAGTAATTGTACACTCTCCACATCTCATGTGAAACATATGTGTTTCGGGCCTCCATCTTTCAATCAAAGCAGTAATTAATGAAGCATTTATTTTTAAATAGTCCATCTTGATTATCCAATAAAAACCGCATTGCCGAAGAAGAGGAATAATTTCCTCTGGAATTTCTTCTTCCCTTGATACGTGGGGACAGCTCGTCTTATGTGTAATTTGTTGTCTTCTTCCCCGTTCCAAACATGTTATGAAACATACTTAGCTTGCATCCATAGTACGTCTCCATCAATCGGGCCAGACTTAATTTTAATATTGATGAAGATGATGACGAAGATGTCATTGATACTGCAAAAAAAATATAATACAATAAATTCACATAATAATTTATACATTAGTTATAAAGAAATAAAACTAACTACATTTACAATAAAATAATTAATTATATATCCCACACAATTTAAATTTTAATAAATAACAAAATATATAAAGAATTTATTTAAATATATAACAAAATTTAAATATATATAAAAATTTATTCAAATATATAAAAAAATTATTTAAATCTATTCCGTAAATAAAATAAATTACATGCAAAAACAAATTTTAAAAAATAACATCATATATATATATTTATAGCCATAAATTTATATAATATATATACAAAATTATATAACTAACCTAGCATAGCAAATTTAAATATTTGTAATTAAAACTAAACCTACACTAAATAATTTAAATTAACAAATTAAAACCTAATTTAGCATTTAAAACTAAAACTAACTAAACACAAATTTTTTTAAATAACATCATTTATCATTTTTAATTAAAACTAAGTAAACACAAATTTAAATAAATAACATAGATTACCATTTAAAAATAAAACTAACTAAATATAAATATATAAAGTTATATATATATATATATATATATATATATATATATATATATATATATATATATATATATATATATATATTTAATATCATGTAATATATAACGTAATATATAACGTAACATATATATATACCTACAAAAACTAACTAACTATAACTTCAAATATATAACATAATATATATATATATATTTAATGTAATGTAATATATAACGTAGTATATATATTTACCAAAAAAAATTAACATAATATATATACAAAATTAAAACTAAACCTAATATCATATAAATCTCATATAGAAAACTAATCTATCATAGAAAACTAATCTAACATAATCTACCATAAAAAATTTATACAATGTATCATATAAACCTAAATTACCATACAAAATTTAAATATATTTCACTAAAACTAAACCTACAACTAATCTAACATAATCTAACATAAAAAATTTATACAATGTATCATATAAACCTAAATTAGCATAGAAAATTTAAATATATTTAACTAAACCTAAACCTAAACCTAATATTATTTAAAACTAAAAATAAATCTATTGTACAAAACTATAATTATCAAACTAAACTTAATTTATCATTTCTAACTAAAACTAACTTAAAATACAAAACTAATAACATACATTACTAATTATAATCAGAATACAAATAAAATAAATATATTTAACTAAACCTAAACCTAATATTATTTAAAACTAAAACTAAAAATAAATTTATTGCACAAAACTATTTCTAACTAAAACTAACTTAAGATACAAAACTAATAACATACATTACTAATTATAATCAGAATATAAATAAAATAAAATTTTAATTAAACAAACTTACTACAACTGAATTCGTTTTGAGAGAAAGCTTCTCAAACTTAAGAACCAACAGCTTCCTCTAGCTTCTTTTTTCTTTCCTGCTGGATGCTCTAAGACACATGAACAGCAACAACACTCACGTTCCTCTAGCTTCCTTTTTCTTTCCTGCTGGATGCTCTAAGACACACGAACAGCAACAACACTCACGTTCTTTCTGCCTTTTTTTCGCGTGATGGTCTACGGGGGAAGGGGGGGATTTAACGAAAGCAAATCGCAGGTGCTGTTGGCGGTTTAGGGACCTCAGCAAAATCGTCAGTCAAACTGGCGATTCCTTGCTCTGCAGCTCCCTCGGAAATGGCTTCTGTGCGTCCTGCACCCTAGCCTGATAGCCTTGGAAATTGCCAATCAAAGCTGCGATTTCAGCACAGGCTTGAAGTCGCCAGCAGAACTGGCGGGACGCGCTTCCACCTGAAGTCGCCAGCAGCACTGGCGGGTTGGGCTTCCACGTGTCCAATGCCCACGAAGTAGCCAATGGAGCTTGTGTTTTGCATGCATTTTGCATGCAGACCACGTAAAAAACAACACCATGGCAGAAATTGTTTAAAAACGACCCCATTTGGGGAATAAGTTTGCAAAAGGGAACCATTTTGGGAAATTTGCTTTGATTGTATTTTGCCTTATCACTACTGATCCTTTATATTGTAAATTGATGGTAAAGTGAATGAGATTTACTCACAAAGGAGCATTGAGTGGGAATGAAATTGACGGTAACGTAAATGAAATTGACGGTAAAGTGGAAGAACAAAATTTGTCAGAAAGAAAAAACCTATAACACGTAAGATGAAGGAGCATTGAGAGGATAGTGGGATAATGGATGTAAGGAAAATATATCTGAATTTTTACAGCGAAGAGGAATTCTTGTCACCTTAAAATAAATTTTTCCTACCCTATCCACCGGAATTAAATTTTGGTTAAACATGGCATTAAATGACTCTCAAGAATAAAATATATACATAAATAGTTATTTAATTTCTTCGTATCAAACGTATGTTAAACAAACATCTCTAGAAAATTTAGTTTCACCATAATACAATGACTTCATTTGTTGAAACTAAAAATACCAGAATGTATCTTCTATGCTTTAACAATAACTATAAACTAAAAGATTTTGTTTGTGTAAAATTTATAAATAAAAATAAGAATGTTTTTATTATTAAAAATAAATATTTTATTTTATTAGACTCCTATAAATACTCATTGAAAAGTAAAAATTCAATACATAATACTTATAATTGTATTTCAAAATAAATAACGCTACACTTACAAGTTACAACATTTTTTTACAACTTTATATAATTCATTTTTTCCACCTAACTTGAGATTAGATTATTCATCTTATGATCCATTTCTCTTATCTTTTTTCTATTTCTTTTTTAAACCGTAAAAGTTGTAAAATAAAAATAAAAAATCAGTGGCATTTCTCTTTTAAAAGAAGTTCTCAAATATAAAGGAAAATTAAGAATGAAAAATGAAACATTGAAAACCCATGATCTAGCAAGTCACATTGTACTCTCCCCGTGTTAGTTAACTAATCATCACTCATCAGTGATAGATGTAACAAGTAACAACAGCAGTAATTGTTCACACTGAATCACATTAAGATATACTAGTAAGAAGATACATGAACTGTATACCAATATATATATGGCAATCAGCACATTAACCAGTGCCACATGTATGCAATAAATATTAGATAAACACACTTATTCTATTGAAAAAAGCCGATTGCTTGGTACCAGTAAATGCAATACACACCATTCATACTCTAGACAACACCAAACTACTCAAATAGAAGGGCCAATAGTCCTCTCAACTTAATGCATCTTCAAAGCCACTCACAAATCCCGTCAATTTTACTCCTGCATTTAGCATAATCGTTAAGATTTAAGAAGGAATCAGTTACAATATTTCATTCTTAGGGAAAGAAAAGAAAAATGGGGACAAATGATTTTGTCAATTTTTCAGGCACATTCAGCAACAAAAAGTATGTCAACTATTTTTTTTTTTCTTCTGGATCATATGCTACCAAAGAAAAAGAAACATAAGCTATTGAGTAGATAGTATAACTTCGGAATCATTAGGAATCCTCTGACCAAATGTTGAGACTTGAGACACTTAAAACATCAAAGGTTAGTCTTGATAACAAACACAGCATATATACATTACAAACTTCTTTACCGTTAGATAATAATGTTTTAAAACTATTTAGGCATTTAGAAGGAATCACAAAAGGAAGAAACATGATAGAGATTTGCTGGGAATTTAATTTATGTTATGGATAGAAAACTTACAGTAAGGTAAGATCTTCCACCGTTGGTTATCACCTTTGTTCCAGTCCCAGAGGACTATTGTAGTGCCATCACGCACACCTCCAGAATTCTTATCGCCATGAAAAGCATCCACATTAAGATGAACATTGTTGACCATCCTTATAGCTCTGTGGCCATCTCCTAAGTCACGGCTTTCAGTCCAAAGAATAGACTCATCAAGATAGTCTGGCTTGTAAGGTATCAGCCGAACCTACATGAGAATTATAAGATTTCTCATGTAATTAACAAATTACCAGAAAGGGGGAAATGAAGAGAAGGTAGGAATGAAGATGTTATATAAAATTGCTATTTTCTCCCAACAAAAGGATCTTCCACTCTATCCACTTTCCATTCACTTTCTACTATCCACGAAACAGGATACAGGGAGAACCACACACAAACAAGTGATGATATGGGCAACTCAACCATAAAACTCAAGAATTCAAAGCAATATGCAAAGCACATTACTGAAAGATCAAATTGGCAAAGTATAGAAAAATAAAGAGATACTGTCACATGTTTTTGTTATAAAAGTTTTAAGGGCCAGAGAGCATTTTGATGCTGTCTCACTGCAAGGTTACGCCATGCCACATGCCTTGGAAAAGACTACTACTACTACTACTAATAATAATAATAATAGTGATAATACTTGAAGATGACTTGTCAAAGAAAGTCTACTGATAAAAATTGATCCCAAGATCGTTTTACTGTTGCTCTTGGCTACACTTTTGTTTCCTTTAACTTTGAAGTTTGAACCCATTTTTTATTCACTTTGGGGGAAAGGAAATAGACAAACCAAGATGCTTCACTCTGCAATTATCCCAATGCAAACCGATTGGTAATTTGCACATCAGAACAAAAGCAACTTTATCTTAAAAGCAGAAAGCCCCAAGCAACTCATAAAGCTATTTAAAAAAGGACCTCACTCATCAGGGTAAGTTTCATTATTTGATTCTAGAGTAATTATTATTATTATTATCATGTATCCACTTTCTCATCCATCTCATTTCCACAGCAACTCATTATCAGATCTATCATTTTTTTTTCTCTTTACTTTTTCTTTCTACCTCTCTCTTCCATCCACTCATAAACCCCCCCCCCCATTTTTGGGGTGTAAGTTAGCCATTTCCTTGACTTTATTTGAAACAGAAAAGCTAGCAAAGCCATCATGTTTGTACGGTAAATACTGTAGTAACAGAACATCAAGAATCAAAATTACCGATTGACATGCATTTGCTGTAACAGACATCACATTCCGATTCAAACACAGATTCGCTGCAATCAGGAATTTAACACATTCCCGCAATCAGCTAACTGTAACCCATTAGATGAAAATCAGACGAATCATATTTTATCTCCAAAATCAAACTTAAAAAAAAATGCATCTGAAATTTAAACCGTCTGATCTTCATCCAACAACAGTGCTGTTTCACTATTGCATGAAAGCAACAAATCTGAGTCGGGTTCCTTTCATTTCCATCACGAAACACAGGCAAGAAAACATAGCATAGCTACAATGCTTATCACCTATTAGGATCATTCAAACAACTCACAATTCTAAGGATGAAATTTTCTTAGGCTGTTTGGACAAACTTTTCTAGAAGCATTTCTGGGAGAAGAAAAACATGAAATGGACTTCTCCGAAAGCTAAAATCATTTCATTTTTTTTCTTCTTATTTTCTTCTAGTGGAATTGCTTCTGGATAAACTTATCCAAACATGCCCTTATTCCAAAATCTTAATTGAAAACCCAGCATAGCAAGCATGATCATATCAACGGGTAAAACTTGAGAAAGAGATCTTACTGGATGAGTAGCACCGATGGAGTGCTTCAAGGCCTCACCAGTGGCCTTGTTGATCAAAGAGAAAGCAGGGCACCCCTCTTCATCCTTCACCCTCGTGCTGTACTTCTCATCCTTATACCAATGCTGCGTTTCAAATAAAAAGATAAACAAAAAATAAAGGCTAAATGATCATATTGGTTCCTGAACGGGTAACCGGATAAAAAGTGTGACAATTTCATCCTGTCTTGTGGTGTCTGCGGTTAAGTTTCTTTCTTTTATTAAGGGACTAAATCGTCACTGGCAGGTTAAAATATATTCAGGGACCAAAATGGTGAAACATTACAAAAAGAAAAAAAAAATCAGATTTAGGGTAGAATTGGGGTTGAGAGGGAGACACACCTGGTACTCATTGGTGGGATCGGAGGGAGCGAGAATGACTTGGCCGCGACGAATGGTGAGAGAGAAATTGGGATTAGCTTTGGTGAAAACCCTGACAGTGGGTTTGGTCGAGAGACCACCGGTGTTAACCTGGTGGCTCACGTGATGAACAGTGGTGGGGGGTGCGTTGTTGTGGGAGGAGAAAGCGGAATGGGGGGTGTGGTGGTGAGACTCGTGAGCCACGTGGTGCACGGTGGTACTGCTGCCTCCGTGAGCGGGGTAATCAGCTGCAGCGGGAGCAGGTGGGTAAGCGTGGGTGAAGGAGTCATGATGACGATCATGATGATGGTGGGAAGGGGGTGGAGGCGGGGGAGCGGAGTAGTTGTTGAAGTCATGGGACACGTGTCCTGGTGTCACGTGAGCGGAATGGAACACGTGGGTCTCCGGCTGAGGGGGTGGTGGTTGAGGGACGCCGTAGAACGGAGGTGGCGGGTTGCTGAAGGAGTTTCCCGGCGGAGGGTAAACGGTGGGTCGTTCGTCGTCGTCGTCGTCCCTGCGGTGGTGGGTGTGGGTGGCGTGAGAGTGGTTGAAGGGGAACGACATGGTTTGGCTCTGCGTTTTGGAATATGAGTTTAGTTGAGGGAAGAGAAATGGTGCTTTGTTGTTAAGCTGCTTACTTTGGTTTATACAATTTGATGTTGAAATAAATAAGGGGAGGGCCCACCTCTGCATCTAAACTTCAAAAAATATCACTGGCTTATGGCTTTGGGGTCCTATCGGATACGTGGCGCCATCTCGCTTCGTGCGGAGAGGTTTTCTTTTCTGCAACTTTCGATTAACTATGTCATCACGATGTTAATTGATATTAATAAATTGTTAAAATTAGACTAACGTGTCCGTGTGAATTGATAGACATACGATTTGTTTGTGTTTTTTTTTTTGATAAATAGTTTTTTTAAATCATATATTATTGGTATGTAATATTTACTTATTTTATTAATAATTAATTTTTGTTGAAAAATTTGGTTGATTATTTTTTAGTAAAATTCTCTTCTTTCATTTTAAAATCTGAGTATAAAATTTTAGTTAAGGGAAATCAAATTTAATATTACTCAAATTAATTTGGTTTTTGATAAATTGTTTGGGTTTATGTAGTAGTGTTTTGAAAGTTTATAAGTGACTTTAATGCTTTAGATAAATAAATTAAAAAAAGTTAATAAAAATATATAACAAAAGCAAAATTATTTAATTATTTAAAAACTAGAAAATATTGAATGAAATATATTAAACTTTACTTGTTTTGTTTATATAAGAAGTAAAAAAAAAATTCAAAAAGACAAATCAAAATTAAGTTAATTAATAATTTCATACATTTAAATTGTATTTTAAAAATATTCATAAAATTAAATGATTTAATTTTTTTAAAATAATTAAATAATTTAAGTAATGATTATATTCAATCACACAACACATTAGTCACGGAATAACTTTTCCAACTAATGAGTGTACTTGTATTGTTATAAGTCCAACTAATGTATCAACTTACATAGGGAATTAATTAGCATGTGTTTTATTCTCTTAGTTCTTTCTCATATTTTTTTTATTTTAAAAAAATAGTTCTGAAGTTTTTTATTTGTATTCTACAATAATGCATATGTATAAATTAATTAAAAATTGAGTGAAAAATAAAGGTATCCTTATGGCGCGCCTATACCAGTAGAGTTTTCACTTCTCGTCATGTTTCAAGGGAGCAAAATTGCGCAGCTGATACTTACTTTAGTGAAGTGGGCTTTGGGGAGTGATTCTTCTTTCACTATTCTTGATGAGCCTCCACATTTTAATAAATGAAATTTGAGATAATAAGTGTGCTAAACATTAGGTTACTTGAGCATGTTCTGTTAAAATATATTTTTTTTGTAATGTTAAATTATTATTTTTTATTTTCAAGTTTTAAAATTAATTTTTTAAAATAATAGAAAATATTACCCTCTCCCCCCTCCCATATAATTTGTTTTGTGAATCACACATGGAGATGTACTAGTTATAATTGAAAAAAAAATAATGTTACTTTAAACTTTGAAAATGTCAAATAAATAGATTTTTTTTTTCAAAAATCCAACAATTAAAAGAAACGAAGACAACATTACTCTAAAAGAAAATTAATAATTAACCTATCTAACATTGGGTCCATATTTCTATTTCTAATAATTAAGACAAAAAAGTGCACATATTTGTTTGTTATATAAAACATTGAATAGGGTATTTAACTATTAAATTTTAAATATTTAATTATTATAAAATATATTAAATGAAAAGTTATTTCTCACCACGAAGATGAGATCACAATAAAGAATATAGATTCATCAAATGGGGTTGGAATTGAAGGTGAAACGTCTGTTTCAAACATCATTTTGATCTCAACAAAATTTCTAGTATTGACGTTGAAGAAGCCATAAAATCTAGTAAAGCATCTACATTAGAAAGTTAAATTTCAATTCGAATGATTAATGTGAATTTTTCTTTTGGAACTAAACAAGAAATTTTTAAATATGAGAGATTAAAAACATAACTAACAAAAAAACAATTCTTTTTTTTTTTATCGGTAAAAAAAAATCCTTTGGATTTGATTAAATGAGATTACCATTCATTTATTTTTCACGATAAAATGACACTTCACCTAATTACTGATGTTGCATTTGAATTATCAACTACTCTAGATTGCAATGACCATTGCCAATTTAAAGAAGAGAAAAAAGCTCACACTACTCATCTCTCTTATGTTTATTAAGTATTAAGTCAAAACCAAGTAGTTATTGTGGTTCTTCCCCACAGATGGTCACCCTATTATAAACCGTAAACAATGCTATATAAACTTTTGTATAGATAATTATTTTAGTAGTTATAAGAAAAAATAAAAATAAATTAATTCATTTTTTTCGTAAATTAAAATTAATATACCCCCTTAGTTTTTATCTAACTTCTTCTTCTTCTTCAAATGTTAAAGTACGTAAGTTACTTTTAACTTGCAACATCGTTAGAACAACAATTGGTGCTGCTATCCTTCCAATCCTCGTGCAAGAGGCAACTACGGACAAGAAGGGTCATTGTAGAACATAAATATAAGGTTCTCTTTAGATGAATTTTTTTAATAAGTATTTATAATAAGAAAAAACAAAATGAAAACTTTTTTTTAAAAAAAAAAAACTTATGTACTTCTATTTTTATAGATATTCTTTTCTTTATCTTCTCTAAAACCTAAGATGATTATTTATTTTTAACTTATGAAAGAAATTTGATTCATTTTATTTTATTTTCATAAATACTGATTAAGAAATTTATAAAATTTTAAAAATTTATATTTATATATATATATATATATGAAGAATATTATTCGAGTATACAAATTGTTATTTACATGTTCTCGCAGTTATGATATCTTAGGCTTTATAAAAACTAGACCCAACCATAAACCCACACGACCCAAGCTAATGTGGGCTTGCATCACTCTTTAGAGGGCCCAAATTACACATAAAACGATAATAAATTAATTGAAACGAAGAGTTGGCAACAACTTTGCATATAAAATTGGATATTTTTTAATTTTAGTCTTTTCAAGCTTTTTTTTTAATTCTTTAGGAGCATTTGTTTCACGGATAATTTTTTTAATCTTCAGAATTTTTTTCCCTCTAATGTAACATGACAATGTTATTTTTGATTAATCATAAGAAAAATATGTTTGGTTAACTATTAAAATTGGTGGATAATATTTTTTATATTTCTAAGAATAATTACTTGAGTTTTGCAGAATTATTTTTTCTTAAAAATATATATATTATAATTATTAAAATATCCTTATTGTATTAAAAGATATTTTTTATACCGAATGTAACCAATGTGCAAAAACCTCAATTTCTATCTGCCAAAATGCTAAACAAGTTTCGTATCTAACATTATATACATAACCATTCGGCATGTAATTGGCAGTAACATGAACAAAATTGAGGGAATGAAATAGGTGCAACATTAGGGTTGACATTGTGGGCGGGTCTTGGCCCAGCAGTCCAACCAACCAAAAATGTCAAGAGGTGGGTTAGGTGACTCAATTTCTCTGTCCCCATATTGTTTATCCCGCCTAACCCTGCCAACTAAGCGGGATGGGACGAGTTGGCCCACCGATCTGTCATACATTTAAAAAAAAAATGTAAATACTAATTGGTATTTGAGTTTTGGGTTGTCACTTTGTATTTTTTTAAAATTTACAATATTATTTAAAAAATCAAAAAACATATTTATTATTGTTTTATATTATTTTATAAATTAAATTTCTCTAATACTAATAGGAAATTTTTTATTAAAATCAAATTTAAGATAAATAATTGATATATTTTATGTTCTCTAACTATATTTGTTCATTTAGGTTAATTTTATGAAATAAAATATTAAAACTTCCCTTTTTTTACCTTTTCTTTTTATTTTTGACGGCCAATCCACCCCTTAAGTGGGATGGATCAGGATTTTCAACCCATCCGAACCCATTTTTGGTAGGCCAAGATGGGTCTGACCAGCTTTGCCACCTTACGCAACATATAAAAACAAAATTTGTGAGAAAGGAAAAAATCATAACACCTAACATGAAAGAGCATTCTAAGGATAATGGGATAATTGGCAATAAGGATGGTATATCTGGATTTTAACTTATGAGAAGAGATTCTTGTCACTTAAGAATAAAATTTCCTTATTCCCTTCACCGGAATTAAATATTGATTAAATGTGAAATTATAGTTTATCTAGGAATAAAGATTATCAAAACTAAAAAAGGTATCTAACAAATATTCCTTTAAAGATTATTTTGTTTTTGTTTTAGCCCAATGATAATTCCCAACATAATGAAGTTAGGAACCCATTTCCTTGTCATATAATCAATGACCATGACAATGCATTCATATGTAATTTTTTTTATAAACTAAGTAAATTCTTAATCAACTAATTATTGTGACATCATCAAATGTTTTGAATAGATAAGGAAGTACTTGCATATCTTTTGTTGTATTAGTCTAAAACCAACTTTTGATTGCCTACCTCGATATAAAAAAACATTAGTTACTAAAATTTTCATTTTCTATATGATGAAATTTGGTTGCCAAACAAGTTAACAATCAAATTGATGACCAAACCATGATAGTCACAATAAATCTTGTCGCTAACAATTCTAATTATTGAATAAACATTCAGTTGAAATTAGCGACCAATATATTCGGTTAGCATTTTGTTTGCAAATCAGTTAATCATAAGATTCTTGTTGCTAAAATCTTAGAAAGGGGTGAAATTAACAATTGAATATTTTGGTCGCAAATTTAGATGCTAAGTCATAATTCAACATAAATATTAAAATAAAAATTGCGTTTGTAACTGATAATGTGATCATCACAAAGATTTACATTAATAAAATGATGCTAGCGACCGTTCCTTCGATCTCTATTTTGGTAACTAAATATAAATTGTACAGAGACATTGTTATTTGATTAGTTTTTTTTACTTGCTTTATTATTATTATTATCAACAGAAATTAAATAAAATAATAAATATGTTAGTTGCAACCCAAGAGATCAAATAAATATGATGAACTAATTTTAAAAAATGATAAAAAAAATATATTTCAATATAGTGTTTCATGTGTCAGTGCGCTAAATGGCATGCTTGAAAAATCAATTTTGAATTGAGATAAATTAATTGGGCACATCAAATGTTAATTTTGATTCAATCCAGTCAGGTTGAAATTATGCCTATCCAACGCATGCATATATTCATCTGGGTGCATGTTGACTAAAAGAGAAGATCTCTATTTCTTGTTTTCCATTTTTCGGTGCTTATTTCTTACCCATTTGTTTTAATATCCTCCGTGTAATAAACAATAAAATTTAGACATATGACATGTTTGGATGCACAACCATAGAAGATCTTATAAGAAAAGAATTTATTCAAGAAATTCTTATCCAAAAAATTGTTTTTACACAAGCTAATTTAATGTTTGGATGATAAATTCTTAAATGTTTATTTAAAATAATATGATATTTGGATGAAATTGTAGAAGGTCTTTTACATACTTAAAATTACCAAAAATGATATTATATGCTTTGATATTATTAAAACTAATAATTAAATACTTTAACATTATTATATAATTATTAAATGTTTTAAATAATTAAATATTATTAAAAATTACTTTTTTCTTCTATTTCATTTATAAAACTATTTTAACTTTATCATTATATTTAAAATATTTTTATATATTTTCTAGAAATTTTGATTAAAAAATAAATATTTTTATAAAAATAAAATAAATATATCTCATAAAAATATAATTATATGTATTTCTATATAATTAATTTTCATATTTAAAATTTAATTAATACATTATTGTTTTAGTAATGTTATCACTCACATTCTAGTTTATAAATTTAATTATTATCTATGTAATAATATTTTGTAACATATAAAATATAAAATGTCATTAACCTGGTAATAATATGATCAATAATGTCTTCCAATATAAAATTATTCAAATGTACTCATACCATAAACATGCAACTTTATATTATTAAAAAAATAAAGAAATTAAATACGTGTTGGAAACATATTCTTTAGAGATTCTCTAAATCGTTCCATTTGTAAAGTACTTTGAGCATCCGATTCTTCTCATGTTGTAATACTAAGACCAACTTCACTTTCATCTTCATCACTATCTATTTATTCGTTATCTTCATCTAGTGAATCAAATTCTCTATCACTCTTGTCATTTCTTTGAATGAAGTTATGTATAGTCATGCAAGCAACAATGATTTGGTTTTGTTTCTTCAAAGCAAAAGGTGGCATATTATCCAATATCTTTTATCTCGCTTTACATAAACCAAATGCATGTTCAATTGTACTTCAAAGACTAGAATGATAATAATTAAAAACTTCAACTCTCCCCCTTATTCTAGGCCCAATTCTAAATTGCGAGAGATGATACCTAGTTTTCTTGTATGGCCCTAAAAAACCCATAAAAGTAGGGTAACCAAAATCAATAAGATAATATTTACCTAAAGAATAAAACAATATTGCATGTTAGAACACAAAATTATAATGATACAAATATTTATAATATATAAATGTTAAGTACCTTGAGGAGGATGTGGAAAATGCAATTCAAGCTTACGTAAAGCCTCCATAAATATCTTAGTATCATGTGCAGAACCTTCCCAACCTGCCCAAACAAAAGTGAAACACATGCTAAAGTCACAAGCAACCATGACATTAGTGGTAGTGTAGCCTTTTCGACCAATATAGACTCCTTGTAGATGAGAGGGAACACAAACTCGTATATGAGTACCATCTATTGCACCAATACAATCCCTAAAATAAGGGCGATATCTGACATCTTTCATACTCTCATCTCTCATCGGGAGTATCTCTAAATGATGGATCAACAGGCTTAATTATGTCATTTGCAAACATACACACAGCTTCTAAGACACTATGAAAATGTATAGATATTGTTTCACCCGAATGTTGAAATCTTTCCTCACAATTATGAATAAAACCTGATTGACTCAACATGTATAAAAACAAGCCAACTTGCTCATAAATGCTGACATTTTGAGTTTTCTTTAAGTTGTACTTGGTTTCCAAGATATCACATAATTCAAGAAAGACAAGTTTCTTCATTCTAAACATTTGATAACAACGTATTAGATGACCATTTAGAATTTTAGATACCCAATGATGGTCTGTCATGCTTGAATCTCTACATGAATTTTTCACAACATAATTCATGAAGTAATTGGTAACATTAACTACAACAAACATCAACACTTTGTTCTTCGTAATGTGATCGTCATCGTCAGATGAAAAGTCATTTGATGATAGTGATGAGTCATTTGATTGTTGGATCGAGTGGCCTCATAATAATTAAGAAGGGGAGGGTTGAATTAATTATTCCTAAACCTTTACTAATTAAAAATTTACTCTTCTAAGGTTTTTACTATGTTGTTAAGTGAATAAGGAGTAAAAGAGAAACTTAACCAAAAGTAAAAGCGGAAATTAAAATGCACAGCGGAAAGTAAAAGAGTAGGGAAGAAGGAGACAAACACACAAGAGTTTTTATACTGGTTCGGCAACAACTTGTGCCTACATCCAGTCCTCAAGCGACCTGCGGTCCTTGAGATTTCTTTTCAACCTTGTAAAAATCCTTTTACAAGTAAAGATCCACAAGGGATGTACCCTCCCTTGTTCTCTTTGAACCTAGTGGATGTACCCTTCACTAGAACTGATCCACAAGAGATGTACCCTCTCTTGTTCTCAGTCAACAATCCAAGTAGATGTACCCTCTACTTGTACCACAAAGGATATACCCTCCAATGTGTTAAGACAAAGATCTCAGGCGGTTAAACCTTTAATACTTTGTGAATGGGGATACAAAAGAATTCTCAGGCGGTTAGTCCTTCGAATACTTTTGTATAAGGGAAAGGGAAGAATCAAAAGAATTATCAGACTGTGTCGTTTTGAATTCTTTGACAAGGGAGAAGGGAGACACAAAAAAATTCAGGCGGTTAATCCTTCTTTCTTTTGGAAAAGAGACACAAAAAGAATTCAGGCGGTTAGTCCTTGGCGAATTCTTTTTGGCAAAGGGAGAAGAGATGAAAAGAATGAATAGCACAAGTTTTCAAGGTTTAGAAAACCAGAAAACTTTGGAAAGCTTTTGGCACAAAGAAGAAGAAGAAGTTCAAAGAGACTCAAAAACCAATGTGGAAAAATTGCTTGTGTAAAGAATGCATTCGAGAAGATAGATGTGTAGATTAATAGAATGGATTGATGTAGGATAAGATAGATGTGAAATGCAAAACAAAGTCTTGCTTTTATAGACTCTTCATATCTGGTCAAGAGAACCATTAGAAGAGTTATGACTTTTAGAAAAACTTAAAACCAATTTGAAAAAGTCAAAAACCATTTGAAGAGTTACATCTTTTGATTTGTTTAGAAACTATCACTGGTAATCGATTACCAAATCATTGTAATCGATTACACAAAGCTTTTTTGTGAAAGAATGTGACTCTTCACTTTTGAATTTGAATTTCAACGTTCAAGCACACTGGTAATCGATTACCAAAACATTGTAATCGATTACAGCTTTTTGAAATCAATTGGAACATTGTAAATTTTGTTGAAAACTTTTTGAAAACCATTTTGCTTACTAGTAATCGATTACCAGAGAGTAAAAAACTCTTTGGTAAACATGTTTTGAGAAAAATCCATGTGCTACTTAGTTTTTGAAAAAACTTTTTAATACTTATCTTGATTAATTCTTCTCTTGAGTCTTGAATCTTGATCTTGATTCTTGATTCTTGATTCTTGAATTCAACTTTCCTCTTGAATCTTGAAGTGTTCTTCAACTTTCCTCTTGAGTCTTGAAGTGTTCTTGATTCTATCTTGAATATCTTGAACTCATTCTTTGAATGACCTTTGAGTTTTTTGTCATCACCTTTGTCATCATCTTTGTTATCATCAAAACATCTTTGAATCAATCTTGATTCATCATGAAGCTTTGCTTCTACATTAATGATAATGATGAAGACATCCTGTAGAAGGAAAGAAAAAGTCATAACACAATTGAAAATAAAAATCAAGAGTCAAACCATAACCAAGTTCCATAGCATAACCAAAATTAAAAACAAAGATCCATGACATAACTGAAATTAAAAACTAAGATCCATAACACAACCAATGTTCATAACCAAGTAAAACTAGTAGGTGTCAATGATATCAGATAGAGGAGAAACTAAGAAACTTGTGCTTAAGTGTCAGACTTGATCCATCCAAGTTGTAGCTCAGACTCTTCTAAAGCAACAAAGGTGATCTTGTTTGCCCTTTTTTTCATAAGTCTAGTGGCTTTGTAAAATAGTTCACTCTCACGCTCAAGTCCTGATAGATCTTTCAACTTTGCTACACGTGTAGTAATGCTAGTTGGGTCTTGAGCAAATACACTAGACTTAAATGTTTAAATAATACGATCTAATTGTGAGGAAAGCTTGGCAACAACCCTAATTCTTTTGTCACCCTCTCTTCCTCTGTCCACTTTCTTTTTCCAAAAACGTTATCTGAGTTGTTGTGTCTATCTCAGGCTCATTCACTTCCATCTCAGTGTTATCATCAATGTTATCATATGTCTCTTCTGTTCTTCTGTTGAATCCTTCATTTTGTCTTGAATCTTTAGATGGTGCATATGTTGCCAAAACCCGTAGCAATAGTACCCTTAAAGAGAAATTCCATCTCAATCAAGAATTTGAGCCTTACTCTCTAAACTTTGTTTGTTACTTCAGGATCCTCCTATAAAATAAAAAATAAGAATTATAATATATATTTGATATGGGAGTTAAGAGATAAAAATTTATCTCATTATAATATATAGATAGATTAGTAAAATACATTGTGCTCTAAACCACCTAATAAAATCATCCCTAGTAAAAAAATACCAACTACTCCATAACCGACACCCACCACCAACGGGATAAAACCATCTTCCTATACACACGACGAGACATATGTTCTCTGATCCGAAAACGTGTCAACCTCTTACCAAGTAAATGTTTCACAACCATACAACTAACAATTCCAATTCATAAAACTCAACTTTCAAATTAGAATCCGCTCAATTAACACTCCATTAACACCTATAATTTCTTTAATTATAACGTACATATCTACATTTTTCTCTCTAAATGTCAAGTAAGATAGTAATATTCATACATAATTTTTCTTCTTGAAGCATTATGGAACACATGTACATGAGCAAAATAAGATTAGAAAAAAACTATGTCACAAAAGTTAAGTTAAATGTATATATAAGAGAGGCTTAATTACTAGCTACAACTCTCTCCAATGTCAATAGGAAAATAGTCACAGGTAATGCTGCAATCTTGAGGAAGTCGCACCTTTCCAAAATAAAAAAAAAAAGTGTCCTGTTTTAGACATTTAGAAAAATCTACTCAATAATTAAGAATTTTTAACGAATGTTTTCGAAAACAAACTGATGCATGCAAAACTGCTCAAGATACTAATTCAAAGTTTAATGGTTTAATTATGAGACAAATTCGACATTGATTACTTTTTAGATAAAAGCTATATAGATGTATTACTGTACTAAATTTCACTTCTGACATTATTTCATTTTATCTTGTATATATCATCTGCTTATATATACATGACTATCCATTCTGATACTATTGAGATTAAACTCATTAAATGGTATGTGTATAGGAAAAGGAAAAATACACTAGTAACATAAAATGAAGGGATTCACCTAATTAACGAACTATTATTCCTTATACAAGTAATTTTTATGTGTTGTAAGATGTTTGTCTCCATTTGTTCCTTACCTATAGTCAGTCATTGAATGCATCATTATTGTTAGGGGAGGAATAGACGTATGGTGAAGAAAAAGTAACCGCAGTGAAAATGAAGAGTATTGTTTTTCTCTTAATGGAAGCTGAACTTGACTAGATACCATATGAATATATGCAAACCTTGATTGAAGCCTTGCAGCATTGAAAGTCTCAACATATTGAGTGGCAATAAGGGTACTTCCATAGTAGAGATAAATGATCACTGAGCTAAAGTCCACATGCACCTTCTTGTTTGGATTGTGAAGTTAGCCAGCATTGTTAGATCAGCATTGAGTAGATATCCAAGGTCAAGGTATGCAGCATTTAAGGTCACACTAAACACATCAAAATGAGGACTTTGGGGGCGAAAAACTAAGTACACTATATGCAGCATAAATACTCCACCTCAATATTCAACATTCTAACTCCTCCATTCTGACATTGAACTGCGACAGGATAAATCATATAAAAAGTCATCTTGCCCGATAAACTACGTTTCATAATTAAGCAGAGACGAATGTAAAAAGTAAATATATTAAAGTTGCTTTCATATTCAATGGCAAGATCCAGGAATTAGAATTATCGGCTTGAAATCATAAATTTAGATAACCAAGCCTTTGATTATTCCTGGTCTAATTATGTTCAATACTGGATGGAAAAATCTATTTCTTCTTCTGAAATCCTATATTCAGGCAAGTTGAAGTCCAATTTCATTTTGATAACCTGGGATTATATTAGAAGTGGATTCTCAATACAATTGTGATAAGAGTTTCTAAAATTGGTTTAATATGTGTGAATGAAGAACTTGACATACCACATGTTGGAGAAATGAAAATCTTTGAGAAATACACAGTGAATGAATGAAGAAAGGATTTGTCAACCCAGTTTCAATACTGCACTTTTCCAAACTAATTCTAAGATGTAGCAGTTTTGAAACTAATTTCCTAATACAATGCATTGTCTGACATTAATTTATACATTACAATCGTGCAAAAAATAAAGGACAGGAAAGAACATAATGAGATGGGACAAAACTACATCATCTGAGCAAGAATTTAGTAAAAAGATAGATAACCACCCTGCAATTATTATCAGTGAAAAAGAAAATCAACAATGGGATATTACGATTAAAAGTAGAGTCCAGAGAAAGCGTAAGATTGCAACAGAAAAGAAAAAGAAATAGAAACAGAATCACACATAAAGAACAAAAGAACAAGAGACTGGCTTGCACGAAAATCACACATTGAGCAAACAATACTGATCTCAAATTGGAGATAAAATTCTAATCGCAATGTTTTTGGAAACAACACATTGACCAATTATACAACTACCACTAACTTTATTTTAGTTGAATAATACACACCTGAATTTTGGCTTCCCACCATTCATCACTAGCAGTAATAGTTTTCTTCTCTCCATCCCAGCCAAGACCAGTGTCCTTCCCAATAAGCTTAGCCCATAATTGTCATCCCTTTTTCAAAGAATCCCACCTATTTCTGAATTGTTTGTATTCATATATCAAATTTGTTGTCTTATTGAACTTTTCTGCAACACTTGCCCAACTAAGCTTAGTGAAGTGGTTGTGAGGTTTATTTCCAACATTCACCTCTTCTATGCACACTTTCAACATAATCTCAATATTTTTATCATACCATCTTGCTTTCTTTCTTTTCACAGGAACTTGATTGAGAGACATTTCTCAAACTTAATGAAGCAAACAAAAGCATAACCCTAATCCATAACAATTCAAAATTTAATGAGAAGAAAAAGAAATTAATGAAAAATTGGTTAACCCGTGATGTTAATAAAGGAAGAAGAAGAGATGCTGAAGGATGATCTGAAGAGAAATTGAAAATGGAAGAGAGACTGAGGAACAGAGGAGGAAGGAACAACATGTAACTTGTGAGGAACAAGAGAGAGAAACTTTGAAGGTTTAGAAAATATGGAGGGCATGCTTTGTCATTTTGAAATTTTTTGAGGACATAATTGTCTAGGCATCATTTAGGGAACAGATTCCCGAAAAGTAAAAATTTCACAAGCTGAAAATTTGAGCTTCAAGAAAAGATTTGCTAAGAACTTTTACTTTTATAAAAGCTTAAAAAAAATTAATAACCAAACACTCTTAAAAAATAAAAAAGATCTTTTTTTAATAGATAAGATGCTAGAAGGTCTTTTGCACTGCATCCAAACGACCCTTTAGCAGGAGGCTACTTAATTTGTACATGTAATTTTGCATGCATTTTGTGTAAGACTAACAAATAAGGGGATTGAAGAGATAAAACATATTAAAATAAGTGGAGTCTGGTTAGCACATCAATTGCATTGTATTGGTAGTCCTTATGTTTCGTTGTTGTTAATTAGCATTAGAAGTCAAAGTTCAATCGCCACACACATGAAGACTAGTCAAGAACACGTGGGAGAGTAGTTGGAAACAAACATGATAATCATCCCCCCTCATGCAACCTTAATTATATTTTTTTATTATCCGTGAGAATTGACAATATTTTTTTTTGAAATAGAAAAAAAGATATATTATTGTAATGTCTAGGGTCCACAAAATACACTCGGCATGCTACCTAACACTCATAAGTATATGTCAGTCCTGGCATAGGAGCATAGACATCCATTCCTCAGCAGTCAGGCACTCAATGAACATGTTATCTCTAACCCTCTTATTATTTGAATATATTGCGATCTCCTTATATCTTGGGCAGATATTCAATTATTTACAAGTGACACATTATCTATAAGTAATAATTATCTACAAGCTTTTATCTCTAAGTTATACATTATCTCAAACTTTATCTATAAACCACCTTTATCTAATTATTATCTACAAGGGTTGTTACGTCATCGTAACAACCTTTGTCAACAAGGACTCACAACTCCCTCTCCACACTATAAGTATCAGGTTCTCTCGTACTCTTTTCACATTCTCATTTACTCTTCTAACTCACGTACTTACGAGTGTCGAAGTCATTTGCTTTGCAGATCTCCCTTCTTGTTTTCTTAACAAAGATAACTCTCAGTCCAACGTGTTAAGTCTAGGAGTTCACCTTAGCCACGCTACTCTCACAACTAGGGACCTTCCTCTGAGACGTTGCTTGATCGCGATCGAGGCACTGCTAAACAAGGTGGCCTTAACAGGTGTTGTGTCTGGATTGGAATGTGAAGTAGGAGTTGGTATTTATATAACAAGTCTAGTTTGGTCAAATGTGTTAATGTCAGGTGATTCATAAGTTATTGTATGTTTGGTTATATTTGGGTGGGTAGCTATCCTTAAAACTTGGTTATTCTATATTTTTGTTTCCTAGTCATTAATATAACTTAACCTTTGTTCTGGGGATTGGTTTTGTTGAACACGGTTAGGGGCATATGTGTGTTCCTTTGTCTTGTAACCGTTGTCTGGGTATATCTTATACCTATGGTGCTTTTGGTTTATATAATTCTATATTAATGACTAGGAAACATAAATATAGAATAACCAAGTTTTAAGGATAGCTACCCATCCACATATAACTAAACATACAGTAGCTTATGAATCACTTGACATTAACACATTTGATCAAACTAGACTCATTATATAAATACCAACGTTTGCTTCACATTTCAATCTAGACACAACACATGTTAAGGCCACCTTGTTTAGCAGTGTCTCGATCGCAATCAAGCCACGTCTAAGAGGAATGTCCCTGGTTGTGAGAATCATTATGGAAAGGGCACATCAAAATTCTTTCCCACAAATTTTAGTCAACACCAAGTAAAGTATAAGATATTCTCCATGAGCAAGTCCTTGTCAAAAACTTTCCCCTGAAAATACAAGAGTTTCTAACCCTCCAAGTATTCCAAACCACAAAGCACCACAATATCCTCCACCTATTAGGAATTAAAGACAATGTCAAAAAATTTATCACAATTTACACATTTTACTTAACTAATTAAATTAGACCTCTTAACATCCGATCTTAATTATATGACAAAAGACAAACATAGAATAATATTCTTCTTTGGATAGGGGGATGCGATGCATCCAATCCAATGCATGTTGCTATTTTATATAAATTAAAACAACTTCCCAATGTGCTAGCTAAATTGCAATAGTTAATTAACTGTCCACTATTTTATATGCATATATTATATGACCAGTTTATGAAAAGACAATTGATTATTTAGTAATTTTTACGGGTTTATGATTTTGATTATGTCATCACTCTAAAATAAGTTATTTGCTATTAGCTTATTTTTTGGGACTTCCTATTTCTCTCTCTTGTGTTTTATTTATAGTTATTAGAAACAATTGTTACAATTAAAAACCAACAAATGATTAGTCCGGAGAGCGGTGGACACGGATTCCTCTAACATATTGGGATTCAAATCCTAACTTATGCCTACAAAGTAAAACTTGGTAAGAGCATTATAAAAAAAAAAGAGAAAACTTGTTTAAAGGGGACAATCCACTTGTTAATATAGATATATTATTCGTAAATCATAGACTTTAATGATGACTTATTGCAAAAAAATTACATTATCAACTATTAAAAAATTATCGTTAATATAATTTTTAAGATAATTATTATAAAATTTAATAAATTTGAAATTCATATTAATTTCTAATTGATTGATAATATAAAATTATTTTATACTAATATATGTGCATGACCTATCTGTTCTAAATCATATAATAATAAAAAAAATATTTATTTTTATAGTGTTTTCAACTCAAATGTATTTCTTTAAAAATTAAGTTTTAATATTTATTTTTATATTAATTTCTTTAAAAAATAGTGTCTTTCTTATACTCTAGTTCTGCCAATGCTACTAAACACGATACTGTATTCGTGTTCAATAAAAGAAAGAAAATATTATAAAAGTGAATTATATTTGCTGTATTTTAAAATATAAAAAATGAGAATATCCAAATATAATAGAAAAAGAAATATTAATTCTTGAAGTACAGTACCATGAAGTCAATAAATATATATGCATTTTTATAAAAACATAAATAATCTTTTAACCATATGCTGTCACGCACACTTAACTATTATATGGTACGACAAAGCAAAGTTGGACTTGGCAGGGTATTTTACACTTTGAAAAGTAACCAAAAAAGTTGGACTTGACAACTGAAGTTTGGAGCCAGTTCTTCAACTAGATATTTAGAAGAAGAACCAAGGAAGAAACGAAGGGGGCGGAAAAATAAATAGACAGAAACACAAAGATGACACGTATTCATTGCTCACCCTATTGATGTAATTCATGTTTTTATTAATTATTTAATTGATGGTTTTCTTAGTACATACTCATAGGTTGAGGTTCAATAATGCATGTCATGGTACAAAGCATGTGAATAGAAACGCCAGCATGTTGATAAAGATAAATGTGACTATTGAACATACTGAAATGGCAAATCGTACCATTCCAAATCCAAAAGAAAATTCGTAGCTAGCTAACCTTTCCAGGAAAAGAATGAAAAATATCAACACAACAATCAAGTACAATACCTTATCTACAAAAGTATATTATAAAGCTAACCTCCAAACCCCAACATGTACAAATTAACATTTTTTGTACACAAATTGTTTCTAATTTGTCATAGAAACTTGGATATTTTGTTTTAATTGTTTCTTGACCCTCGAATGATGGAATCTTTCTTTATAATAAATCACTAATTACTAATCCTTTTCTATATACTAAATCACTAATTACTAATCCTTATCTAATGATCAAATTGATTGCATTCTTTGGTGGGCTCAGCTTCTGAATATTTTACTTTTCATTAATTTTCCTATTTCATTTTTTTTTGTCCGACTTAACCTTTTGATATTTTTGGATTATCCTTGAAATTGAAGATGAGGACCAAGCATTAACCGTTGATTCAGCAAAGACTGCTTCATGAGGTAGTTCCATTGTGGGTTCTCGTATTGGTTGTTGATGTTAGTAGGGAAGTTGCAAGAGGAACTAAGGTATTTCTTTGATGGGTACAAGGTTTCCTCATCCATGTTTGAAACTTGGCGCTTTGGCCTCATCATGTTTTCCATGTTGGAGACTGAAGGGTTCAATTGGGGGTTGTTCTTCTGAAACATGTAACCATTGCTGTTGTCGATTGGAGATGGTTGCTGATCCAAATTCCCAGTGTTGAAGCCTGTACTTGATCCAACCCCTGGTGGGTGGGTGGTATGATTTTCAGATAAGAAACTGCTTAGGATAGAGTAGTCCATGGCATCCAACAAGTTGGAGAAGGACACAGATTTCTGAGATATCAATGTGTTTTGAGGTGGAGGTGTTGGAGATTTTGAGATTGGCAAAAGGGTCTCTTTGAATACGTGCTCCTCTGCTTGATCTACATCACCTACCCCTATTGATGCCTCTGTTGAAGTTAGAGGATGTTTGGATTTCTTGTAAATCCGGCACAGAACCCAGTCATCCAACTGCAATAGACCAATAATTAATGTAGATCAGCCATAAGCAATCAGCATGTGTTATTGTTAATAAGGTTTTGAAGAAGGATCTATAATATGATAAATTATTACATGATCTGATCAATCTCAATATGACACCTTATTAGCTCTTTTTGTGTAAATTGAAAAATACGGTTATGCATCACTTGGAAATTGATTAGGATCATATAGTAGAATATAATAATTTCTCCTACATTAGATTCGTCAATATCAAGAATTCCGATGAAAATATAATCTAATATGACCGCAATTTAAAACCTTGGTTGTTAGTTGGGATCGACATGGGACACTTACTCTCATGGAGGAGTCTTTGAGCTTAATGGGTTTGTTGTTGTCTACAAGGCGATATTCATGCATGATCCAATTGGTCTTCACACCCTTTGGGGGTCTTCCTTTGTAGAACACCAAAGCCTTCTTCACACCAACGCTCTCTTGTGCTCCTCCTTGCAATGATGTCACTATGGTCTTATCAGTGCCAGTGGCCTTCCAATAACCTGAAGCAGCTGCCCTGTTTGGCCTTGCACCATTAGGGTACTTTCGGTCTCTAGGACTAAAAAAATACCATTCTTTCTCCCCAAAGGTTGCCTTAGCTGATAGAGAAACCACAAAAACAAATCATTAGTAAAGCTTCCACATCAAACATTAATAAATGGACTTGAATGACACACATCACTAACTCTAGTCCCTAACTTAACATGATATTTTTATCTTGAGTAATAGAGTTTATACTATTTCATTTTATCACATTATGTCAATTATCAATTATTACATATATTTCTCTGGGATTATAAGATTGATTTAATGATAAAGAGAAAAGAGAAAATATGATTTGAATATTTTACTAACAAAAAAACTAACATATTAACTAAGAATATGTATCGATCAAAAATAAAAATAAAAGCATACATTTCTCTCTTTCTAGGTGTAGATTCGTACATGGGTGTCCATGCATCATTTATTGAATATCTTTGTAACAAAGTATCAAAATCAAAGGAACTAGAAGAGATACAAACCTGGTAAGTCCCATGGATCTAACTTGTAGATATCAACCTCTGCAATGATGGAAACGGGCAAGGGTATGGATGCTACCTTTTTACTAAGGTAGTGAAGAATGAGCTCCTCATCGGTTGGGTGGAACCTAAAACCGGGTGGCAAATTGGATTCTGGGTTTCCCATTATTTGCCTAATTAATAATTAATTTGGCTAGCTAGCTAAATGATGTTTAGGGGGTTAATTTGATGAGGATGAAAAAAAAAATGAAGACACTAAACAAAGTGCCCAATTGGTACTACTTGAAAGCATAGAACAAGAGGGAAAGAAAGAGAGGTTGAAATTTTTGGGGTGTAGAGATGGGAAGGGGTTATATGGTTGTGGAATTTGTCGCCTTGTGGGAAAGGATTAGGTCGAGATGGGCATGGGGTATGAATGAGAAGAGATTAGAGATGAGTTCAAAATTTTCCCAAGTGGGGTCCATGTAAAGTGAGAGAAGCAATATGGAACTAGTGATGGCTAGCCACATCTACGGAAGAAAAGAAGAAAAAAAAGAGAGACCCAATTGGCATTGTTTTGTTTGTGAATTGTGATATTATTATTATTATTATTATTATTAATACATAAATTATCTTTTATATTAAACACATAACCAATATCTTGTATTTTTTATTTTTATCTTTATCTTTTTATAACATAATAAATTTTATCATATTTAGATTTTTTTTTCTTTCTTTTTTATCTTTCTCTCTATGTATTAGATACCATTTGGGTTGTTTATACAACATATTATTATAATTATTCAGACATTCCACTTTTGTAGTTTCTCTTTTAAATCCTGGTCCAACGCTCCAGGATTATCGTTGTGCAATGGCGGCTGCAAAGTGACATCATCGTTCTTGAGATAAGATGATGACACGTGTTATTCCAAGCCCACAAGGTAGAATGATTGATGATATCATTGAGGGTAAATAAATCACACGGATAATGTTACCTTACCTTTTCTTTCAATAGTTTTTTCTTTATTCTCATATATTTTATAGAAATTTTTTTGCCAAATATAAAACATGTTTTATGTTTTGTTTATTTAATAAATATTTAAACTAATTAAAAGTGGGTTCAAAAACATTTTTATCCTTATAATTTAACTTTTTTTTATTCTTACAATTTTTTTTTAGTCGTTACAAATTATATTCTTTTATTTTTAATTGTTATAGGATTTTATATAATATTTTTACTGTTCAAAAATGTTATTTAAAATATTTTAAAGATAAAAAATAAATAAATAAAATTTATAAAAGTTAAAATAAAAAATGTATTTAAACCTATTGTAAGATGGCGAAGAATTGTTCGATCACTAAATGCATGGTGATTAACGTTCTTTGTGTTGGTAATTTGGTATTCACTTTCTGATCCTAGGAAAGGCAGAAAAATATTGTGGAGAAATAGAAATAGTATGTTATTCTCACTAGAAAATGTACATTTTAATGTTTGTGGCCGTTGTCATCGTCGTGAATTAAGGTACTCGGCTGGGATTATTATGCGTGTGGCTTTGACACTTTGACTAGATACCCACTGTTTTATACTACTAGGTCTAGAACTAGGATAATATTTTTAGCTCTTTTTCTTTTTTTATTTGTTATGTTTTTTATTTTAATTAATAATGTTTTCGGCTTGAGTCAAGAGTGTGCATGCCACGAGCATATGTTATTAAAAGAAGTTCCTAGTTTTATGGTACTTATAGTACTTCTTCTTTCTTCTTTCATTCAACGTTATCCAACACTTCATTTTATCCTTTATTTCTATTTCTAATTTATTTCATCCAGTTATATGTATGGAGCTTCCAAGCATAATTAGTCGACTGTTTCGTTGATTTTTTTATATGTTCATAACCCTATAATAATGCTATACAAAAACGAGATACATGTACAGATTATTAAGTATTTTTCTGTTGTTTTTTCTCTCTCTCATTGTAGTTATTGTTTTACTTTTTAAATCACATGTAACAGATATATAATAGAAATCAATTTCTATTACCAAAATAAAGCTTTAATTTTAATTGAAAAATAACACAAAAACATTTATAAAACTGTATCTAAGTTTTATCATACTATATATCAAATCATCACAAACTATAACAACGTCTCAACCAGTGGACCAGCGGATTGGCCCACATGGCAATCACCTAAACTAAGATAAAAAAGGATAATAATTCAAAGTTTTGGAGTGCTATGGGACAAAAGAAAAAAGAAAACTTTTGGAATACGTTATTATTATTGTCCACTGCTTCAGAGAACTGTAGCCAAAGGCATAGCCTCAAAACTCAAAAGTGCGGCTAGTGCTTTCTCATGTGGGCCAAAAGGGATAAAAAAAAATATCCTTCGTTGAGCACGGGGAAGCATCTTTAGTAGTATCAAATTTATATTTTTTTTATAGGTTTTTTGGGGTTGTTATATAGTTTAGGTTTAACTTAATATTTAATAAAAAAGATTTATTATGCAGATTATTAAAAATTTAATTATGATTAGAAATTAGTTCAATAATCATATATCCATAAACATCTAAATTTTATTTAAATTTCTATTAATTGAAGAATATACGTGTATGTGACAATTATGATAAATAAGAAATATAAATAATTAGGGCATATATAGATGGTCAATATTAAAAGTTAGTTAGCGATTACATTATTACTTAAATAAAATATGTGCTTTGAGTTTGACCTGAGATATTTTTTCAATAATGTTCTTTTTGATATATTGTCTTTTAATTTGAAGTTTAAGACCAATGTTACAAAATTTAGATTATGTATTAAAATGATAAGGATATTACATTTAGTTAACGGGTTATTGGTTACAGCAATAAGTTACTCTAGTTAAATTGAAAGAATCTATATAAATTATGATAACATGACGTATCATAGGAGATTGGTTTCGTAGTTCTCACGAATATATTTATACTAGCTAGTTCAATCTAATTAATGAACAATTTAATGATGTTAGTAATAAGCGAATTAACTTATTTAATAACTAAATTGACCTAACCACAAGTCTGATAATTGCCTAGGCCGAGTGAATTTTAATAATAAATCTTAAGACAATCTTTTGAAGTCTTCAAACATCTAGAAGTTCAAGTTTTCCTTCTTTGATCTAGCTAGATGTTTTTTTTTTATATAAATGTTAATTATTAATTTATTAATTTTTATTAATGTGAGAGATTCAAACACATGACCTCTCATTTCCTCTTCTCCCTTCAACTATCAAACCAATCTTATAATTCTTTCTTCAATCTAAATGTTAACTTGTTCTAATGATCCAATGCATTTTTCTTTAAGGGTTTCCTCTCCAATAAAATTTTGCTATCATATACTCAACTTCCAAACATATGTGATATGGAATTCTAAATACATCAAAATAACTTGAGCCACTGGTTTGATTAGCTCTTCACGACTTTCTCTATACAATGGTCTCTTTTTTCATCCCTTGAAATTCTTGCCATCACAATAATTTTTGCTATTACAGTAGGCCTCGAGGTCATTAACAATACAAAGAGATTAATTATCAAGGTTTTTCCTTTTGTAAATGGCATACATTATTTTTTTGTCAACAATACATATATAGAGATTATAGTGAACTTTTCCATCGATAAATTACAATCGTATTTTCTAATCAACAAATATCAATTATGAAATTTTAATTATTTTTTTATACACAAAAAAAATTATAGATAGTCAAATTACTAAAGGCTAAGCCTATGGTAATTTATAGTTGACTTAGCCAAAAATAATTACTAAAGGCTTAAACCACTATACTTTATCTAGAGATAAAGCCTCGATAAATTACAATAAGTTTAACTCACTGTAAATAAATTATGGTATATAATTAACTTATATTATATATTATTTATATAATGTATAATATTTTTTTATAATTTAATTACAATGAGATTAGTTCACTGTAAATTATTGAGGACTTCTCTGCTAGTAATTTCTTCGAAAATAAGATAAAAATTCAAAATTTTCCTCTTTAGTTGAGGAGTCATAAATTTCAAACGGTTGATAATTTATCGATAAAATTGAATTATAATGATTTTTTTTCTGATTACAGTAATTTTTTTAGCATGAATGAATTTTATAAACACAGTCCTAGACAAAAAAAAAAAAAAAAGGGTGATACTTTGCTCTATCAACTATTATTGGAAGACCCTAGAGTACTACTAGTATTTGACATGCCTTTCTACCCCATTTATACCCTTTGAATCTCGTTTATTCTGGGAGCACATTCCAGCTATAAATTCCTCCAGGTTGATTTTCTATTTGCATGCCAGCTCACAGGCTATAAGGATTGCACTGATACATTGCTTTTTATTATTATTATTATTATTATTACATACATTGCCATTATTTGTCACATGCATTGATGTTTTTCTATTCATCCTTCCCATGCATCTTAGATTCCGCATAGAAAATTTTATTCCATATGCATAGTACGTGATTTACGAAAGCAAATCTTTTTAAATTAAAATTTGATTAATTATTACTGGGAATACTTAAACTTCCCAAAAAAAATTATATTATATAGTGTTTTTGACAGAGAAAAATTATAATAATCAAACCTCTTTTATTATGCCAATACATGACTGTATATGATAGTTAAAAGTTTTAAACGAATTCAAAATTAATTACATTAATCGTTGTGAAATCACTTATGTGTATGAGTGTATCACATTAATCGTTGTAAGTAATTAAAGGCATAGGTATAGAAAAATTAAATATCTTTTTTGTCAAATAATTATAAAAATATACATATTTATTTAAAGCAAAATGAAGTATAAACTAATGCCTTTTTTTTTATTAATAATAAATATTTTATTAGAAATAAATTGAAAAGATAAGATTCTTTTGAAATTAAAGGAATAAAATTATAAAAAAAATAAATTAAGACTCGTCATTTATGAGGATTTGTTTGAAAAGAGTAATTAATACCTTACTTAAAAGTTGAAAAGTTGATTCTAATTACAAATTGATTAAAAAGATTATAAATTAATAATATAAAAAGTTTTAGGTACCGTCATTTAATCATAACTCATTATTTATGATAAATTTATTGATTTTTATGATAATTACTTTAAAAAATCATATTAATAATAAATTATTATCAGTATAAAAATGTTTTACATTTATAATGTGTGACCATTAAACTCTTAAAAATTATTAGTTAAATGTTATTAAAATAGTTTACTTATATAAAATTTTTGGTAAAATCAAATGTTGAACTAGCTAATAAATGTAAAATGATATAAAAGGATATATTTATATGATTTTTTCCTTAATTTTTTTGAATTTTTTATTATTATTATACTTTAGATTCTTTAGTTTTGAAGTTTATTATTATTTAATGGTAAAATATTTACAAAAAAATTAATATATAGTGTGATAATTAAAAGAAATAATGTAATATTAAAAATAACCCCCAAAAAGTAAAAATAAATATAATAAGAGCTCAATTGTGAATGTAAGGGTGGTGTTTTTTTCAGTTTTTCCTAAATTAAAAGAAGGTAAAGGAAAAAAAATATTTACACATTAAAGGTTAAAATAAAGAAAATGATACCCTAAGTTTAAAATTATTCTGCGAAACGTCTTTTTTTTAAAAAAAAAAAATCATGAGAATCAAAGACACCTTTGAGGAGATTTATAACATTCTTATAACTTATTCAATTAATTAAGTTATACCTTCTTGTTACTTTAAGAAACATCTAAAAAATAATATTCAGTTAGTTACATAAATTTATTTATCAAAAAGCAATTTTGATGATTAAGAATACAATAATTTTAAAATCCAATTTATTAAAATAAATATTTTTAATTTGATATTGTGTGTCAATATTTAAATTTAATTTAAATTCAAATTAGTCTTATATCAAAGTTTAAAATTTGAAAATATAGAAAATAAAAAATAAGAGAAGACACTTAATATAAGAGAAATGGCTTGACTTAATAAAAAAATACTCCTAAGAATACTTTTTTTTTATCAAATAAAAATACTCTTCTTTCAAGAGAGTGAGAACTAGTGCATTAAAATTATTCGTTTACTTTGTGTAGTAAACACGTAAATGACGTATTCCAATCATTTTCATTTATTTCTTAATTTTTATTTTATTTGGATCATCTGCAATTTTTCTTAGACTAATGATAACTCGGTATTGCTAATGTATGTTAAGTATGAATAAGAATTAATCTATGATTTAGGTCACGAAAGTCAGTTGTTTCTCATTTTTCAAGTTGGTCTAAGAGACACACGAGCACGAGAACAGAAGCTACTTCACACCTAAATTTTTTGGAAAAAGTTTGTTAGACTGGCGTAGTCATCTAGTTTAAATATAATAGGTGATAAAAAGAAAAAAGATGAAAAAAAATAAAAGTTGATGAAATACATGATATATTGAAGTGTCTATATAGCATACTAAAAAAATTTACATGATATGTATTAGGTGATTAACGTGGATGCATGAAATACCCCACATGTAACGACAGAAAAGCAAAAACTGTAATTACTATATATATAAGAATACATTTTTAAGAGAAAATGGTCTATATATAAATAACGTAAAAGAGTTTTTGGTTTTACAAATTCGTGTAATCAAAATTTATTATATTTACGATAAATTTGTTAACTTTTTATAATAAGTATCTTAAACATCACAATTATTATGATTTCTTGTTGATAAATTATGTAAATTTTTTTACAATAAAGATATGTAAAAATTAAATTATATTTGAAATCTCTGACATTTAATTTAAAATTTATTAAATAATATTCATGGGATAATATACTCAGGTATCTCCCAAAGAATCTATTTGCTTAGAACGTAAGGCATGCACTCTCCAATAATTTGTAACCCCTCGTGGCCTCGTGGGCCAGCTTGCAAATTGATTTGCTCAAGATAAGTTATAGCCAACACCAAAACAAACAAGGAACCATCCTAAACAGAATAAAAAATTCAAAAAAGTAATAATCAACCAAGTATGGAGTCACGCCACTTCCTCTGATCTTCTCCATGTATCATTAACCAAAAATCAGCAACGTTATGTACTAATCTTTCTTTCATTACCACATATCTGGGAGAGTTATTAACTCAAACAACAATGCTCCAAACTACGTGTCACTTCCACAATGACCCAAATGGCCAACACTTGTATCATTGCCATGTGGTCCAGGTCCAGAGGAGGGTGATAAGTGATAACTTTATCTCTTTTTTCTGAAATTAGTATTGTGCCTAATGCACTTGGCTTTCCTTTTGAGATAGAAAGCATAGTCAAAAGCAGCAATGTATTGGTTAGGACATTATGGATCTATATATCAGTATGTCTATATATCTATGATTGAAGTGCTTGTTGAATCCTAATTGTGGCTTTGATTTGTTATTGATTGAATAGTTTATTTAAATACCTTTTCAACCCCTTATTTTATTACTTAATAAATGAACGAATCTTGGTTTTAATTTGCGTACCAATGAAATCGAGTGTGGGCAATCTTTCTTCTCCAATTAGAAATAATAAGAATTAAATATTTTTAACCTTATTCATAAATGATCAAATTGTTTAAGTCTCTGTTGTAAATTTAAGTGATGATATGATATAATTATATATAATCGTCAATAACATTAAAAATATCGTTTTATAAAATGATATATTATCACTTAATTAATAAGAGTCAATATAAAAATTTCAATATATCAATTAAGTTTTAAAATAATAATTTTTTTTATTAGAGATCCACACAAAAGTTTAATCATTTATTAAAGATTTTAAAAGCTAAATAATAATAGTTTTTGAAGAGCCCAATGAAAAGGGGAAACTTCCAATATAAGTGTGGTTAGGATAGGTTGTGCACTATGTACAAGGAGGTTGGTCCTGATTCTTTGGACCAAATAAGTAGAAGAAACAATGAAACTTGCTATATAGGGAGATCAGGGTCTTACAACTTTGAATTGGATATCAAAATATCATGCTGCATGCACATTCCTACATCATTAAATATCTTGCATCCTTTAATCTTTCACTATTTGTGTCCAGGATGAAAAGAGAGAAAAAGATGAGGGATGCAAATAATGATGAAATCCTTTTAGAACAAAATTTAAGTTATTATAAATAACTAAAGAGAAAAAAATTATACATTAATTGTGTAATTTTTTTTTACAAAGTCATCCGATTACAATCCATAACCATGTATTAAATTTATTAACTTTTTAAAATAATTTAAATGGTAGACATTAAACCCATAATTAAATTATATATAGCTAAATTAAACCGGTGAAATAATTTCTTAAGAAAATAAATTCCATACGTCTTTTAATTTAGGGATGTTTGTGAGATCGAATTTACCTAATAACTCTGACAAGATATTCTTTTATCAGCTTTTTGCATATCTCGTGTTAAATTTGCTCACATTTTATATTAAATTTCAGTTTTGCCTTTAAAAAACGTAATAAATATGATAATTCAATACAATTAAATCAATTAATTTCAAATCAAATTAGCTAGGTCTTCGAATTTTCTTTTCAACCTGAATCGATCTAATGATCCAATTAAAAAAAAATTGACTTTTTCATTAATACTTGTAAAAAAAATCGCTTGTATTAATGAATTTTATACTTTAGTACTTAAATTTTTTTGGGTCAAAGGTGTTTTGAATCTCTTTATTTTTGGTGAAACTTGATTTTAATTTTTGAATTTTAACTTTAATGAATTTGATTCTTAAATTTTATAAAAAAAATAATAATTTTCATCTCTTCACGATGAAAACTGTTTGTGATGAGGGATGAAGATTTACTTTTTTAAAGTTGAGGATCAAATTAATCAAAGTTTAAGTTCAATAATATTTTTATCTTGTACTATAAAATTAAGATTTATAATTCACCAAAATAAAATAAAATTAAGATTTATATAAAAAAGAAAAACTTGAAAAAGTATATTTTTTTATTATAGCATAATATTTTTTCATCACAACTAAATGATTCAATCAAACCAAATTAACATGAACTTAGTTAAATTAGTTTAGTTTAGATTAATAAAAAAAAGTTTTCATAAGTTGAATGAAATCAGTTATTCAATTAAATAACATTGTTTAAGATTTAATTTTAACCTAGGCAACTACTATTATAATTTACATGCCTATAGTAAATTATATATTATAATTATATTAGTTTAATTAGTAATATCTCAAGTGTAGGTGTTATTTATGTAATTAATTGCATGAAATACTAAAAAAAAAGATTTTATTACTCGACTGAAGTAAAATTACTTAATACATGTGATCTATTAAAAAAACATTTTTGGGGAGAGATAAATATGTGAAAAATAGGAATTTCTAAGCAAAGTTACCCTGTAATGTATGCAAAAAAGTACGTGAGAGCTAAAATGTAAGCCACTGTTATGAACCCAAGGTGATGATTATCCACAACTGTGAAACTATAATAATTATACCTTTTTTCTGCCTTAAAAAAAATTCTTCTTTTTTTAGGTCCATAACTACAATAATATGATAATTATCCTTCAAAGATGCTTTTGTGCGATCGAGACCATGGCTAAAGAGAGCTCTCTCCATACTGTTTTGGGTTTTCATACACTAATGTTTTTGGCTGTTTGCTTCACCATCGGGATGGTGTCAGCTGTGATGTAAGAAAAATTAAAGAATAACAATTTGATACATACTTCTATCAAAAAAAGTAATTTTATACATACTTATATATAGCTTTACGTACATAAATACAATTTTCATTAAGCGATGATACGTAGTTTTATTTTATTTTATTTTGTACACACTTATAATACTGTTTCTTATAATGATAATGATAATGATATGCGGGTGAGTTGATTTGTTTACAACGTGTAACGAATATTTTGAAATTAAATATCTAGTGTTTGGATTTTGATTTTGAATTGACCTGAAATAATATTATATTATTATAGGCGAAAATGATATGCCAAAATGGAATTGAAAACACAAAAAAGAAGAGAAAGCCAACTTATTCCATCTGATCCCTTATCTAGCTAACTTGTTCACCTTAAATTCCAATACCCAAACGCGATCGTACCAAAAACTTATTGTTAAGTACCAACAACACCAATTATCTAACTTTTTATTTTCTTTTAGTATTGGTGGATTGGGCTTTTTGTTCTAAAAAACGTGAAAAGAACTAGAAATGAGTGTGGTTATCTAATGATTTCAGTTAATTTATAAATTTATTTGCCTAAAATAAAGTGTTTGTTTGGTTTGCCGGCATAATATTTTTAAAATATTACGTTCGAGTTACTATTTTTTATTTTAAATATCTTCATAGTTTTTCATTTTTTTTAATCCTCCCATTATAAATGGAAGAAAAATCTTGACTAATCCAAAATTCAGTCAAAAAATAAATAAAATTTAATACAAAATTATTTCGATCAAGGATCAAATTCGAGTACTACACAAACAATTCAATCTTAATTTTAATATATTAATCACTTGTATTCTTGGTTTCATAATTTTTCATTTATTCTCTCCTTTCATATTACATATTTACTTTAATATTTTTTTAATATAACACTATTTATTTTTAATACGTGTTTAATAAAAAAAATAAAAGCATTTAAAATTAACTAAAAACCTAAAAATACATTTAAGTAAATATATATTTTTTCTATAAAATAATTTTTTTTTTAAAAATATAATCTTTTAAATTAGTGTCTGTTTGGACATGTACGTTGGACACACATGTTAGAAGGAAAAAAAGGGCATGCCGCATGCACTAGAAATAGTATCCAAATAACAAACAGTACTAAAAATTACTTATTTTTTCAGCACGCAATTAATTAAATTACAAAACTTGTATACTTAAAATAAAATAAAATAACCATTATAGAATTTCATACGAAGAATATGTGTATAAATAAATAAAATCACATACAAATAATAGTCCTTATGGTGTCTATACAAGTATAAAATTATCAAAAAAATCTATAAAAATATAAGGAAAAAAAAAGTATCTAAGCCTTTCAAAATTATCATCCAAATCATTCCAATAGTGTGGATGACTTGACGTTCGACTCTCAACATCTGATCCTTGTTCTGACATAGTTTCTTTTAGATGCTTTCTTAAAGATCGAGCTACCCCAATAACTCTAAAGAATAGCCCAAGCATGTTCTCCTATCCAAGTTGGCTTTAGGTTGTGCCTTACGTTATATTTGATTTGGAGAACCACACTTTTTTCTTTCTTTCAAAAGAGGTACTTATGTCTAAGAGCCTGCCTGAAAGCGCTTTATTTAGAGAATATTTGACTTTGATCTTAAGGAGACTTGAAATAGAATACTTGATAAAATCAGGATTAGAAATATCTTTATATCATGTACTCCTCTTAGTATAAATCTTGGTTGTGTAAAAAATTAGATGCAATCCTCAGTTGTAAGATGTGATAGAATTCATTAATTGTAGGGATTAGTTATATATGATTTGAATCTAAATTGTAATTGATCCAAATTTCTATATATTTTCTCCTTTTTTATTTGTGATTCTGTTTTTCTTTTTTAGTAATTGGAGATTAACTTCTAAATATAAAAATGAATAATAAGTCAAATGAGTTTCTCCACATATGCAGCATTTATCTTCAATCCTTACACCTGAGTGTCTTGATGATATAAGTTATCTTAAATGATACCAAAAGGGAAAAAAGGTGAAGTCTCCCAAGGACAACTCCACCTGTCTTTATTCCTTACACTTGATTTTCTTGATGGTACAAGTGATCCTGAATGACACCAAAGAAAAAAAAAAGGTGAAATCTCCCAAGGATAACTCCACAATTGCTACTAGATTTGTTGGTACATTTATGTTACAATTGCACCCCTCCCATAATTTTTTCATTTATGTTACAATTGCACCCCTCCCAATCAAACAGGGTTGACTCCGTTAGCATGTGATGGTCACGTGATATTTAAAAAAAATCACCCAAAAATGCCCCTTTCTTCTCTGTTACCGTGGGCTCCTAGAACGAAGGGTTGATTCCGTCGGTGAATATCACCGGAAACGGAACTTCCCGTTCACAACATCACCTTTAAATCTTTACACTGCTCATCACAACACCACCATCTCGAATCAGGACCTGCATCGAAACTATTGTACCAGACGTGAAATATCCACACGAGTAGCAGCAAGGGCCAGAAGCAGCTCCAAAATGACAGTTTCTAAATGCTTCTCACAAACCCAAAAGCCCACGATGTTTAAGAAACAAAAAAAAATGCCCATTGTTTGCAGGTTAAGTAAGAAAGGACTTCGACAATAGTTTTGAATCTAAAAGCAATTTCTATAATGTAATTGTTGGTTTCTCACTAGTTCTCAAAGCAATTTCCATTACATGTTGTTTAGGGTTAAGTATAAAGGATAATTTAAGTTTCACACTAAAAAAATAAGGACAATTTCGTCTATTACAATAAAAGATAAAATGTTAGTTAACACTTTTAGTAGAAGAGAGATAAAAGTAATGCTAACAAAAAGAGAAAATACATATGTAATTAAACTAAATTTCAGAAAATGTCTATGTAATTTGCTAAAAAAATACCTTTTATCTGTACATCACTAAGATTTTTATTTCAACCATATATCTAATCAGAAGCCAAGTTGATCATACTTTCTTTATAAAACATTCCTAAACAGAAAAACCAATTCCTTTTTTTTTCTTTTCTAGTTTATGTGAATGCACGATATAATTATTGCAAAATGTTAAAAAGTAGAGTCAAGGGAGAACTTAGATATTTAATCTAAAATAATGGACCTAGGAAGTCTAAACTACTTACTTGAGATTTAATTTGTCTACTATAGGCGTATCTTTAACTATCTTCCAAAGGAAATATGTAGTTGATCTTCTTAAGGAGACGAGTAATAAGTTGTACTCTAAAGCTAGTAGAACATAAATAGAGCAAAATAATTAATATGCATGAATGGAAGTGATGAGTTTAGCCTAACTATGGACAGGGACTAAATATCAAAGACTAGTAGGAAAACCTTATTTATTTATAATACACCAGGCTAGATATAGGTTCTACAGTGAGTGTGATTTGAGGTAATTTTTCATCTGAAGAGATAACTAATAAGAGATGATTATCGGTGTTCGTTTCCATCCCATTATCATCCCTAATTACTAATGCATATACTCAATTAATCCAATAAAATTCGATTATATTTTATCATTATTTTGGATAAAGATGTATGGCCTCATTATTTTCTCTCCTTAATTTTCTTTCCAAGAACATGGCGAGAGGCCACATGAATATATTAGCAACGGATTTAATTGGCCGTAACGGTCATTATATAGAAAATTTGTCTCATTAAGTATTTTGAATATCAATATATTTTGATATTAAATATGAAATAATCAATATATTGCATATAATAACAAAATTGGAATGAAAGAGTTTTAATATAAAAAGTAAAAAAAATCAATTAAATATCTTTTAAATCCTTGTAATTTAATTTTTTTATCCTGATGAATATTTTTTAGTCCTTTCAAATTATGTTTATTTTATTTTTTTTCTTTATAACATTTTAGATAATACTTTTTTCAATATTTAAAGTGGTAACTAAAGTGTTTTAAGGACTAAAAATAAAACAAACATAATTTATATTATAAAGACAAAATATTAAAAAAAAAGTTTTTTTTTCAAAAATAAAAAATACTAAATTGGAAGGAAAAAATATTTAAATCTTAAAAATTTATCAGAATAAAACATGCATTATATACGCACACAACCCCATTCAATTATTTTAATATTTTATAATTATTTTGGATAAAGATGAGCTGCCTCACTGTTTTCTCTCCTTAATTTTCTTTTTCGAAACTTGGCGTGAGGCTGCTTAAGCATGTTAGCAACGGATTTTATTGGATGTAACGGCCACGGCCAGTTAGTTAGAAAATTTGACTAATCAAGCATTCTGAAAATATATGCCAGAGACTAGTCAAGGACATGGGCATAATTAATTAATTAATTAAATTAAATTAAGTACATATTTAGTTATTTCCCAGCTACCATTCTTGATTGTGACTCGTGTAGTAGTTTAGCTAGCTAATCCAAAGGATTTGCACATTTGCACTTATCCATTGTCAAAGTAGAGTGCCGGTGCAGCTAGCAGTGTTTCTTTTTTCTACTTTGGAATTACATGCCAATGACTAATGCCTTGTGCCAAACGTCCAACTGTTCAAGTAATTAACTTTGCTCTTTTATATGCCCACGCGCAACTACTTTCGATAAGAAGGAACGTTCTTTGATCACAGGTTCCACGGTGATGAGACTGTAATTAATACTTTAATAATCAATTAATAAGCTTTGTAGGTACCATCACGAGTATATAATACTAGTCCAATAAGTCGGTACCAAATAGGATCAGAAATTTAAGGTTTAAACCTACCCAACAAATTATATATGTTTTAATTAACTCCAATCCATTTTAATAAGAGAAAAGTTATTTAATCACAAATGATGATTGAATAATAATGTATAACTATTTTACATTGTCTATTGTCTATGCATAAACATTAAACATTTTTAATAATTATATAACTAATGATCAGTTTTTCTTATAAGTCACATGATTATATGTGTAAGTTTTAATTTGCTGCGCCGGCTAATACTTCCTAATACCATTTGTACCATACTTATCCCATATTCGGAGAATTTACACACATGGGGTTCACCATGATAATTTTGGGTCATTTTTATAAATAAAATATTAATATAAGTCTCTTTTAAAATAATGAATCGATATGGGTCTTTTTTTTATTATTGAGCGATCAAAATAACATGTTTCACCAATAGGTTCAAAAAAAAAAAGAAAAAGACATGTGTCAAAAAACATATCACATGTTATGTTCTCCTTAAACCTACCAATTAAATTATTAATTTTGACTTGTTAATGGTAAAAAAAAAAGACTCTAGTCGGTTAATGGTCAAAATATTATGTCAGTTTTTTATAAAAGAAAATTAAGTCATTTTAATGTGATTATAGTCCTTTGTCAAATGAATTATAGTTCAATTCTCTTTTGAGGGTGATGCCACATTTAGCCACTAAAAATATATATTTTGAGTTTAATGCTGTCATACAAAATACTTTGAGAAATAAATAATAAAAATAAAATATCACGCACATAAATAAGATATAATTATACATTAAAATTGTTGGTTTAAGTGAAAATAGTTTGAATTCTTATTTAAGATGTCTTTTTATATCATCACAACGTTGATGCAAATTATCTATTAATTTTATTGAATTTTTAGTGAGATTTTTCTTTTCAATTAAGTTTTTTTCATCTGCAAGATTTGAATTTGAATCATTTCTTAATGAGATTGAGTCTAAGAACAATCAGACCAACGACGGGATGATATTCTTATTGAATTTGAGTTTTATGAATGTGAAAAACATAATTGAGAGAATAAATTTTATTAAGGTTATCAATTAGATTTTTTAACCAAGATTGACTATTGATAAATTAATAACATAAAATAGTTATATTATTTTTCTTCTCTATGTTTCTTTTATCATTTTGCAAAAATTTATTCCTCACTTTTCTCTCTTTTTTGTCGAAAAAATTTAAATTTATTTTCTTAGAAGAAAATTTAAATGTATTTATTATATATGTAAATATAATATCTCAATTGGCACTGCACTTTTTGTTTTGTTTTTGACAAAATTGGCATTGCATTTGCACACTACATTAATTGATTGTTATATTTTATTAATGTCGTCAAATACCAGCAACAATTTCACGCCACCCTCGTGGGACAATAAACCACCAAACTGAAACTGATGGGAGTACAATAACATACTAACAAGTCTAACCTTAAAATTAGTAATTTGGATAGGCCATCGAATGCTGACCAGACTTTTAAAAGCCATGGGTAATTCCATTGTTTTCACGTCTTTCATGTAGTTTACTTTTATTTTTCAAATGTTCACACTCTTCTCCAAAAGATACGAGCTCTTAAATTGATAATGTTTTTATACAATAAATAATTGCAATCTATTTTTAAACAAAGTCAATTTTTAAACCAAGTCTTTCATGAAGTGATTTTTAGACACACTTCTATAGACAATAAGAAGCATGCTTATTATCTTAAAAAAAAGAAAAAGAAAAAGGAAGCATGCTTATTTTTTTTTAATATAGATGTATTTTCATCTGAGTTTTCGCCCAGAATTTTCGTTTAAGATTTCTATTATATAATTATGTTGATGCAAATCTGCCGTAAATAGAGGAAACTGTGAAAGATGGCTACTTTTATTTAACTTTATTTTGTTTTCCATAACTTCTCAGTCCACGCAATTGTGGAAATTTGGAAGGAGGGAGATTCAATGGATATTCTATATATTGGACATTCTGGGAATTGCAATAGAATTTCGTGGCTCGAAAAATATTCATTCTTTTATTGGAAAAATATTCATTTAAAATAGGCTTAATTGAATTTTTTGCTATCCAATTTTTCATTTTTTTTTCAATTTACTAAGTATTGTGATTTTTCTCCCATTTAAAATTGCTATAACCAGAAGTGTTTAAATTCTAACCATTCCAAAAATAAATTACAAACTAATCCAAAACAAAAAGAAAAATATTAGAAAAACATTCTCTAATACACTTATTCACTGAAATTATTCAAAAATGATAAAATTTGGTAGATCTCTTACCATATTTAATAATTCTTTCTTGATTTTGTAATTCTTAATAAATTTTAATCAAGAAAAAAATATATTTAAATGAGTGTGCTAAAGAGTGTGATCCTAACACTCCTATCCAAAAAAAAAATCATAAACTTATGAAAACAAATTCTTTTGTATAACTGATGGATTTGATTCGAATTTTGGATGATGTTTCTAAAACTAAAACGAACCGCATAATATGTTTTTTTATTACATGAGATAGAACAAGAAAACAAACAACAAAAGACTACAATTGGCTAAATTAGCCACATAAGAATTGGACACCTAACGTATATGCAAGCAAACACGATTTTTTTACAAAGCTAGTAATATCACTAAGCGAAAAAAGGGACCACTGGGACAATACCAAATATCATTAAAGGATGATAAAAAAGAAGTATTAAGATGGGGACTATATCAAAATCCATGAACAAACAATGGGAAGTAAATCCCAAAATTAAGAGAATCTGTAATTAGGGAGCCCTTGTCTACTACAGAGCAGCTCTCCCCAAACAAAAACAAGAGCATTATCCCACCAGGAAAAACAAGAGCACAAGAATTGTCTTCCTAAATGTGAGAGTAAATTAAATCTATAATTTTACAAAAAAATTAGCATTTTCCCCAATGTCTTCGAATGCATCAAGGAACTATAAATGAGTCTTTGAAGGCTTGAATGACAAGAGTAGAATCACATTCAATCCAAATTTCCTCCAATTCTTTTGCATGGCCATTTCAATATCCAACATAACAACAACTAGCTTTTCAAAAAGAGCATTACAGGTACCGATATAAGATGAGAAGCAGCCAAGAATAGCGCCTGAGATCCCTGAAGAGGCCACCACTTCCAACATGACCAGGGGTTCTAAGAGTAGCCCCATTAGTGTTACATTTTATAGTATCAAAAAGCAGGGGGAACCAATCAACCCTCATGATGATAAGAGACTTAAGAGCAGGAATGCAAGACAAAAAAGAACTTCAAAATGGAGAATTCAACAATGCTATTTTTTAGTGAACCCTTTGAAGCAAAACTATTAAGCTATATTTGGAAATTAGTTATATTTGGTAATCTTTTAATGTGCAAATCAATGCAAATCAGAGTTGATTTCGTTAATAGTTATTTACAGCTGTATAATATTTAGGCACATGTGTAATTGATAAATGTGTATATCAGAGACACAATTTTAAGAGGAATCGCAGGTGCACATTCTTGTATATAAACAATGACCCTTGAGAAATAAAACCATCTGAACCGACATTCAAACTCACTGACTCAATCCCTACTCCCTTTAGCAGTCAGCAGTTGAGGCCTTGGGGCTTGGAGCTTGTATCTCTCTCCATCACATTTCTCTCTAATCTCTATTGCATCACGATTGGTCTCTCTCTCCTTTGCGTTGTGACTCATGACTGATCTTTCTCTCTCCCCTTGCGGCCTTGCATCTCTCCTCCCTTGCGGCCTTTCATCTCTCTCACCCTCGATACTTTGCCTCGACGAGTAAATGGTAATGGGGTTATGCTTTCTCTTTTGATGTTGGAAAATTGCTCTATTAACTACTATAATGTTAATTTCTTCTCTATTATATGCATTCTCCAGTTGTCATATTAACCCACTTGGAAGATTTGATTTGATTTCCCTAGTTGTGTGTCTAAATTGCACAATTCATAAGGTAATTTCTTATTCATTCTCCATATTTGTGTTTTTGATGGATGATTAAAGTGCCCTTGTTGCAAGTTAAATATTGTTGAGCTTGTGGAAATATAATGTAAGAAATATACATTTATTTAAAGCAACTTGGCGGTATTTAAATTTCTTAGAGGTTGTATTGAGTGTTAAATGTTGACGATTAAATGAAATTGTTGAAGGAATTAATTTGTCACAAGGGTTTGAAATTGTTGCAATGGATTGTTGTGGCCATTGACTGAAATATATATATATATATATATATATATATATATATATATATATATATATATATATATATATAGAGAGAGAGAGAGAGAGAGAGAGAGAACTCTAAGCAACAAAATCACAAAATTACAAGTATTTACATACCAGTATCCTTATAGTGCAACGCCAAGCAAGAAATTAATCATATCCCAAATCATAAAACAACGATCTGATTATTAATAAGAAATTAACCTATCTAAATATACATATTCATAAAAATTGTATTAGTTTAATACCTTGATTGATAAGAGCATAAGGAAGTTTTAAGTTGCCCATCACTTCGTTTGATGACACAAAATTCAGCTACTATATCCTAAATTAAATACAATTTGATGTTCTCATAACTTCTTGTTTATAAACAATGCTTCTTGGTCATCTCTAAACTTCTTCATATAATCTTTTTATCATGCTTTTGATTGTTCTTTATTTTTTATTGTTATCATTTTTCACTTCTTAAGTTAAATATTGTAAAGCTATACACTAATTTTATATCTTAATTTTTAAGCAAATAAAGAATCAAAATGGACGATCATGATGACCTTCTAGCTTCAGAGATGGCTGAGCATTCGACCCCTCCACCTACTGCCTCAAACATTGCTAATGACTTACAACCTTGCACCCAAAGATGTAGAAAAAATCGGTCTAGAGTTTGGGATCACTTTACTCCAGACCCTGAGTTAGAATATAAGAGAGCTACATGTAACCATTGTCAAAGCTCAATCAAGTGCGATAATGGGACAAGTTCTTTGCTAGCCCATTCAAAGAGGTGCTATGATAGGGGGTAAAGTTCAACTTCAACAACAAAAAATGTGGAAGGCCATGTGAGTTCTTCCCCCTCATTGGTCTGAGGGTCAAATTTGACCAATAAAGATGTCAAAGGGAACTAGTAAAGATGTTTATAGTAATGAAGCTTCCTTTCTGACTAGTGGAGCATGAGGCTTTCATAAAGTTTTTAAGCATCTTACAACCAAAATTTAATGTCATCTCATGTGCTACATTAATTTGTGACATCCTCACATTATGGGATATGGAGAAGATCAAGTTGAAGAGTTTTATTTCCCAACATTGTCAAAGAGTGTGGCTTACAACCGACACTTGGATTTCTAATCAAAATCTTAGGTACATGTGTTTGATTGCCCATTTTATTGATAATAATTGGAAGCTAAGCAACAAGATTTTAAATTTTTGCCAAGTCACAGGCCATTCAAGAAAGGTTATGGCCAAGTTTTGGGAGGGATTCTTGAATAGTTGGGGGCTACATGACATTAAGTCTTATCATTGATAATGCCTTGTCAATGAGTGTTGGGATTCAACATCTCAAAAAGAGGCTAATGTCTTGGAATAGGTTTGTTTTGAATGGAGACTACATTTACATGCATTGTTGTGTGCATATTCTAAACTTGATTGTAAATGAGGGTCTAGAAAAAATTGATACCTCTATTTGAGAATTTGGGCTGCAGTGAAGTACATAAGATCTTCTCTTTCTAGATTGGCCACATTTAAGGATTGTGTTGAACATATGAATAGTAAACACAGATTTTGTATGCTTAGATGTTAAAACCAGGTGGAATTCAACATACTTGATGTTAGAGGCAACTTTAAAACATCAAGAAGCATTTTTAGAACTTGAGTTTTAAGATGGCAAGTATGCTAATGAGTTGAAGAAGGGAAAGGTGAAAAGTGCACCTACTTGTCAAGATTGGGACTATGCACTCTCAATGTTACCATTTTCTAAGTGTTTTTATGAAGCTATCGTGTGTCTTTTTGGTTCATCTTATGTGACCGCTAATATGCACATGTTAGGCCTTTAGAATTGGATGAAAGATCAATGAAGCATGTAAGTCTAAGGACGTGGGTATAAAGTCAATGGCTGAAAAGATGAAAACAAAATACATGAAGTATTCAAGAGATCCCGACATTTTGAACATATTGTTATTGATTGTTGTTGTCTTAAACCCCTATTATAAATTGATTTTTGCAACACTACTAGAAAAATGTGCTTTAGCAACCGATTTATAGTCATATCAGTCACTATATTTAGATCAACGACGAAATATGTGTCGGTCGTTGTCTCATGACCGATACATTCAATCGCCAATAAAAACTCCTATGGTGATTTGGTTATTTTATTGTCAAGAGACCAACTCAACCATCGAAACTGTCTGTCTCTAATTTGGTTAGTAAGGTTTATTTAAATTTTTTTTTAATGTTGGTAGCTGTTTCGGTGGCTGTGTAGCGATCGAGATATATCAGTCGTTGGAGTTTTTGTCTCTAATATGGTCGCTACATTTAATTTATGATATTTTAAATGATACTTTCTGATAATAATGTCGGTCGTTGTTTCGGTGGCTTTGAAGCAATTGAAGAGTTTCGGTCACTAAAATATATAAATGATTGTAAATACTAAATTCATAAGAAAACAAAAGTAGTGGTTGTTTCGGTCACTAAAAGAATAAAAAAATAGTCACAATTCTACTCACTAAATTAAATTCTACTACCTAATTTGTTCAATTTTTGGTAATTAATAAATATTTAACCTATTTAATCTGCTTAATAATTAAGAATAAAAAATTCTTAATTACATTCAAACCCAGTAAGATATATAATATATCCATAAATTCGAATACTTAATTTGTTAATTACTTGTAA